>NC_090806.1:17841401-18441401 GCF_036512215.1 Solanum lycopersicum | reverse complement strand
GGAATTGAATTACCTGCAGGTACGGGGAACAAGTAAGGATACTTATTCTTCATTTCATCTTCCGCTTCCCAAGTCATCTCCTCCCTATTGTTATTTTGCCACAACACTTTGACGGAAGCCACATCCTTAGTACGTAGCCTTCTAACCTGACGATCAAGTATAGCCACATGTTTCTCCTCATATGACAACTCCTCTGTTACCTGAATATCATCTACAGGGAATACTCTAGAAGGATCACCAATACATTTACATAGCATCGATACATGGAAGACTGGATATACCGCCTCCAAATCAGATGGTAGATCCAACTCATAGGCAACCTTGCCTATCCTACGAACAATCTGATAAGGCCCAATGTATCTCGGACTGAGCTTCCCCTTCCTGCCGAATCTCATCACACCCCTCATGGGTGATACCTTCAGGAATACCCAGTCACCAATCTGAAACTCCAAATCTCGACGCCGATTATCTGTATTTGACTTCTGTCGACTCTGGGCTGCTAATAATCTTTCTTGAATAAGCTTCACGTTGTCAATAGCTTGCTGAATCACTTCCGGGCCTATTAACTTAGTCTCGCCAACATCAAACAAACCAATAGGTGGTCTGCACTTCCTCCCATATAAGGCCTCGTACGGTGCCATCTGGACACTAGAATGGTACCTATTATTATAGGCAAACTCAATGAGCGGCAAGTTGTCATCCCTGCTGCCTTTGAAGTCAATAATACAGGCCCGCAACATATCTTCTAGTTTTTGAATAGTACGCTCAGCCTGCCCATCAGTCTGAGGGTGAAATGTTGTGCTAAGGTTCACCTGTGTCCCCAATCCCTTCTGAAACGATCTCCAAAAGTTGGCTGTAAATTGAGATCCTCTGTCTGATATAATGGACGTGGGAACCCCATGAAGTCTCACTATCTCCCTGACATATAACCTCGCATAATCTTTAGCCGAATAAGTAGTCCTGACTGGAAGAAAATGGGCCGATTTCGTCAGCCTATCTTCAATAACCCATACAGAGTCATACTTCCGTTGAGTGCGAGGTAAGCCTGTAATGATGTCCATATTAATCATCTCCCATTTCCAAGTCGGGATCTCTATCTCCTGTAATAATCTACCAGGCTTTTGATGTTCGATCTTGACTTGTTGACAATTTGGGCACTAAGAACCAAACTCCACTATGTCCTTTTTCATGCCATCCCACCAATATAAGCATCTGAGGTCATGATACATTTTTGTTGACCCTGGGTGAATAGAATAACGACCAGAGTGTGCCTCTCCCATAACCTGCCATCGTAGCCCCGCAGTATCGGGTACACTCAATCTGCCTTCATATCGTAACACTCCATCAAATGTAACCTTAAATGGGGTCTTTTCCTTTTGAAGAGCTGCATCTCTATACTGTGCCAGAATAGGGTCCTTGTATTGGTGTCTCTTTACCTCATCTTTGATTGGGCACTCAGCAACCTCTCGAATAGAAACTCCACTATCTTCCGAATTAGTTAGACGGACTTCAAGGCTGGGTAGCCGCTGAATCTCTCGAACCATATCCCTCCCTTCTGGTTGTACATCTGTCAAGCTACCCATGGACTTACGGCTAAGAGCATCTGCTACAACATTTGCTTTCCCTGGATGATATAAAATATCAACATCATAATCCTTTAGCAACTCTAACCACCGCCTCTGTCGTAAGTTCAGCTCCTTTTATTTAAAGATATATTGGAGACTCTTATGATCTGTATAGATGTCCACATGGACACCATATAAATAATGTCTCCATATCTTCAAGGCATGAACCACGGCCGCTAACTCCATATCGTGAGTAGGATAGTTCTTTTCATGCTTCCTAAGTTGTCGGGAGGCATAGGCTATAACTTTGCCATGCTGCATCAATACACATCCTAGCCCAACACCCGAAGCATCACAATAAATAACATAGCTGTTTGGTCCCTCTGGAAGAGTTAGGACTGGAGCTGTAGTCAATTTGTTTTTCAATAGCTGGAAGCTTTGCTCACAAGCATCTGTCCACTGGAACTTGGCTGCCTTTTGAGTTAGCCTTGTCAAAGGCGCTGAAATTGAGGCAAACTTTTCTACGAATCTCCTGTAATATCCTGCTAACCCCAAAAAGCTGCGTACCTCAGTAGGTGTCGTAGGTCTGGGCCAAGCCTTTACTGCCTCAATCTTCTGTGTGTCTACCCGAATACCATCAGCTCCAATAATATGCCCCAAGAATGCCACTGAAGTCAACCAGAACTCGCACTTAGAAAATTTAGCATACAACTTCTGGTGCCGAAGCACCCTAAGTACCGTCCTTAAATGATCTGCATGCTCCTCTTCTGAACGTGAATAGACCAGAATATCATCTATAAATACAATAACAAACATATAAAGGAATGGTTTAAATACTCGATTCATTAAATCCATGAACACCGCTGGAGCATTAGTCAGCCCAAAAGACAACACTCTAAACTCATAATGCCCATATCGGGTCCGGAATACCGTCTTTGGAATATCTGCCTCCCTTACCCGCACCTGATGATAACTTGATCGCAAGTCTATCTTTGAAAAACACTTTGAACACTGCAACTGGTCAAATAGATCGTCAATCCTTGGGAGTGGATACCTGTTCTTTATTGTTACTTTGTTCAACTGCCTATAATCAATGCACATCCGCAGTGACCCATCCTTCTTCCATACAAACAGTACCGGTGCTCCCCAAGGTGACGTACTAGGCCTGATGAAGCCCTTTTCTAGCAAATCCGTCAATTGCTCTTTTAATTCTTTCAACTCAGCAGGTGCCATTCTTTAAGGAGGTATAGATATAGGCTGGGTATCTGGCAGTACATCTACAGTAAACTCTATCTCCCGTTCTGGAGGAAGGTCTTGAAGTTCCTCGGGGAATACATCGGGAAATTCATTAACTATCGGGACTGATTGAAGAGTCGGTGCCTCTGCCTTTATGTCATGCACCCGAATCAGATGGTAAATATAGCCTTTTCTAACCATCTTCCCGGCCTTGATGTATGAAATGAACTTACCTTTCGGCGATTTTGTACTTTCCTTCCACTCTATAATCGGTTCCCCTGGAAATTTAAATCGAACTATCTTTCCTCTGCAATCAACATTAGCATAACAAGCAGCCAACCAATCCATGCCCATGATAATATCAAACTCAATCATATTTAACTCTATTAGATCTGCTACGGTACGACGACTATATATAACTACTGAACAATTCCTATATACTCGCGTAGCTATGACAAAATCTCCTACAGGTGTAGCTACCTCAAATGGTTCTATCAACTCACACTTTATTCCGATCCTAGTAGCAACAAAGGGAGATATATATGATAAGGTGGAACCTGGGTCTATCAATGCATACACACTTCGGGAGAATAGTGATAATATACGTGTGATCACATTAGGTGACGCCTCCTGAGCTTGCCTATTAGTCAAAGCATATATACGGTTTGAGGGACCGCTAGAACTGGAAGCTCCACCACGTCCTCTACCACAGCCTTTTGGCGCCTGAATACCCTGCCCCGTAGGGCGCATAGCCACAGAAGAATATGAACTAGCAATGGACCCTGTAGGCTGTGCCATACAACCTGCACTACCTCAAAGGTGACACTCCCTCATAGTATGGCCCTGACGGCCGCAAGAAAAACACGCACCTGTAGCCCAACGGCAGTCCCCAGGATGGGACTTACCACAACGAGAACACCGAGGCAAAGGTGGCCTTGACTGGCTCAAACCCCTTCCCATCTGTGACCCTAACGCCCTAGAGCTCTGACCAGCTTCTGAATATCCCATACGATCAAACCCCCTACCCATGAAACGTGGGGGTGCACTCTGTGCTTGCTGGGAAGAAAATCTAACATGCAGCTGAGACTGCCCGCTTTGAAACTCGTCAGGATAACCTGTTGATCTAGCCCTCTTATGCTGGCCTCTATTATAATCTCTATCTGGCTGACAACCCCGGTGCCGATCCTCTACCCCCTGTGCATATGCCTGCACCCGAGCAATGTCCATACCTGGCTAAAGAGTCACTGCCATACAACCGTCAATCAAATAATGATCCAATCCCATCACATAACGATGTACCCTATCTGCCATATCAGCCTCAATACTAGGCGCATGCCTAGCCAATGAATCAAACTCGAGGCTATACTCTCGAACGCTCCTGCCATTTTGCTTCAAACGCAAGAATCTATCGACTCTAGCTTGCTTCATCTCTGGAGGCAGGAAGTGGCCCTGGAAAGCCTCCACAAATTCATCCCATACCGCTGGAGGAGCACCCTCACCCGTAAATAACTCCCAAGACTCATACCAATTAATAGCTACATCCTGCAAACTATACGTAGCCAACTAAACAGACTTGGTCTCCGAAGCCTTGATTATCCTCAATGTACGCTGCATCTGACGAATAAACTCTTGTAGATCATCCTAGGGCCTTGACCCAAATAACTCTGGAGGATTACAACTTAAGAAGTCACGAGCCCTTAAGCTATCAGATCTGTCCGCATGATCAACTCCTAGTCCATGCCTGCGAGCCTGATCTGCCACTAATCTAGTCAGCAATTGAACCGCATCTCTCATGGCCCTATCCTCCGCCCCTGACTGAGGAGCTGGAGGTTCAGATGTTGGGGCCTCGGGGGCTGGTGGTGTCCCCCGAACTGGAGCTGCTGCTGCTTTAAGCTCTTCTGGCGGTGGGGGTGTAGCAAAGCTCTCCGACTGGAGCATAATACCAGGAATAGACTGGGCACGGGCCCTAGTAACTCTCCGGGTCTGACTAGTACCTTCTGCTACCGATTTTCCCTTCTGGCCGGCTGTCACTTTCTTTGGAGGCATGCTGAAAACACACGGATTCGTTAGAGAGGGATTATCCTGTTAATAAAGCTCTATCGCACGATCTAGAATAAGAAGAAAGAATGACATCCTAAATGTCCTGTAGCTTCCTGTTTATAGATGTGGTGCACAACACACCGATAAACAAGACTCTACTAGACACGGTCTGTAGACACTTTTGAGGAAGAACCGCTCTGATACCACTATTTGTCACGACCCAAACCGATGGGCCGTGACTAGTGCCCGTTTTGGACACCCACATACAAATGTGCTAAGTATAATTAACTGAAACTAAGACAATATGGAATTAAATCAAATCAAGCCAACCCCAACGTTATATATATAAGAGGACCTGTCTCATAAGGAGTCATAACCAATCAACCATAACAGCATACGCGAGCCGACAAGGCCGCCACTATTCAAAGCATAATAACATACGTATGCCGACAAGGCTGCCACTACACAATACACAATGATGTACGCAGCCGACAAGGCTGCCCCTGTACAAGCAGACATACCAAACAAACCATGTCCAGACCATTATCCAAAACATATATATACAACCCACATAATGCCCACAGACCTGTAAGAGTACATTAGCAAAACTCGATGGGACAGGGCCCTGCCATACCCATAGACGAGCAAAAGACTACACAAAAGTTATGTACCAAAACGACTAGGCTCCGGAACAGTGGAGCTCTCCCAATCAGCAGAGTAGATATCCTAGGCGGGAGGATCACCGAACTGTGCGTCTACACCTGCGGGCATGAAACGCAGCCTCCCGAGGAAAGGGGGTTTAGTACGGACAATGTACTGAGTATGTAAAGCATTAGGTAAAGATGACAGGATACCAATATGGCAAGTCGAAACAAAATATCGCTACACATATACCCTTTTAAGTGAAAATCATCCATATATTTATCATTTAAGGTGCCCAGCTTCTCTAGTAAGGGGCTCGGAAAAAAAAACATCATGTCATCTCCGTCATCATCATCATCATAACCATCCTCATCACTAATCATATATATAATATACATACCCGGCCCTCTAGTGAGGAACTCGGTGACATATGCAAGAAACTCCGCACGAACATTACCCGGCCCGGGACTCGGTGAAATGATAAATGACTCTATGAACGAGCAGAATATTATGAGCAACCATATGCAATTAAAATCATTTCTTATAACTCAATAGAACAATCAACGTGAACCAGCAAGGAGTATTACCAAAGATTAAAGTTTTATTAAGATTATGAACCTTTAATACGATATGGAAACGTAAAATCTCAATGACTATAAGAAGCATTACCATAGATATTAGGGATCATCATAGACTTAGACATAGCCGATATATAGAGGAATAATTGTGAAAGCTAGAATATACGTCACCTAGACGCTCTAGAAATAAGTATCAAATCTGTCCGTTATTCGCTTATTTTTAAAAGTCATGCCAAGCAAAGAATGAAGGGACAGCGTTACATACCGTATAATCGAGCCGCACATCCAATATTTACTGCTCAAGCTATTAATATAAAACAAGCAACAATCGTGCCGCAATTAGATAAACATCGTGCTTTACTTTCTTGTAAGCTAGCTAATAATCTAACGAAAATTCGGCAGCACCTCCCCTATTTTCCTTACTTCGTCCCAATTCGACAACAATCCAAATTATCCACAGCAATACCAATAACACATATAACCCAAAGAATCATATTAAACAGCCCTCTCCCCAAAACAGTTCCGTCTCGGCAACCATAGCAGTGAAGCAATGACACACCGAGCGATAACTCGTTTTATAATTCGCAACATATCTACCTTATCGTATTCATCCTTTGGAGTATATACTCATAATCACATTCAACATATACATAATGCCAAAAAAGAATTTTCCTGCAGTTTGCTTTAATCAAAACAGCCCAAGCACTAACACGACACCACTAATAATCCGATTATGGTTTCCATTTATACTAAGCACATTCAATAACTAAAACAAACTTCCTAAGCTACTGGTCATGCCCCCTTCTTAAAATTAATGGATAATTAACAAGGATATTCTTAAGAATTAACACACCAAACAAGGAGATTACTAACAAAATTATTTGAAGCTGCTGGCCAAGAGTTGAAGGGTTGGTTTCTCCATTTCCATGGCTGCCTAAGACAAGTGGTGAAGAAGAAGTTGATATGCAGCAATGCATTTCACCACTTTATTTATCATGGAGAGGATTTCTCCACCTCATTTAATAGTATGACGTGGAGGCAGCCCCCCTCTACACCTGTCCACTAAGGCCAGCCCACAATCTGATCCCTTTTTAATTTTTGCCTTGAGTGGTGGGGCCCACTGGATTAAATTAATCCTAATCAGCCATCAATTATGAGTGGTGGGGCCAATTGGATTAAATCAATCCAAATTAGCCACTAATTAATCCCTCACTTAAAGTTAATGGCACTTACATTAGACAACTCATTCCTTATATCACATTTGGAAATAACATCCTTGCCTAATATTTCTTTACGTCTTCTAGATCACGATGCGCACTATGTATAATAAAATACGAGGCATAACACTTGCATATGTCACTGAGTCCCTCACTAGAGGGCCGGGTATGTAAATTATATATATTATTGGACATGAGGATGGTTATGATAACGATGATGACAGTGATGTTGTGATAATTATTTTGCCGAGCCCCTTACTAGGGAAGCTGGGCACCTTATATGTTAAAGATATGCATGATTTTCACTTAAAAGGGTACATGTGTAGTGATATTTTGTTTCGACTTACCATGTTGGTATCCTGTCATCTTTACCTTATGCTTTACATACTCAGTACATTGTCCGTACTGACCCCCCTTTCCTCGGGGGGCTGCGTTTCATGCCCGCAGGTGTAGACGCACAGTGCGGTGATCCTACCGCCTAGGATATCTACTCTGCTGATTGGGAGAGCTCCACTGTTCCGGAGCCCAGTCATTTTGGTACATAACTTTTTGTGTAGTTTTTTGCTTGTCTATGGGTATGGCGGGGCCTTGTCCCGTCGAGTTTCACTACTATACTCTTAGAGGTCTGTAGTCATTATGTGGGTTGTATATATATATATATGTGTGTGTGTGTGTGTGTGTGTGTTTTGGAGAATGGTCTGGACATGGTTTGTTTGGGATGTCTGCTTGTACAGGAGCAGACTTGTCGGCTGCGTACATCATTATGTATTGTATAGTGGCAGCCTTGTCGGCTTGCTTATGCTATTATGCTTTGGATAGTGGCTGCCTTGTCGGCTCACGTATGTTGTTACGGTTGAAAGGTTATGACTTCTTATGAGACAGGTCCACTTTTTATATACATATGGCGTTGGGGTTGTCTTGATTTGATTAAATTCCATATAGTCGTAGTTTCAGTTGGTTATACTTAGCAGGTTTGTATGTGAGTGTCCAAAACGGGTACTAGTCATAACCCATTGGGTTGGGTCGTGATAGTTTTCTTCCATTCTCTTCTTCTAGCCATGAGTATCGGGCAATCTCTCATTTAGTGGCTACTTTCAACATAACTATAACAACCCTCTAGCCGGCAAGACACCTACCATCATGTCGTTTTCCATACCTAGCACAAGTAGTCCTAAACACATAAGATCTACCACTACTCACTCGTTGAGATTTAGGCCTAGCCACACTCTCTTGATTAAACTTTGGGGGAAAATTAGAAGAGCTTTTTCCATAAAACCTTGTCTATTACTTGAATGATATTTCCCATGCCACCTTTCTTCGAAGGAATTATCATCAAGAAACCTATACCACTTTTTTCCTCTAGACCTCTTTTCATGTTTTTCCCTTTCACTACACCATTTTAGGCCCACGTCCACCCCTATAAAGTGTACCCTAAACAAGAAAAGGACACACTTTTTTGACTTTAGGCAACACTGTTACAGGGGTTGCATTAACCAGCGTGACCTTTGATAAGGCCACACTTCTAGAACCTTATATAAGAACGTTTTTATTACCTGGAACAACACTTTTTATATGTGGACTTTGCTTCCACATTATTGGTGTCTCTTTGTCTACCTAATAAATAACACAAAAAACATATAATTGCAATTTACTTTGAAGAAGCAATATCTATGAACAAATAGTAATAAAACACTATATCAAAAATGTGCACTAGCAATGAATTCCAAAAAAATCAAATATAAGTTTAACATTTTAATATTCAAAAAGTTCGCATCAACTTCAATTGATTAAATTGACTTGTGGCCACGATTTTAATATCCCTTGACATTTCATCCCACATCATCGTATCACCGCTGATATACAATCCCAATAATTTAAAAAAATATTCATTAAATCCTTATTAGAATCCTTTCAATACTTTCTACAACTAATTTTAAAAGAAATACTTGGATATCACATATGTTACTGTGCGAACACAATCTGTAGAAACAATGGCTTCTTAGCCTTTTCTTATTGAATCCTACATTTCCTGCAATAATAAATAGAAATTCGTGTTGTTGCAAACACATCCAGCAATTAGAGTCCTATTTCAACACATGTTGCTCGAGAAACGGAAAAATTAGACAAAATTTGAAACCAACTAATGATGGCAAACTAAGCATATTCCTTGGAACACCCGTTAAGTCGAACCAGATGTAATTCAGGTAAAAAGATAAATATTTATGTATTTGGTACTTCCCTTGACCATGGGACATTCATATGCAAGGCCATATTAGCGTAAACATTAAGATTATATGATTTCTTTCATTGTAGTAATAAGTCAGCTTTCCCTTAGTATGATCAGCTTAAATACAAATTTACAAACAAAGAAGGTTAAGAACACTTGAAAATGCCATCATAATAATAATTTCCCTAGTGTTGTATACACCTTGAAAATCCATAATTTTTTTGACAAGAATTTGTCAAGTCAGGTTGTCTAAAAGGAAATAGTAGTAGATTCAAAATAATATTTCAATTTAACTTCCTAACTTCTGTGACAACCAGATTTTATATACGTGATCACACAAACCATGAGAAAGAGAAATCCAGCTTACTTTTTTGAAGGTCATGCATGAGCCTTTGAAGTTGAGTTCCAACATTGAAATCGATCAAATAGTTATTAATGGTTAAAGTAGAACAATACTCACAATCCATTGCTAGCAAGGAGGAAAAAGGGAAGATAAAGAGAGCTAAGATTATCTGAAACAGAATAAAAGGCAAAACAATTCCTCCATTATATAACAGATCATACGCCTAACTCTGTAAACACAATAACAACTGATACAATGACAAAGAAGTAACTTACAAATATACACAAATGATACATCAAGATAAGGATATATCTTCTCAAAAATCAGGGATTACATGACCCATTTAAAATGTGTTGTGTACTTCCACAATAAAATTTTGATTGATTTATGATAAGAAAAAAGTGAATTATGTAGAAACATATGAGATTATGTGACGCATAAATGTTTATAATTAACTTCTAAGCAGGCAAAACAGTGTTGAAGGAACCATCAGGATAGTATCAAAACCATGAGATCTGCTTTGGTATCAAAATTTTGTCGTCCTATTTGAGGACTAAGACTCGCCTCGTAGTCTCATGTCATTACATTCATAGATTGAAAATGCAGAAAAATTTAAAACTTTTAATTTCATCTACTTGGATGTTTATATAGACCTCTACATACACATAATAAATAAGTATCAAGTATACATAGACCCTTCGTATATGAAAGTTACATAGCCTTCAACTCTTATTGCACATACATATATATATATATATAGATAGAAAGATAGTCTCAAAGATTGTCTCATCTCATACCATCAAAATGATCATCACAATTTTGGCATAGCCTACATCAAATGTAAATAAGCAACATATAGGCTTGTACAAGTCGTACGCAATGAAAGTGGAATGAACATAGAAGTATTAGAAAAACAAAGGAACTTCATAGGCAAGATATTGGCATCGCCCTCAGAAAGTGAGGATCTATCCACTTGGATGATAGAGAATATCCAAGCCTTCTTCAAGTCGTCTCGGATGATCCTTCAACGACCAAAACCTAAAATGTTTAGAATAAGGAAGAAAATGGGGTAAGTACTTAACATGTACTAAGTATGAGACCATATAAAGCAAAACATGATAAAAAGGGACATTTAGTCAAAACTGTCATTTTACCCTTTTAAAAGTCTAATGCAAAATCAAGCAAGTCATACCAATCAACCAACATGCTTACTAACTCAAACAAGTAATATGTATCCTAACATACTTGAACCCATGATTTACTACCACCCTATCATCAAGGAATAACATCAAAAGCATGTCTAAGAGTCAATTTTATCATAATAATCAAGACAACTACTAATTAATCCTTATCAAGACAACAAGTGCAATGACTAAGAAAAGCCCCATAACCTTACTCAATCAAGTATCCCAAACAAGAAAACCATAACCAATATCCAACTCCATATAGTATAACATTTAGATTTACATTTCATCTTATTTTAACAATATAACCCAACCCATTCTCATAAGTGAAATAATCAACATATATTATGAACAATGTGCAAGTTCATTATGTACATATCATATATTATCATAGCATAATCATATATAAGAACATATTCCTAAGACTCCCCTCAAGGCCAACAAGTGCAACTCTCTTTAAGATCCATGCATTATAGTCTTCAATCTCAAGAGTAATTTAGTTCTTCTACCATCTCTATGGGGGAAGGGACACTCCTTAATCTAGTTGCTCGGTGCTAAGATAGAGTCACTTTTTGAAATGTCTTTAAGGATTTAATAATCAATCATAGCTTAGTTTATATCATAGGGTTTACCCCTTGTATAATTATCATCATCAATAGATCAATAAGAATTGTATGAGTATAAATCCTTTCATCATAATTCATATCGCTGAGATCAACATATTATATATCACTTCATAATAAGGCACAATTGTATACATTACCATCCTTATGGAATGTACATCTTAAGAAACCTAACAACCATAATCAGCACATTTCAATTCAACATCATACCACCCTATAAATCCTAAATAAGGCATACTCCAGCACAATCACCATGACTTAATCACAATTAACCACAAGTGGAAGTAAAGAATAGAGATTACAAGACTTACTAAGTCTCCTTGACAGTTTCATCATACGGGTCTTACCATCAACCCATAATTGAACCCAATTTAGATGTCCAACATCATAGTTCAATATTCAATATCATAACAAGAATAGAAAAAACACCATAGCACAATTCAATACTAGATCATAGCTTAAAATAAGATGCCTAGGTCAATTCACCTTCTAACCTAGATCATATTCTCAAAACTAGTATGAAAGACAACAATTCACACCAATTTGTTGATGATTATTGTAACAACATCATCTAATAGTAATTTAACCCATAATCAAGACAATTGAATCGATCACAACCGAATTTACATCAAGATCAAACCTGGGGTTAAGGGTTAAGGATCGTATTCTATAATTTGAGTCAAACCATAACAATTGATCATAATAAAGTTAGCATACATGTTAATATATCCATTATATACTAAATAAACCATAAACAACTCAGTTCACAACATCAATTTCGTACTTTGGATGACCACATGAAATCTCAGCTTTTTGAATTTTTTTGAAGGAGCACATTGAGGAAAAAAGTCTCAAAGGTGAATTAGATATCTTACCTTAATGTTTGATAAAGATTTTATGGTGAAATCATCCCTCTCCATCCCCCAAAACCTCCCTCTATCTTGTCTTCAATGGTGGTTTTGAAATAGAGAGATAAAGAAGAGAGTTTATTTTGGTGAGTTGTGTTTAGATTAATGTGGGTTGGACTATTTATTGGGGAAGTTAATTAACTTAGTTAGACTAATTTGAACCCCTAATTAACCTCCTAACATCTTAACTAATTAAATTAACCAACATTAAAACATGTAGGAAAACTTTGACCCTCACAAAAAGAACCCCGTCGACGGGCCGTGTGTGAGTTGACGGCTGGTCCCGACTCCGTCCTGCACAACCATCGTCTTGGTCAGAGACTGGTGAAGGAGGAGTCTTCCTCTATTTTTCTAAGTATGAATCAAAGTTTGGCAATGATATCCCGTCGATCTATACACGGATCTTTGCCTGCATCTCGTCGATGCACAATGCCTAGGCAGTGTTGACATCAACTTTCAAGGGTCCTACTCAAAGGCCCTTGGTTCATCCTTGGGGATTCGTACCTAGACATTTCAGCCATGAATCACCTTAATTAAACACATGTTCTTCACCCTTCCACCTAATTTCATGGATTTCCGACTCCTAAAAGCTAGTCAAATAGGCTAAGGAACGCTAGTACCCCTTAGAACTAGTTTCCGAACGTCATATACGTTCTTGGATGTTTTGGTTCTTAAACTTCCTAAATGACCTATATCGATTAAAATAGGTCTTAAAACAGTGCTTAGACCCCATGTCACCTATGTTAGGCTCTAAGAGTCGTCTTGGATTTTGAAAGCATTACAATATTCCATACTCATTGTACAAAGTACTAAATTTTTCAAGCTTCCAAGCCTTTTGTTGTCATTAGAGTTTGTGTGTATCTCATTGTTGAGTAATGTAAGAAACTTACATCCTTTTCTAAAGTTAGGTATGTCATGTAAAGCGTAAAATACCACAAAAGAATGCAAAAAAAATCAGCTAAGAATAATGAGCTAAATTTTTTGTTTTAGACAACAAAGAGGAATATTTTAATTGACGAAATCTCCATTGAAATAAAATAACGTCCTAGTGTACTTCTAATAGTAATGAAATTCGTATTCGAAACAATTAAGTTTTATACAGATATAGAAAAATCACATAATTTGTTACTTACATTTAGGTTTCTTATATAACATGCAGGAGCAAGAAGTGGGAGGAATTACATTAAAGGATAACATTTAATAAGGGACTACATATGTTATGCCTCGTATTTTTTTTATATACGTAGTGCATCATGATCTAGTAGACGTAAGTCCAGGGAATGAGATTTTATTTTAAGTTCCAAGTGATTAAAGAAATATTAGGCAAGGATGTTAAGTCCAAATGTGATATTAAGTATGATTTGGCTAATGTAAGTGCCATTAACATTAAGTGAGGGATTAATTAGTGGCTGATTAGGATTAATTTAATCCAGTTGGCCCCACCACTCATAATTGGTGGCTGATTAATATTTAATCCAGTGGGCCCTACCACTCAAGGCAAAAAATTAAAAAGATCAGATTATGAGCTGGCCTTAGTGGACAGGTGTAGAGGGCGGCTGCCTCCACTTCATACAATTAAATGAGGTGGAGAAATCTACTCTATGCTAAATAAAGTGGTGACATGCATTGCTGCATATCATCTTCTTCTTCACCACTTGTTTTAGGCAGCCATGGAAATAAAGTAACCAACCCTGCAACTCTTGGCCAGCAGCTGCAAATAATTTGGTTAGTAATCTCCTTGTTTGGTGTGTTAATTATTTAGAATGACTTTGTTAATTATCCATTAATTATAAGAAGGGGGCGTGACCAGTAGCTTAGGAAGTTTGTTTTAGTTATTTAATGTACTAAGTATGAACGGAAACCATAATCGGATTATTAGTGGTGTCGTGTTGGTGCTTGGGCTATTTTGATTAAAGCAAACTGCGGGAAAATTCTATTTTGGCATTATGTATATGTTAAATGTTATTATGAGTATATACTCCAAAGGATGAATACGATAAGGTAGATGTGTTGCCAATTATAAAACGAGTTATCGCTCGGTGTGTCGTTGCTTCGCTGCTATGGTTGCCGAGACGGAACTATTTTAGGGAGGGGGCTGTTTAATATGATTCGTTGGGTTATATGTGTTATTGGTATTATTGTGGATAATTTGGGTTGTTGTCATATTGGGACGAAGTAAGGAAAATATGGGAAGTGCTGCCGAATTTTCGTTAGATTATTAGCTAGCTTACAAGAAAGTAAAGCGCGATGTTTATCTAATTGTGGCACGATTGTTGCTTGTTATAGATTAATAGCTTGAGCAGTAAATATTGGACGTGCGTCCCGATTATACGGTATGTAATGATGTCCCTTCTTTCTTTGTTTGGCATGACTTTTAAAAATAAGCGACTAACGGACAGGTTTGATACTTACCTCTAGAGCGTCTAGGTGACGTATATTCTTGCTTCCACAATTAGTCCTCTATATATCGGCTATGTCTAAGGCTATGATGATCTCTCATATCTATGGTAGTGCTTCTTAGATTCATTAAGATTTTACGTTTCCTTATCGTATTAAAGGTTCATAATCTTGATAAAACATTAATCTTTGGTAATACTCCTTGCTGGTTCACGTTGATTATTCTATTGAGTTATAAGAAATGATTTTAATTGCATATGGTTGCTCATAATATTCTACTCGTGCATAGGGTCATTTATCATTTCACCGAGTCCCAGGCCGGGTAATGTTCGTGCGGAGTTTCTTGCATATGTCACCGAGTTCCTCACTAGAGGGTCGGGTATGTATATTATATATAAAATTGGTGATGAGGATGGTTATGCTGATGATGATGACGGAGATGACGTGATGATTATTTTGCCGAGCCACTTACTAGGGAAGCTGGGCACCTTATATGTTAAATATATGCATGATTTTCACTTAAAAGGGTATATGTGTAGCGATATTTTCTTTCGACTTGCCATATTGGTATCCTGTCATCTTTACCTTATGCTTTACATACTCAGTACATTGTCCGTACTGACCCCCCCTTTCCTTGGGGGGCTGCGTTTCATGCCCGCAGGTGTAGACGTACAGTTCGGTGATCCTCCCGCCTAGGATATCTACTCTGTTGATTGGGAGAGCTCCACTGTTCCGGAGCCCAGTCGTTTTGGTACATAACTTTTTGTGTAGTCTTTACTCGTCTATGTGTATGGCGGGGCCCTGTCCCATTGAGTTTCACTACTGTACTCTTAGAGGTCTGTGGACATTATGTGGGTTGTATATATATATATATATATATGTTTTGGATAATGGTCTGGACATGGTTTGTTTGGGATGTCCGCTTGTACAGGGGGCAGCCTTGTTGGCTGCGTACATCATTGTGTATTGTGTAGTGGCACCCTTGTCGGCTTACGTACATTATTATGCTTTTAATAGTGGCGACCTTGTCGGCTCGCGTATGCTGTTATGGTTGAATGGTTATGACTCCTTATGAGACAGGTCCTCTTTATATATATATGACGTTGGGGTTGACTTGATTTGATTAAATTCCATATTGTCTTAGTTTCAGTTGGTTATACTTAGCAGGTTTGTATGTGGGTGTCCAAAACGGGCACTAGTCAAGGCCTACCGGGCTGGGTCGTGACAAAGAGTGGTATCAGAGCGGTTCTTCCTCGGAAATGTCTACAGACCGTGTCTAGTAGAGTGTTGTTTATCAATGTGTTGTTTACCACATCTATAAACAAGAAGCTACAGGACATTTAGAATGTCATTCTTTCTTCTTATTCTAGATCGTGCGATAGAGCTATATTAACAGGATAATCCCTCTCTAACGAATCCATGTGTTTTCAGCTATGCCTCCAAAAAAAGCGACAGGCGCCCAGAAGGGCAAATCAGTACCAGAAGGTACTAGTAAGACCCGGAGAGTTACTAGGGCCCGTGCCTAGTCTATGCCTAGTATTATGCTCCAGTTGGAGAGCTCTGCTACACCGCCACCGCCAGAGGATCTTAGAGTAGCAGCAGCTCCAGTTCGGGGGACACCACCAGCCCCCGAGGCCCCAACACCTGAACCTCCAGCACCTCTTTCAGGGGCGGAGGATAGGGCCATGAGATATGCGGTTCAATTGCTGACTAGATTAGTTGCAGATCAGGCTCGCAGGCATGGACTAGGAGTTGATCATGCAGACAGATCTGATAGCTTAAGGGCTCGTGACTTCTTAAGTAGTAATCCTCCAGAGTTCTTTGGGTCAAGCCCCCAAGATGATCCGCAAGAGTTTATTCGTCAGATGCAGCGTACATTGAGGATAATCAAGGCTTCAAAGACCGAGTCTATTGAGTTGGCTACGTAACATTTGCGGGATGTAGCTATTAATTGGTATGAGTCTTGGGAGTTATCTAGGGGTGAGGGTGCTCCTCCAACGGTATGGGATGAATTTGTCGAGGCTTTCCATGGCCACTTCCTACCTCCAGAGATGAAGCGAGCTAGAGTCGATAGATTCTTGCATTTAAAGAAAAATGGCAGGAGCGTTCGAGAGTATAGCCTCGAGTTTGATTCATTGGCTATGCATGCGCCAACTATTGTTGCTGATATGGCAGACAGGGTACATCGTTATGTGATGGGATTGGATCGTTATCTGATTGACGGTTGTATGGCAGTGACTCTTCAGCCAGGTATGGACATTGCTCGGGTGCAGGCACATGCACTGGGGGTAGAGGATCGGCACCGGGGACGCTAGCCAGATAGAGATTATAATAGAGGACAGCATAAGAGGGCTAGATCAGCAGGTTATCCTGACGAGTTTTGAAGCGGGCAGTCTCAGCAGCATGTTAGATTTTCTTCCCATCCAGCACAGAGTGCACCACCATGTTTCATGGGTAAGGGGTTCGATCGTATGGGATATTCGGAAGCTGGTCAGAGCTCTAGGGCGTCAGGGTCACAGATGGGCAGGGGTTTGAGCCAGTCGAGGCCACCTTTGCCTCGGTGTTCTTGCTGTGGTAAGTCCCATCCTGGGGAATGTCGTTGGGCTACAGGTGCGTGTTTTTCTTGCAGCCTTCAGGGCCATACTATGAGGGAGTGTCACCTTAGAGGTAGTGCAGGTGGTATGGCACATCCTACAGGGTCCGTTGCTGGTTCATCTTCTTCTGTGGCTATGCGCCCTACGGGGCAGGGTATTCAGGCGCCAGCAGGCGTGGTAGAGGACATAGTTGAGCTTCCAGTTCTAGCGGTCCCTCTAACCGTACATATGCTTTGTCTAATAGGCAAGATCAGGAGGCGTCACCTAATGTGATCACATGTATATTATCACTATTCTCCCGAAGTGTGTATGTATTGATAGAACAAAGTTCCACCTTATCATAATATATCTCCCTTTGTTTCTAGTAGGATCGGAATATAGTCTGAGTTGATAGAACCATTTGAGGTAGCTACACCTGTAGGAGATTTTGTCTTAGCTACGCGAGTATATAGGAATTGTTCAGTAGTTATATATAGTCGTCGTACCGTAGCAGATCTAATAGAGTTAAATATGATTGAGTTTGTTATTATCATGGACATGGATTTGTTGGCCTCTTGTTATGCTAATGTTGATTGCAGAGGAAAGATAGTTCGATTTAAATTTCCAGGGGAACCGATTATAGAGTGGAAGGGAAGTACAATATCGCCGAAAGGTAAGTTCATTTCATACCTCAAGGCCACGAAGATGGTTAGAAAAGGCTATATTTACCATCTAATTCGGGTGCATGACATAAAGGCAGAGGCACCGACTCTTCAATCACTCCTAGTAGTTAATGAATTTCCCGATGTATTCCCCGAGGAACTTCCAGGCCTTCCTCCAGAACCGGAGATAGAGTTTACTATAGATTTACTGCCAAATACCCAGCCTATATCTATACCTCCTTATAGAATGGCACCTGCTGATTTGAAAGAATTGAAAGAGCAATTGAGGAATTTGCTAGAAAAGGGTTTCATCAGGCCTAGTACGTCACCTTGGGGAGCACCGATACTGTTTGTGAGGAAGAAGGATGGGTCACTGAAGATGTGTATTGATTATAGGCAGCTAAACAAAGTAACAATAAAGAATAGGTATCCCCTCCCAAGGACTGACGATCTATTTGACCAGTTGCAGGGTGCAAAGTGTTTTTCAAAGATAGACTTGCGGTGAGGTTATCATCAGGTGCAGGTAAGGGAGACAGATATTCCAAAGACGGCATTCCGGACCCGATATGGGCATTATGAGTTTAGAGTGTTGTCTTTTGGGCCGACTAATGCTCAAGCGGTGTTCATGGATTTAATGAATCGATTATTTAAACAATTCCTTGATATTTTTGTTATTGTTTTTATAGATGATATTCTGGTCTATTCCCGTTTAGAAGAGGAGCATGCAGACTATTTAAGGACGGTACTTAGGGTGCTTCAGCACTAGAAGTTGTATGCTAAATTTTCTAAGTGCGAGTTCTGGTTGACTTCAGTGGCATTCTTGGGGCATATTATTGGGGCTGATGGTATTCGGGTAGACACACAGAAGATTGAGGCGGTAAAGACTTGGCCCAGACCTACGACACCTACTAAGGTACGCAGCTTTCTGAGGTTAGAAGGATATTACAGGAGATTTGTAGAAAAGTTTGCCTCAATTTCAGCGCCTTTGAAAAGGCTAACTCAAAAGGCAGCCAAGTTGCAGTGGACTGATGCTTGTGAGCGAAGCTTCCAGCTATTGAAAGACAAATTGACTACAGCTCCAGTCCTAACTCTTCCGGAGGGACCAGACGGCTATGTTATTTATTGTGATGCTTCGGGTGTTGGGCTAGGATGTGTACTGATGCAGCATGGCAAAGTTATAGCCTATGCCTCCCGACAGCTTAGGAAGCATGAAAAGAACTATCGTACTCACGATCTGGAGTTAGCGGTCGTGATTCATGCCATGAAGATATGGATGCATTATTTATATGGTGTCCATGTGGACATCTATACAGATCATAAGAGTCTCCAATATATCTTTAAACAGAAGGAGCTGAACTTACGACAGAGGCGGTGGTTAGAGTTGCTAAAGGATTATGATATTGATATTTTATATCATCCAGGTAAAGCGAATATTGTAGCAGATGCTCTTAGCCGTAAGTCCATGGGTAGCTTGACAGATGTACAACCAGAAAGGAGGGATATGGTTTGGGAGATTCAGTGGCTATCCAGCCTTGGAGTCCGTCTAGCTAATTCAGAAGATAGTGGAGTTTCTATTCGAGAGGTTGCTGAGTCCTCAATCATAGATGAGGTAAAGAGACACCAATACAAGGACCCTATTCTGGCACAGTATAGAGATGCAGCTCTTCAAAAAGAAAAGACCTCATTTAAGGTTACACTTGACAGAGTGCTACGATATGAAGGCAGATTATGTGTACCCGATACTGCGAGGCTACGACGGCAGGTTATGGGAGAGGCACACTCTGCCCGTTATTCTATTCACCTAGGGTCAACGAAAATGTATCATGACCTCAGATGCTTATATTGGTGGGATGACATGAAAAAGGACATAGCGGAGTTTGTTGCTTAGTGCCCGAATTGTCAACAAGTCAAGATCGAACATCAAAATCCTGGTGGATTATTACAGGAGATAGAGATCCCGACTTGGAAATGGGAGAACATTAATATGGACTTCATTGAAGGCTTACCTCGCACTCAATGGAAGTATGACTGTATATGGTTTATTGTAGATAGGCTGACGAAATCGGCCTATTTTCTTCTAGTCAGGACTACTTATTCGGCTGAAGATTATGCGAGGTTATATGTCAGGGAGATAGTGAGACTTCATGGGGTTCCCACGTCCATTATATCAGACAGTGGAGCTCAATTTACAGCCAACTTTTGGAGATCGTTTCAGAAGGGATTGGGGACACAGGTGAACCTTAGCACAGCATTTCACCCTCAGACTAATAAGCAAGCTGAGCATACTATTCAGACACTAGAATATATGTTGCAGGCCTGTATTATTGACTTCAAAGGTAACTGGGATGACCACTTGCTGCTCAGTGAGTTTGCCTATAACAATAGCTACCATTCTAGTATCCAGATGGCACCGTACGAGGCCTTATATGGGAGGAAGTGCAAATCACCTATTGGTTGGTTTGATGTTGGCGAGACTAAGTTAATAGGCCCTGATGTGATTCAGCAAGCTGTTGACAAGGTGAAGCTTAATCAAGAATGATTATTAGTAGCCCAGAGTCGACCGAAGTCATATGCAGATAATCGGCGTCGAAATTTGGAGTTTCAGATTGGTGACTAGGTATTCCTGAAGGTATCACCCATGAGGGGTGTGATGAGATTCGGCAGGAAGGGGAAGCTCAGTCCGAGATACATTGGGCCTTATCAGATTGTTCGTAGGATAGGCAAGGTTGCCTATGAGTTGGATCTACCATCTGATTTGGAGGCGGTACATCCTGTATTCCATGTATCGATGCTACGTAAATGTATTGGTGATCCTTCTAGAGTATTCCCCGTAGATGATGTTCAGGTAACAGAGGAGTTGTCATATAAGGAGAAACCCGTAGCTATTCTTGATCGCTAGGTTAGAAGGTTACGTACTAAGGATGTGTCTTCCGTCAAAGTGTTGTGGAAAAATAACAATAGGGAGGAGATGACTTGGGAAGTGGAAGACGAAAGAAGAATAAGTATCCGTACTTGTTCCCCGTACCTGCAGGTAATTCAATTCCTAGCTTGACTATATTGATAGATAATGAGATTATGTAGCTGTGAGGCATCTGTAAGTTACAGAATGCAGGTTGATAGGCATAACTTTTAGAGAGACCTCGCTGGAATTGGTTTTTTGTAAGACGCTAACTTAACATTCAAGGACGAATGTTCCTAAGGAGGGAAGGATATTATGCCTCGTATTTTTTTTATATACGTAGTGCGCATCATGATCTAGTAGACGTAAGTCCAGGGAATGAGATTTTATTTTAAGTTCCAAGTGATTAAAGAAATATTAGGCAAGGATGTTAATTCCAAATGTGATATTAAGTATGATTTGGCTAGTGTAAGTGCCATTAACTTTAAGTGAGGGATTGATTAGTGGCTGATTAGGATTAATTTAATCAGTGGGCCCCACCACTCATAATTGGTGGCTGATTAATATTTAATCCAGTGGGCCCCACCACTCAAGGCAAAAAATTAAAAAGATCAGATTATGAGTTGGCCTTAGTGGACAGGTGTAGAGGGGGGCTGCGTCCACTTCATACTATTAAATGAGGCGGAGAAATCCACTCTATGCTAAATAGAGTGGTGAAATGCATTGCTGCATATCATCTTCTTCTTCACCACTTGTTTTAGGCAGCCATGGAAATGGAGAAACCAACCCTGCAACACCTGGCCAGCAGCTGCAACTAATTTTGTTAGTAATCTCCTTGTTTGGTGTGTTAATTATTTAGACTACCTTTGTTAATTATCCATTAGTTTTAAGAAGGGGGCGTGACCAGTAGCTTAGGAAGTTTGTTTTAGTTATTAAATGTACTAAGTATGAACGGAAAGTATAATCGGATTATTAGTGGTGTCGTGTTGGTGCTTGGGCTGTTTTGATTAAAGAAAACTGCGGGAAAATTCTGTTTTGGCATTATGTATATGTTAAATTTGATTATGAGTATATACTCCAAAGGATGAGTACGATAAGGTAGATGTGTTGCGAATTATAAAACGAGTTATCGCTCGGTGTGTCGTTGCTTCGCAGCTATGGTTGCCGAGACGGAACTGTTTTGGGGAGGGGGCTGTTTAATATGATTCGTTGTGTTATATGTGTTATTGGTATTGCTGTGGATAATTTGGGTTGTTGTCATATTGGGAAGAAGTAAGGAAAATAGGGGAAGTGCTGCTGAATTTTCGTTAGATTATTAGCTAGCTTACAAGAAAGTAAAGCGTGATGTTTATCTAATTGCGGCACGATTGTTGCTTGTTATATATTAATAGCTTGAGCAGTAAATATTGAACGTGCGGCCCGATTATACGGTATGTAACGTTGTCTCTTCATTCTTTGTTTGGCATGACTTTTAAAAATAAGCGACTAACGGACAGGTTTGATACTTACCTCTAGGGCGTCTAGGTGACGTATATTCTTGCTTCCACAATTATTCCTCTATATATCGGCTATGTCTAAGGCTAGGATGATCTCTCATATCTATGGTAGTGCTTCTTAGAGTCATTGAGATTTTATGTTTCCATATCGTATTAAAGGTTCATAATCTTGATAAAACATTAATCTTTGGTAATACTCCTTGCTGGTTCCCGTTGATTGTTCTATTGAGTTATAAGAAATGATTTTAATTGCATATGGTTTCTCATAATATTCTGCTCGTGCATAGAGTCATTTATCATTTCACCGAGTCCCGCGCCGGGTAATATTCGTGCAGAGTTTCTTGCATATGTCACCGAGTTCCTCACTAGAGTGCCGGGTATGTATGTTATATATAAAATTGGTGATGAGGATGGTCATGATTATGATGATGACGGAGATGACGTGATGATTATTTTGCCGATCCCCTTACTAGGGAAGCTGGGCACCTTATATGTTAAATATATGCATGATTTTCACTTAAAAGGCTATATGTGTAGCGATATTTTTATTCGACTTGCCATATTGGTATCCTTTCATGTTTACCTTATGCTTTACATACTCAGTACATTGTCCGTACTGACCCCCCCTTTCCTCGGGGGGCTGCGTTTCATGCCCGCAGGTGTAGACGCACAGTTCGGTGATCCTCCCGCCTAGGATATCTACTCTGTTGACTGGGAGAGCTCCACTGTTCCGGAGCCCAGTCATTTTGGTACATTACTTTTTGTGTAGTCTTTTACTCGTCTATGTGTATGGTGGGTCCCTGTCCCATCGAGTTTCACTACTGTACTCTTAGAGGTCTGTGGACATTATGTGGGTTGTATATATATATATATATATATATATGTTTTGGATAATGGTCTGGACATGGTTTGTTTGGGATGTCCGCTTGTACAGGGTCAGCCTTGTCGGCTGTGTACATCATTGTGTATTATGTAATAGCACCCTTGTCGGCTTACGTATGTTATTATGCTTTGAATAGTGGCGGCCTTGTCGGCTCGCGTATGCTGTTATGGTTGAATGGTTATGACTCCTTATGAGACAGGTCCTCTTTATATATATATGACGTTGGGGTTGACTTGATTTGATTAAATTACATATTGTCTTAGTTTCAGTTTGTTATACTTAGCAGGTTTGTATGTGGGTGTCCAAAACGGGCACTAGTCACGGCCCACCAGGCTGGGTCGTGACAACATAGTTGCGTCAGTGCATATGAAATGAGAAGGGTAGACCTGGACAAAATTGGTGTAAATCTCTAACTTGAGCAAAGATCTTCAACAATGCTTTGATACCTCACTATGAAAATAAAGAAGAATCTAGACACTATAATGTTTCCCCAAAAAATAACTATGAGAAGTTCAAAATGTCTAGTTCATCATGGGGTCAAAGGGAACATACACCACAGAAGCGAATAGAAGTTATCCCAACTTGAGGACCAGCTAGAGGTATAAGATTCCTCACCTGTTACATATATTACCGGAAAAGGAATGGAGGTACTCATTTAATATACTAGATAAATTTTTAACTTCTTACTGGAGGTCCATCATCACAGAACTCAATAACCCCTCTGCCTACTATGTTCCATGTGAAGAAAAGATAAGAGGGATTGCCAGACTTGTGAAAAAACAGATCAAAATATATAAACGTCTTCCATATTGTTATGGAACACGGAACTACCCTTGGTAGTCCGAAGAAACTCTCACTAATTTAGTATGATTCTATTATATTCGATATATAAAATTCTTCTACAAAATTTTTTGAGGCTTTTTTATCTATAAACTTTCTGCTACAGTTCAACTAGTTACTTTTTAATATAAGTCTAATAATCATGATGCTTCTACTCTCCTATGCTACTCTCTCTTTATATCCTAGCAAGAAAGAGTAGTCCATGTAAGACTAAAATTCTACCCTACTTTGTTAGGTATCTCAGGCAAACTCAAATTCTACACAACATGTACTATCATTGAACTACACCTCAATCAATAATGATGTTTCTACTCTCTTGTGCTACTCTCCTCTGTATATCCTAGCAAGAATGAGTAGTCCATGTAAGACTAAAATTCTACCCTTCTTTTTTAGCCATCTCAGGAAAACTCAAATTCTCCACAACATGTATTATCAATGAGTTACACCTCAATCTCTAATAATTTGGGGCCATTAAAACAAAGTTTTTTTTGAAACTGGTAACATAAACTATTAAAGCAAAGTAACTACCACAAATACATATGGGCAATGGAAATACGATTTTTCTGAAAATCATTCCTGGAATATACAAGGTAGATAATGGACATTAGAGTTCAATGCAATTTCGAAATGATAGTCTTCCTTATTTATCGCATTGGTTTCAGGTGTGATTTAAGAAATGAAAACACTATTTACATAATGGTGCTATAATGGAAATTAACCTTAGACATCGACCAATACTTATATTTCGATTTCGTTATATTCAGTACTCACTTTCTCCACTTTTTTAAAGGAACATAGATGCATTGCTTGAGGCACTTCTCGGATAGAAATACTTTACTTCACATCAACTGGTTACATGTGAATGTTTATCTAATAATCACGATGCCTCCATTCTCCTTACAACTATTGCTTGATTAAAAGTCAATTGGTTACAAGTAAAAATTTACTATACATTAAGGTGTATGATTTCTCTTTTCCGTGTTTCTTACAATGAAAATTTTAAGCTTGCAGAGGAAAAGCGAAACAAACAAACAGATTTAAGTTTATATAGTGTGCACACATCGTTATAGTTGAATAAAAGTTTCACAAAAATATTAATGGAGTTAGACTTACAAACAATAACAATTGTTAGGTTAGTATTATATTGACAATGAAATCTTAGGGATGGTCTAATTTACTAGTGGCAACGAAGTTCCCTTTAATTAAATCAATAAGCTTTTTGATTGATTCAGGGCGCCTCCCCGCTTCTTAGAATTAACCACTCATTTTAAAATAATACTTGTATAATTATTAAACAATGTCTTCTATTTTCAAAATCAATAGAAAGCTTTCCTTGAATATAAAACTATAATAAACTATGTAATGAGTTACATAACTTTTCTTTGAACTAGGCCTGTTTGGAACCATAAAATGTTGGTAAGAGTTGCATTCAAAATTCCTAAAAATTGATTTATTCTTTAGCTGGAAGTGAAGGAAAGAAATATCTAATTAAAGGAAGACTATTTAATATGGGAATTCATTGAGAAGCTGATAGCAGCTATTTATGCGACTAATACCATGTAATCTGCTCATCCTATATTTGTTGAAATTGATTTTATTACTCCATTAATGGGACGACTTCACTAGGTTGTTCGGGTAGGCTCTACAACAACAAGATGTTGAAAAATCTCTGCTCATACTAAAGATCAAGCATTAATGAGAAGGAAGAAAGATATTCTAGTTGTTGGTTGGGTGCTTAAGTATACCACATTTGGATAGCTAGATATTGAAAAATATAATGGGATCATACTATATATAAAGATACAATTATACAAGAAATATAAATACAACTTAAAAAAATGATTGACATGTTCTAAAAGTCATAAACAAGGAGGAAATATAATTTTTCATGGACAATTATACAACTGACGTCCGTGATAGTCTTCTTGAAGGAAGTCAGGGAGCATAGTGCTCTTTAAGTATACAAATTTAGTTTTTACAACAAAACTAGTTAATAATCATACATACATACACTCATTTATTTACATAATGATGTCCGATTTATTTGAAATGTTTCCCCACTTTCCCAACGAAGGCGTAGAAGAAGAGAGAAATGTACAATAACAACAAGATATGTAGAAAGAAGAACTATATAAAGCTACAATAGAGAATTTATGTGAAGGATATGGAAATAGGGTTTTGTGTCTTACTGAATTGATTTAGCAGCTCCTATTTTGATCTGGGGAAAAAGGTACAGTGATTTTTTTTTATAAATTCTTTTTGTGGGTCAATTGGAAATCGGATGGAGTGTTAAATATACTGGAGGGAATACAATATTTTAGTGATAATTTTAGAAAAAAACTATACTGCAACACTTGTAAAGTGTTGTTTTTACAATTATTAAGACAACACACTTTAAAATTGTAGTCATATGTGTAAATAAGTATTACCAATTATATCATGACATGCCAACACTTAAAAAGTGTAGCCTATACCACTAAAAAGCATGCTTTAAAACATACTCTCAATAGACAATGTAAGAAAGACACTAGAAATGAACAAATTCAGTCCTCAAACTCTGAGGACTCACCAAGAGTGTGGAGAGAATAAATAAATGATTTGAACAATAGAAGAAGCACACCTCAACAACCAGGCCCTACACTCATAGAAAACATAGAAATATGGGTTAGTACAAAAATTTCACTAAGCATTATAACAATGTATAAAAATCCTTAAAACACGCTAAAGGTGACATTTTTAGTGGAATCATGCTATATGTTAATTTTGAACATCATCTTTGAAATAGTTGGGGAATCTAACTCATAAGAAAACTCATATATGATTCATCTTAGCACAAAGGATATCAACATAATCACAAGAATAACCTCCAACAAAAACATAATGCATACCCCAATCATCATAAGACATATTTCATATACATAGTTAAATATCAAGATCATGTCATCATAATACAACCATTACATAAGTAACCCTAAATTATATTTGTGAAAGGCATAGATATGATATCATAATACCATCTACACTAAGTACCACTTTTAGCCACCAAGATCATACTTATCATGCTTTAATTTCATCCATAGTTAATACTCATAGATAAGGAAACATTTATGTTCATAGCTTATAAGAAGAAAAACATCTCTTAGCAACAATCCATATCATACAGGCATAATTTATATATCTTCATATCATAAGGAAATCACACCATAACGCCTTTCAAAGCCTACTTGTGCAATGCATGAATGAAGTCTCATACACTCACTCACACTCAGTAAAGCTCCTTGAAAATTCATAAGTACAGTTCATATTCATGTTCATATTTCATATAGAACATGCATTAACTCATAGGTCATCGTATCATAAGAGAAATATACCACGACAATTCTAAAAGTCTACTTGTGCAATGCAAGGATGAAATCCCATACCCCCACACAAATTAAGTAGAGCCTCTGAAAGAACCATGGTGCATAACTGATGTTCTTGCTCATAGTTCATGTTCTTCTTCATAGAGGGAAATAGTCTTCACAAACATAGACCATGTGAGATACCTGGAATCCAGTGTCATGCCCCACACCGTAAAGTGGTTTTCTACTTGCCTACGGTACAATTGATGTTTTATTTAACTTAGGTGGATCCACTAGCTAAAGATCTACATGGACATATAGTTATAAGATAAGAAGATTGTTACGAGAAACTCGCACTTACTGAGGTAAAAGGTTTCAATCTTATGAGATAACTCTTTTTGGAATGAACGTTGTCTAGCGTAAAAGGAATCCATTTGGAAAGCCTGACTAACTAATGTAAACTATTTTATTTGGAATTCCAGACTAACTTACATGAACTCTTTCATTTGGGATACCAGACTAAGTGACATGAACTCTTTCATTTGGGATGTTAGACTAACTGGCGTAAAAGCTTCCATCTAATATTCATATCCATTCGATGCTAGGTATATTTCCTTTTAAGTTCATGTTGAGTTTTAACTTAACTTCATGTTTATGGGAGAGTGACTTAACACTTAATCCACAAAAATATGAGGATATATCTCATAGTCTCATTAGGTGAGAATTGTTTTTCAACCATAGAATCCTTTATATGTGACTAAACCTTTTATATCATTTTTACTGTGTGTTCATGCGAATAGCCTTTCATTCAAAACAACAAGATTATCATAGTCATATAACTTTAATGATTAGCCATGTGTATATAATCATAACCTTACAACAACACCATAGTTACATCATAATAACATTCATGCATGAAGTGTGTGTGAGGTTTTCCTTTCAATAACATTATGATGATATAATCATTATACATACTTCGCTTTCAAAGTGTTCATAAAACATGTACTATATCAATTTCACCCTAGAAACATAGTTTAATTAAGAATACATGTATAATCATAATAAAATCATTTAATTTTACGATAAACAACCACTATTCACTCAATTGGACTAAGATACATCAATACCCACACATAAGAAAATTGGGGAAATAGGGAATTTCATGGGTTCTTGGGGTAGTTAATCATAAACCTAATAATTCATCAATTCCATCATACTTCATCATAAATAAACCATTAATTCAACCCATGACTGTGAGTGAAACCCTTATATTTTGGAGAAACACTATATCAAAATTTAACTTTGAAGGGGCTCTATGGTGAAAGCTATAATATATCATAAAATACCATAAAATATGAAGATTACTCATGAAATAGAGTTAAAATATAAGCCTTTGAACCTTAAACCTTAAGAATTTTTCTTCTGCAATAGTGATTTTAGTAAGAGAAATATGTGGGGGGAAAGGTGGTTATTATTTCAGTCTTGTGATTTCATAAAAAGTAAAGGATTAGTTTATATCTTTAACCCTTATATATAGGTATACTACAACAATATTAAACTAAGGTACAATAAAATAATTAAAATAGGAATTACCAAAATTAAACTTACCATGGCTGAACTTAGGCAAATTTGCAAGCAGGATCCACGACCTAGGACCCACAGTCTGTGAGTAGAATCATGTTGCATCCTTCTGGTACTTTTAAGGTGGACTGAAGCTCACAATTTGGGGTCTTCACCCACGTGATGTGGATGTACCTACGCCCTTCAGTTCCCATCCGTAACTCACTCTTTTAGGCAGTTTTAGGAACTGCTTTGTGGTCCTCTTCAAGGACCCCTTTGGTTTGTCCTTGAGGACTCGTACCTTGATGTTAGACTCCTAAAAACCTAATCCTAAATATGTGAATCAATTTTATAAAATTAACTCACATAATAAAATCTAAAACTCTCATGTGCATCTCTAGTTTTACCTACTAGATTAAGGTTCTTCAATATTGGAGGTAAGGACACACTTTTGGTGTGGGGAAGACACCATATTCCATGACATAGCTCATATGGTCTCTATTTATTATAATTCCATTTGCCAATGATGAGCTAAAGTTACTTCGAGAAGTCCCCCAGAAGTGTTCAAAGATGAATTTTACTTGTATTGACAATGGTTACAACAATGTTTTCTAACCTATTATCTTATGGTTTTAACTTGGTATTGGCATTTCTTGAAAAGTTCCTTTTTAGCATGACTTTGTAAATCTATGCATTTCTATAATCAAAGGTACATTTTAAATAACCACATACTCTTCCCTACATTTTTTTTCAAATGTAGGGTCTGACATTCAAATTTTCCATCTCTGTGGCTAGGGATCACTTAATATATGTTGAAGATTGGTGAGTCCTCATATTCCTTGGACTGTGTTTTCATTTCTTATTATACCTAATTTTTTCTGAATTATTGTGATATAAGGGTTACGTCCCAATCACTATTAATGTCATAGATGGATTTTGAGAGTATTATCTTTTTTATGCATTGTAAGTGGCTTTTGTAAGGCCTCTTGGTGTCGTATATACCATATTACAGAAATGATATACTTTGGGTCATGACAAAGTTAGTATTCAGAGCATAAGATTTAGGAAGGTCTTATGATTTGTCATTAGCCTTGTCAAGTAGAGTCTTGTTCATAAGTGTGAAGAGCATCATATATATTAATGAGAAGCTATAAAATGATTAGGAAAATCAACTTGTTTCATTACTCACAGTCGTGCGATAGAGTGTAACTGTATATGTCCTTTCTCCGATCCCTATCTAATAATTTTAGGAATCGCCCCTCGAAAAGCATGTGTTAGGAGGAATGTGAATGAGAATATGGAACAAGAAGCTCCTCCTCACGCTCCTCAAGTTCCAGGAGATCCTTTGGTCAAGAAAGTGAATAATGTGGAGTTTAGGGCTGCTTTTAAAGTGTTGGCTCAATCTAATAGGTAGTTCTTGGTTCTCCTAAATTCTAATATGGGTACAGCGACATCTAGAGTATGAATTCACCAGAATTAAACCCCAAGAGTTTCATTTTTCTAAGGTTGAGAATATCCTCAAGAGTTCATTTATGAAGTGTATAATGGGATTGACACCAGTGAAAAAGGTGGAATTTTTCTTTTTCAAATGTAAGGGTGGTGCTCATGTTTTGTTGTACCAATGAAAGTAAGGGAAAGTAGATTATTTTAATCCTCTCAATTGGGAAAAGTTTGAGATTGAATTTCTTGATAGGTTGTTTCCCTTAAGATGAGGGTGGAAAAGGTTCTTTCATTAATCAACCTTCGTCAAGGAAACATGAGTCTGAATGAATATGCTTTTAAATCACACAATTGTCTATGTATTCTCCTACCATGATCGCCAACTCTAGGTAAAGAATGAGTAAGTTTGTGTTTGAATTGTATGAGATAGTAGTCAAGGAAAATCGTATCACTATGCTTCTCATTGATACATTTCTTGTCTAAAATAGTACATGCTACACAAATAGAAAAATAGAAACTTAAGGTAAGATAACAGGAGTCAATGAAGGCAAGAACCGGTGATGGTTACTTTTCGCATTCAAGGTTCAATGGATGTTGTCATTCTAGATTCAACAAATATAGTGTCTCTAATACTAAACCTCAAGGAGGAAAAGTTAGTATATCTTTGTTGTCTAATTAAATAAATCAAACTAAGTATTTTAACGTTTCATATAAGAAAAAAACATAATGAAACTTAAAGATTATTTGAATATCTTATGATGATAGTAAGTTTGACCAAATACCATAAATTATGATTTCGGAGATAGAAAAAATAAATATATGATGTTTCAATCATTTAATTTTGACGCATTTATAGTATTATACTTATGGATAAAAGGATCAAAATTATTCTTTAAATTATTAGAAATAGGGTACTTTACCCTACTTAATCTTTTCGTATAAAAATATCATGATTATCATATAAGTATTACACAACTTGTTAGGATCGAAATAAACAGGTTTAATGCGGAAGCTAGCATAGTAAACCTGTAAATACCACTAGTAAGAAGATAAATGAGAAATATACCAAAAGACATAAACATTTAACATGGTTCGCTCATTCGACCTACATCCACAAATGAGATGTAACACATCAGAACCCAGACTTAGAAAAGTGCAGAAAAATTTCACCTAAACCAATTAACCATAACAGGGTTCACAGACTGTGATAGGGTTCACTAAACATTCACCCAAGTACTTCAGTCGTTACTCTTCCTAACAGTGTTGGAATACGAGACCCTTCATAGACTACGGACCACCACACAAACCATAGGATACTTCATGAGAACTAGGAAGAACCCCACCAAGTCCATCATCTGACCATAGGGACCTTTATGGTCAATAAATCCTTCGACATCATAAGATAGTTCTAGTGGGCAATATCACCTACAAGGAAGAGATCAATGTTAGTGTTATCCTTGTCGAGGAAACATTGTTAAAGAGATTCATAAGAGTGGGTAATTACTTTGATACTGTTAATTTATGATTGATGTCTATAACTTGCTTGAAAATAGAAGTTATTTGTCACGTCCCGAGCGTATACCCCAGGGGAGTCTGGCACTCAGAGACCATTGATGTCCCCAAGCGAACCCCTGGCCTGGCTTGGTTAACTAAACAGAAGACAATATGCATAACTATAAAGATAGTACCACTTAACTGAACTAAATTATAAAATGTATATGAATATTTTAAGATTAATCATTCAACTTGGCCAAAAATGACAACACATAACAAATGAATAATAATGAAAACACCCAAAGGAATAACATTTGACTATCTATCTATGAAACTTTTATAACTGAGATGGTTGTGGGGACAAACCCCACAGTATTCTAATGAACTGAAATATGACTGAAAGCAATAAAAGGGGTCCTTCAGAAGGAAAGGAGGCTCACTAAATGACTCTGAGTTGCTCACTAGATTAAAATTCGTTTGATATAATTCCTCGTTACCTGTATCTGCTTTATAATATGATGGACCAACTTGCATTAGTATATTGAATGCACGAATATGCAAGTTTGAATGTTTACCAAAACATAGGCTGGAAAAAATTCTGAAAGAAACACTTACCTGGGCTTTACTTAACTCAATTGCACTTAATTGTTTTCAATATAAAGTTGTATAAATAAATGTAGTATAAAGAAAAGCTGAAATATTTTTTTAAACTATGTATTTAGAAATAAAATAATAATTTTTTATATACGCAAAGATACAATATAAAATGTATTTGTATATGAAAATACAAATATTTCTAATGTATATAAAAATATGAAATACTTATGTGGGAATTTGTCTTACTGACAACCATCACTTAAGAGCTTTAGTTATGATATAACACTTAACCTCATGCTGCCAAAGACCATCCTATACCTTGTCAGGGTATAGGACTTAATTCACTAAGATGATTCACTAGTTTATGCATAAAACAATTAAAGGAATATTATGAAAAATAAAAACTTTTTCTACCCATCATGACTACATGGTTTATGGGGCTGTGAGTCTTCTGAACTCTCCTTCATATAGATTCTCATATACTACTCCCAAATTTGATACTAGCTCTTATATTTAAAAACATACTTCTTTTTGTGATTTAGATAATTCTCAAAAACATAGCTAAGAGGCTATCTTGAAAATCAAGCTTTTACCTCTTGCTTAAATGTGAAAGCATTTACTCTTTTCTGAAAACATTCTCAAAGCCTCTTTGGAAATCTCATTTTTTGCTGCTATTTAAATGTGAAAAACATTTCGTAGTTTTTGGGAATACTTAGTTCAAATCTGAACAGTATCCTTAACTTTGTAGATTAAGTCTTAAAACAAGTTAAAGCGTTTGTGAAAGACTTTTGAAAAAACTTTAAGAACTTATCTAGACTTAACTTTCGACTTCTTGACTTGAGTTTTTATATCTTCACTTGACTCTTAACTTGTTGGCTTGAACCTTGACTTTCCTTGAATTGAATTCATGAATTCAAGGATCACAATTTGTGATAGAAAAGCTCTCATGATGTTCAAAAATGGTTTCATATTGGAAGAACAAGGTTCTTGAGAACCTTTGCTAAGAACCTGAATAGAAACCTTGAAGACATATCTTAAAGATAATTTATCAAAAAAAACTTTCTTGAGATTCTTGAATTGCTTTCTTGAAATCTATATGCTAAATAATTAAAATTTTCTTTAGTAAAGATGAAAATATGAATGGTTTGAACATTTATTAGTCAGGAAATTCATTTAGGGTTTTCTTGGAGGTAAAAAAACCCTTAATAAATTTGGTGGTGTTGGAAAATAGATTCAATTACCTGTAATTGGGTAGCTTATAGCTCACGTAACTCCTTATATTCTAAATGATATGATTTGGTTGTAAAAAATGAACCAAACATAGGTAACCCGCTTAACCCACCAAAAATATACGGGTTGGGCTCAAGATAATTTGAGTTGGGTTCAATATGAACCCATTAAATCTTATCCCATTTGAAGAGAATTTTAAGTTGAGCCCAATTCAACCTCCAATTTAAACCTATTTTAAAACTTTTTATTAAGATATATTTCTATATTAAAGGTATGAATTATTATCTATTTAACATCTTTCAGAATTTATATATCTATTTAATACTTTTTTAACAAAAAATTACTGAGCAGAAATTCAAATTGTGATTATAAAAGTTAAATATCAATATGTTAAATTATTGAGATTAATTAAGTCAAATTGGGTGGGTCAAGACCCAACACATTTTTTAGCCCCCATTTGAGCTAAAAGTAAACTTGGGCGGGTCAAGACCCAACCTAATTTCTATTCAACCCATTTAAATATTTTCAATTTTAACCAACATGCCCATTTGACACCCCTAGATATAGTCATATTAATTTGACCCAAGTAGAAACTTACATTGAAACTTAATTGATAAGGAAACTTCAAGATAACATATCAAGGAGTCATCAAGAACTCAATTAAAAAGATTTTAAGAACATAATTTGTTGTAAGAGGCCTTATTTGGTATGGACCTTGAAGTCACATGCATTCCTTAGCATTGAGAGAGTTAAGGGGAAGTCCAAACTATGGTAGGGTCATTGGCTACCTCAATTCCTTGGTATTCAGTGTTAGGAGGACTTACCATCTCTAAGGGTACACCTTAGGTAGGTGCAGTTAGTGCTCTACTTCTCTAATGGTACACCTTAGGTAGGTGCATTTTTTAGTGCAGTTGGTGCTCCTTAGAGCAAAGTTGGGCTGGTAGGTCCCAAGTATGGTTCGTCATGCATTTTTGACTATGCGTTAAGATTTCTAGATTAAGTAAGGCATAAACTCACATTGTTCCCTTCAGATAAGCAGGTAAGTTAGGGGTTGTTAAGAGGGTTGATTTTTCCATTCCAGTTAGCATTAAAGCATTGAATATAAACGGGGCATATTTTTTCCCATGTCATGTGAGGGTTGTGGACCAGTCATTCATTGAGATTTACAATGATGGTGCTAAGAGTCTTCCCATGAGTACAATAGTGACATAATTAACTTTGAGGTAAGTGTCAATTCAAAAAGAGACATCTTTCTTTTTAACCAATGTTCCCTATTGAGATGGCATCTCAGGTTCTAGAGAGTTGTAAGGTAGGTCATTGTTCTGGCAGTAGGTATAATTTATACCAATATTCTTATGTTGGTAATTTTGGACATCCAGTGTTGGGTTTCATGTTATTCTATTTGGGTCTTTAGATACAGTTGCTCTTTGTAATGGTTTCAAGTTTTGATGCTGATAAGCAATTATGTTAGTGTAACACCCCGTGTTCTTTGTATAGTACTTTTATTAATAGGACGCTTATAATTTTTTTTGACGTATAGTTATGGACTCGGCTCATATAGGACTAATGACAATAGAATAATTTTAAATGAATTGTCTATAGATATTAATGGGTCTCAATTAAGTTGAAATTGTTGGAAGTATTTAAATTTGAGCGGGTTGTATATGACTTTAAAGTATAAATTGACATAATGTATATAACTAGTTAATATAAAGGTATCAAGGTCTATAAAATGAAAATAAAATATTAAGGCGATTGCTTGACTAAATTATACTAGTAGTAGATAAGTAGGTGCATCACCTACTTTGACTTATTGACCAGCCCAAACAACAAAATAGGTGCATCACCTACTTTGACTTATTGACCAGCCCAAACAACAAAGTAGGTGCATCACCTACTAAGAATCTTTTGACCATGCTATTTGGATAAAAACACTATACAACCTACTTGAATTAATCTAGAACAAGTTGGATTAGAAGAATAAGGGGAAATGGAAAGCCAAGGTCCAATATTCTCAAGTACAAGGAGACCCAATTTAAAAGTCCAAGTAGGTGGATCACCTTCTTGCATTAATTATAGCCAAAATTGATAAGAATAGAGGTGTAATTGGAAGCAAAGGCCAAACAAGTCTTGAAGTCACAATGGCCAAGTTAAAAGGCCTAGTATGTGGGTAACTTAGTTGAAAATATATGGCCGAAAATTGTCCTAGTAAGTGGGCCAATGCATCTCCTTTTTAAAGGGATAAAGATCCAATCTTTTTCTTCATTTTTAACTTGCAAAATTTAAGATTTGTTAAGTTTCTCACTTGGTCTTTCTTGGATTAACCCAACAGCTCCTACAACACCTTATGGTTCTTGAATATTTTCCATTTTTTCATGTAAAAATTTGAAAGGAGAGATACAGTTCTTGAAGTACAAGTTTAGTGGATGAATTTCTAGAACCAAGGTAACGCTACTTACATTTATGCCTCTCTATAAATAAAGGTTTTGGGTGGAGAATTTTGTATAAATTTGTCAAGAACTCATTAATGGTCATAAATCCTTTCGTTAAATATTTTCCTGTTATGCTGAAAGATTTTTGGGGAATAATAGTTGTTGCCTTATGCATATTGTTGTTGGAGGCAGCTTGGGTACCTTGGCAAAGGATGTATGAAGTTGTAATACTGTATAAAAGAAGGGTGTGCTGGTTCACCGTTTGTGTAAGGATTGTATGGTCCTATAATCCGTAAAGTGTTTAGCTATTATTTTTGGAGGGCCTAAATTTTATTAGCTTCCAATATTAGATTAATCATGACTTATGTTGCAGATTTAGCTCCAAAAATGGTAGCTGAATCGTGATAGTTATATTGGTAAGAAAATAAGGTAGATGAGGCTATTTTATTTTCTATTCCATTGGCATGAACCCGACACCTGTAGTACTGAGTAACCTTGCTAAGTTCCCTTGGTAGTGACTGATCCATAGTTGTCTTTCCTACTCCGTAGAGAATTAAAGTGAGTACTATAATATGGGTTTATTACTAAATGTACATGCTTACTCTACCAAGTATTAGCATGCAAGGTTTAAACGTACTTCATTGTCAATGTAGCCTTGGCATATATTCCCCTTATATAAATCAAATATATCCTAGATTGCACATGTTACATGTTTATATATTTGATATACAATTCGCCCATATCAAACCAACTTGTTTCGCCTTTATATTCCATGGTAAATGTCATGTTTCCACATGTTCATATATTCTCTTTATTAGTTGATATTCCCACTAGGTTAGATAGTAATGTTACATCACAAAATTTCTACTTGCTCTATTGTACATTTTTATATGTGCTTACTTGGGATATGTATCCGTCCATAAGTTGAATTATCCACGTTCTTCCTCAGTGACGATCATATATACATTGTATTTGATATTAATTAGTGAGTATTCTAGCTATCAAATATAATTCAAATCTCTTGGCTGAATGTTACATATCTTCACTTGAAGTTCTCCAATTTGAGATGTCAACATGCTTAGTGAGTCATATAAGCTCCTAAATATTTCGTTGGTGCCATATTTGCTTCTCATGTCATTGTTATTATTGCACGTCCATATTCATATGTCTTCTACTACTGGTCCATAGTTCTAAATCTCAACAATGATTATGCCCACAAAAACAAGAATCTCAAAAGAGTTATGATTATTGAAAGAACAATCTCAAAAGAGTCATGAACTGATAAACAAAAAAATTCTCAATGATTAAAGTATCTAAGTGAAGCAATCTATATAATTATGGGTGGAAGCCCAGAGGCAAATGCCTAGCATGGGTCGATCCTTATTGGTATAGATCATCCAGGGGTGAAAGCCTTGCATGGGCCAATTGCAATTGGTATAAAAGGGTGGCAGCTTAGGGGCGAAAGCCTAGCATGGATAGATCCCAATTTGTAGAATTATGAGGTCAACATCGTAGGGGTGAAAATTCCTAGAACGGGTCATCCTCTTCTACCAGGTCATTTGTGTCATATATCTTAAAATGAGTATGACAAACAGAAAGGCAAAGAGAAGATTGCAACATACACGATTCCAAAAGCATACCCAAAGGTGGTCTCTAATCCCTATCTATTGGTATTTCATTTCATTTGAGTTCTCATATCACATATGGTTGTATTATGCCTTAAATATTCGTTACACTCTTTTGTACTGACATCCCTTATTGGGGACGTTGTGTTTCATGTTGTAGGTACATACACTCAACTAGTAGTTCTCCCTTATAGAAGAACATGATACTTTTCCGCCTCACATAGGGTTGGGTTGTGACAAAAGTGTTATTTGAGTAGTTCGTCCTAGGGAGTCTACAAAGTCGTGTTTCGTAGAGCCTTTCTTATGAATGTTTTGTGCACCACATTTATAATTAGAGGGCTTCTTAGGAATTTAGAAATTGTTACTTTTCTTCATAATCCAAACTGTGTGACAGAGCAATGTTAAGAAGCTAACTTCCACTTGCACCTGATCATTTTATTCTTATAATTCTTACTATGGTTAAGGTTAATCGTTTCTAAATTATCATTATGTTATATACTAAAAGGATCATAAGTTATAAAATTTTGACTACATTGGGCTCATTTTAATCTACCGTCCCACTCCATAAGGTATGTAAAGCTTTTTATGGTATTTGCATTTTAAGTTGCATTTGTACCCATTTATATCACATTGGTTCAATTGAGAAAGATACAGTATATGCTTAAAAATGACTGGTTACCTAGTTACATCTATGAGCTATAGCATTTCCAGGCAGATCAAGGAGTATATCATCGACTCTTAAGTTCTATATTTCCTCCATAATTGTAGGATCTATTTGTACATAGGGAACTCATTATTAATCCGTGCTAGATATTGAATTGACGGCATTACACATGTACTCGAAAGTGGTGTAGTTGAACCAATTTCTTTTAGTTGGAAGAAGGCAGTCACAATCTGATAGGTGAATGCATCAATGCAATGGTGTTACTATTGATGCCCCTATATGGCTGACAAGGCCTATATTCTCCCCATATATAATCCCAAATTTATTAATAGTTTTATTTTTATATGTTATGTGACATCCCCCTCGAATAAGTACTAATAACATTTGTATTCTTTTTAGGGTTATTAAACTTAAGGATAAAGGTGATAATTGCTGAAAATGATATATGTATGTTACTGCCTATTAGGATCTATGTTTTTGCTATAGAGGATTAGGATGTGACTAAAGGGTAAGTATAACAAAAGGAAAATTTATTGTCTAGACCTAAGTTGTTATTAGTCAGGTTGTACATAGTTGGGTTAGAGTACATGAAGCTACTAGTTTTGATCAAAAAGTATTTGTTAGATAGAAAGCATGTGAGAATGAAGCCTGAATGACATGTGCAGAAAATGAACGTAGAGCTTCTAGTTAGAAAGAGATGGGATATGTCAATTTTCTAAACATAGGGTTGGGGGTGATATAAGGATGCACTAGAGGAGTTAGATATGTGGTTATAAAAGAGTGATTGCAAGTGTTGAGGCAAGAAAATGGTATCAATTATTCAACCCTAATAAGTTATAATGGTGCACCAGGGAAAAATTTTGCAAACCTTTGTTAAACAAAGAAGTCAAATTTAGTATTGATTCAAGTCTTGATATAAGCTCTTCAAAACAACAAGAATAAAATTTGAATATAAAGGTTACCTATATACAAGATACACGGGCATAGCTCATCCCCATAATTAGTACAAAACAGAAGTAGAGCATTATACACATTTATAGACTTTTATCAAATTGATTAGAGTTACTACATGATTCATTTAATGTATACCTGCATGAATTCGTTAATAATAGTCTATCGAAGGGAGAGGAAATATTGATCACATTCTAGTTGTTCTTATTTTCTATATTGCTTGGGAAAGGAGTCGTAGAACCCTCAAGTTTTTTAAAAAAAGAAGAGGAATTCTATTATTATGGCTAGATCTATCAAGTTAAGCCCAAAGCGGATAACTCTACAATTTTACAAATCCTGATATAACTTTATGGTACCTTCCATTTACTTGTTAATAGATTTCATATTTTATAGTTATTTCAAGCTTTACTATTAATTTTCTATTAGGACTTTCAAAAGGAACCAGACATTGAGTATGATGTAACACAAGCTAGTAATGAGAGCGAAGTTCACTTCGGCCTCCCACTCCTAGATATGTTGAGAATTTTCTTTTTCTATCTTTAAAAAATTATTTTTATCGGCCTAGATTGAAACAAAGTCCCATTAGATTAATACCTATAAGAATTGTTAGGAGATTTAAGATCGTAAACGAGGAAATAAATTGTATATGCCTTGAAGTGAGTAAGGAGTCTGAGCAGAACTACCCCACCCGTGACTTAGCGCTTAAGATAGTGTGTTCTCCCTTAATATGGTAGAGTTGTTCTATAGGATATCTCATTGTTTTTAAAGACCGCTTGTTAAAGATTATACAAAATACATGTTCTATTAATTATCTATTTGTATATCATTTGCTCTTGTGGATCACTTCAACATATGTTACCTAATGTCATAGAATGCTTATATATTATCGTTATCCGCTTCAAAGAACCTTATTTAGTGTTATATGTTTTTGTAGGACCTTTCCATTACATGTTATTTATTGCACATGTTACTTTTCACATATCAGTTGTCCATATTGTGTGGGTAATGCATGCTAATTCATCATATGCTATGGTAAACAAAATAAGTGCTCTTGGATTATATGACTCATATATCACTTGTTTACATATCATATGCATCATAAACAATATATGATATGAAAACAATATATATATATATATATATACATATATATATACATATATTTACATATATATATATATATGTATGTATGTATGTATGTATGCAAATATTACATGTCTTGTAGCTTATTTTCTTAAGCATTAGAGGCCTTATTTGTTTTCTGGATATGTCTCATGTGGTCATATATCATGTGTACTTAATTTGCATGTTAGTCCACCAATTCATACGATAGAACATACTTGCTCAATGTGATTTTCATATGGTAGTTAATTTTCTTATATGTGTACATGTCATATAGTCTACTTGCTTACGTATTATATATTTCATAGCCTTTGTACTCATGGATCATATGCTCATCCGTTCAATTTCCAATATTACTTATGATAGTTTATTCACTCACATGCCACCCTATAGTTTATATGCACGTGTACACCACATATTTTTTTATAGCTTAATGCATGTGTATCATGCTCTCCCTTTTGGGCTAGTCAGCAAGCAAGATTCATACCCAATGTGACTTGTTTATCCGTATAGTATTCCCATCTATGCTTATTGACTTGAGTTTTGAATAATTTGTTAAAATTATTCCTTGTAACAGTATGTAGTGAAAATTTTGATCATAAAAGGCTTATCATATAGGTAAAATTTATCACAACCATAGATAAATAACGTAACATAATGCCTTATCAGAAGGTCTAATATAAAACTTTAGATATATTATTAATAACTATGTGTTCTTATAAGATTCACTTTTGAAAAGAGTTATAGGATAAAAGAGAAGGGAAAGTAGAGCCCCGGTAGATCATGCCTATGATTTTATATGTCAGTTCCATCCATATAAAAGTTGGGAGATACCATAGTAATTCTTTATTGTAAAGGTCTGGAGGCTAAGCACACAAGGCGTAACCTTTATTGAAGTATTGTTGAAGGATTAAAATGTAACATAAGATACTTGGGGATAGAAGATTATAGAGATCCTAAATACATCTCCTCATTCTAAACAACAGCATAAGTATCTGAGATCATGTTGTTTCCTTAAATGATTGTAAGGCCTACAAACAAATTTGTTCATTTGATATCTCAATTGCATGTCTCATGTTTAGGTATATTAAATTCCTTATTTGTATGAGTTGTACTTGTGTATCTTTAGTGAGTTATATGTTTAATAAAAGGGTTTGATTTCTTATATTCAAATTTCATAAAACATATGTATTGAGACGTCATGCGAGACTTATCTATATGTGATTTGGGTTAGTCAATATATTTTTGATAATTCTGTTTTCAAAGGAAACTCCCGCAAATTACCCAATGATATTCCAAGGTTAATTAAACTGTCTGCTTCACCTATCATTCGTGGACGAATAATGAAAATAGGGGGGAGGGGAGAATATAACACCCCATATTCTATGTGTACTAGTTCTATATATATGACACTTACAAATTATACCTATTGGTATAGTTATGGAATCGGTTTCCTATGAGACTAGTGACAGTAGAACAGGTTTAAAGTGAACAATATGTAGATATTAATGGGATCTAATAAATTTAAAATGGATGGAAGTATTTAAACTTGAGATGGTTGTATTAGAGTTTACTATTTAATTGACATAGTGTATATATATTTTAAATTACGCTAAAGGTAAAATGGAACACAATTATGAGGTGCTTGCTTGACTTAACTAATCTAGCAGGTTACAAGTAGGTGCATCACCTACTTTGACTTATTGATCAGCCCAATGGACCAAGAAGGAGGATCACCAACTAAGAGTCTTTTAACCATGTTATTGGGACAAGTATACTACCACCTAATTCAATTAATATAGCCTAAGTTTATCAGAAGAATAAGGGGAAATGGAAAGCAAACGCCCAATATTCTCAAGTCCTAAAAGGACAAATTTAAAAGTCCAAGTAGGTGGATCACCTACTTTCATTAATTATGGCCCAAATTGACAAGAATAGAAGGACAATTGGCAGTAAGGCCTAACATGTTTCGAAGTCACAAAGACCCAAGTTAAAAGGCCAAGTAGGTGGGTCACCTACCTTAAAATATGTATGGCCAAAATTGTCCAAGAATGTTGTCCAATGCACCACCTTTTTTAAGGGATAAATATCATAACTTTTACTTCATCTTTAACTTTCAAAATTTAGGATCTCTCTTTGTGCTTGTTGGATTAAAATAGCACTCCTAAAAAACCTTTGGGTTCTTGAATATTGTTCACTTTTTCAAGTAAAAATTAACAGGAGAGTTTCAGTTCTTAGGTATAAGTTTAACGGATTAATTTCCTGGAACTAAGGTATTGCTACTTTCCATTTTTGCTTCACTTTAAATAGAGGTTTTGGGTAGAGAATTTGTATACATTTTTCATGAAATCATGGATGTTCATAAATCCTTGATTTTCATATTATCCTACTATGCTAAAAGATATTTGGGGAATGATAGTGGGTGCCTTATGTATATTGTTGTTGGGGAAGCTTGGGTATCCTTGCAAATAATGTATGAAGTTGTATTAATGTATTGAAGAAGGGTCTGGTGGTTCACCATTTTTGTAAGGGTTGTATGAGCCTAATTTTTGTCAAGTGTTTAACTACTATTTTAGGAGGGCCTTTAATGTTATTAGCTTCTAACATTAAACTAATCAAGACTTATATTGTAGGTTAACGACAAAAAGGGTGGTTGAATGGTGGTCGTTATATTACTACAAGTGCTACCAATGGTGGCATCGACGAATCATAGCCTGAACCACGGTCCGTCCTGCACAACCATCGATGGGATCAAAAACTCCCAAAAATTTCAGCATAGAAAAATTGGTTAAGTCTTGGACGATGGACGGACTTACAATTCGTAGGTCAAATGACGGTTGGTAGTCCGTGAACGTCTATCAAGACTCCCTTCAACCACTCTCGGGAAAGAGCTATAGATGACCAACATGGTTCGTAGGTGGAACTACGGTCCATAGGTTTGACTGATCGTAGGTGGAAAATTTGCATCCAGTTAAGGGGAAATGCAGTTGGGTCAACTTCATGTTGTTATAGTCATTACATGCATTATTGAGTGGAGGAGGCTACCTAGGACATTGTTCCAGGCTTATTTGAGCCTTCACTTCTTGACCCTTTTTTCCCCAACGAAAGCTTTTTTCGTAGTGGATATTATAATGAACGTTCAAGTCATTTTTTACTTAATGTCTTCTGTATGTCGTTTAGAGAGTTTCTACAGCGACTCTAAGTCATTTATGACTTGCTGGCACTGACTCTTCCGTCGCCTAGTTGTTTATTAGATTTTAGGTTTGTTTCCCTATTTTTGAGCTTTAGGAACTTAAATAGTTTACTATTGTTAAAACGTCTGGTAAATGACGTAGAATAGAACTTTGAAAGTTCCATCAGCACTGGAAAGGCCAAATTACACTAGTAGCATGTTTGTCATGAGTACCAAGGCAATTGGTTCGAGTTTGGACCATTAGGCGTTTTAGCCTTTGAAATTTTTTCTAAGGTTGACTTTGGTCAACATTATTTGAAAGAACACTTGGATGAAAAAGTCGTTAGCACGCTTAGTTCTTCATTGTCGAGTTTGGTCTAGAAAGAACTTTGATTCACATCCTGAGGCTTCCACTCTAATCCCCAGGATCATTGTGGAATTTTGTTAAAATGGCATTTGGGTGTGTGACCCAATTTCAATCAAAATGAACTCGTATGGAAATTATGACTGCACCATTAAGTTCGGAAGATGAAATTTAGTGAGGCCTCATAGTCCTCTAGTGTGAACGGGGCTCTAAACGAATCCCAAACACCCCATCAGACACTACAAAATGGAAAGAATATGCTGGTGCACTGTATCTGGTGCACCCTTGACTATAAGACAATCATTTTAAATGATTTTTCTAATTTTCTAAGTTGAACATCATGAGCAATAGAGCTCCAAATTGGACGATTCAAAAGGCTAGGTAGTGAGATTTTTCTAGGAGAACGAGTTGGTGAACTTAGAAGCTGATTTTGGACCTTAATTTGAAGAAAATTCTCGTCTTCACCTGTTTCTATGGTACTTTGTGAACTCAATATGTGGGACATTTTGGGACTTGATTTCTCCCTCATTCTATATCTGAATTTGATGATTCCAATGGCTATTTTAAGTGTTTTTTCTATTAAAACGCCATAGTATGTCAAAATTTGCTGTAGACCTCCCACTTTTTTACAATTTACTGATTTTAGTTGATGTCCTATTTCTAGTTTTTTAGAAAAAATGGATTTTGGTTGCACGTTAATTCCAGAATTCCCAGCGCGAGTCCCACTTTCTCAACTTTTTCTCCAAAACTGATTTATCTCTGTTTATTATAATTTTAATGTCAAAATAATCATTATAACATTCCAATTCTATTTTTTATAGCATGGTAGCGTTTCAAGAACATTCTAAAAGGGAAAACTCAAGAGAAGAAATTTTGGAGCACACGTGATTGGCCCACAAGTAGGCTACAACTTCCCTATATTAGATTGAGCTCAATCATGTTAATTCATGTTTAGTAGTTTGGATTCTTGTTTCTTAGTTATTGAATCATGCACAAGTGCTAAGATATTATGGAGTACTTTTTTGCTTTTCTTCTATTTATTTGAAGCATGTTGGGCTTTAGTTTAGGTTTTTGAAGGCCTTGCCTTATGAATGGATGATTGAAAAATGATAGGCCTTAGTTTTGTACCGACGTCGCTTGTTCTTTGTAGATCCCCGTAGGCTGTTTCGACAGACTTGATTCTCATAGTTTGGGCCTTAGCTAGGTAATACATTTTCTCCAGCGATAGTTATCCTTATTTTTCCGATACTATAGTTTCATGAGTTACGTTGATGAAACTAGGGTATTCTCCACGATTCAAAATTTGTTTTGATTTTATTCCACATAAATACATTGATTGACTAAGTTTCAAATACCTTCAATAGACATTTATGATTATGGATCGATTGAATCTCTTTTAGCAACTACATTGGAACCTTTGTCGGTCAGCTAGATCAAAGATCCATCCTCAACCTCACTAATTTTCGAATATCATCCAGTTCAAGGGGAGCTCGATCAATCGAATACTTATATAGATTATCCGGTAAGAGGTCCAACCTCAGTTACTTGATACATGTTATTGCTTACTTCAGGACTTATGCTGAGCATGCATTTTAAGGTTCGGCCTCTGTACTACCGGATTTTGCTAATTGGGGTTGATATTTTTATTTCATATTTACCAATCTTGGATGTTCAAAAGCAGTTCTCTTTACTTATATTTATTCTGTGTACTTGTCAGGCTTATGGGGTTCCGTTTGTGTTTTTATTTAAACTTGCATATGAGATACTATTAGATTATGGGGGTTCAGTTAGGTGTAGTTAGCTTTTAGATTACTTTAGTTAGTTCATCCTAAAATCGTATGCATTCCATTGTTTACCTAGACTTCTAATCTTTTGCTTTGTTTGTTCTATTTCTTTTTTCATATAGTCGTTACTTTTCAAGTTCAGTTTACCTATGATACCTACTGAACTCATAGTATGCTCTGGATCTATTTTTTTTCATGAAGGTCTGAGCATTGGTGACCAGCGTTGGTGTCGAGCTTGGAGCGGTTTGATTCGACGATAGGGTGAGGATGAAATTTTGTACTATTTCAATTCCTATCTATATCTATAGACTAGTATTTTGACATTTGAGGCTGTCCAATTTTTGTGGTCCACTTTGGGGACTCGTACTCTTTTTTGATAGCTATGTTCTAGTGACTATCGGGTTTTTGGAGGGATATATATATGTTTTGTGTTGCTTGTGTTTATATTGTTATCTTATTTTTGGCCTACTCTTGTTTAGGTTTTGGTCTAACACCCATTACTTGTTGTTTCGGTTTTTTAGGTTGGCTTATCTACTGTGTGTTATAATAGGTGCCATCATAACTCGAGCTATTGATTTTTGACATGATACAAAGTAAATGATAAGCTGAAGTACAAACAATGATCTACCAAGTGAATTCGGTGAGCCCGACTAGCATCGTCGAATGGGATAAGGAAGCACCTCTTTGGAAAGTATAAATAGCTTGGAAGAGAGATGAAGTAGATTTATCTTATATTTTATGAATTTTACTTTTTGGAACTCTTATAGAGAGAAACTATTGGGTATTGCTCTTAGTTGCATGCGTTATAATTTTTCACTTGCAACCAAAAATTTTTACATTGAATCAATGTGGTTGTTTATTACAATTACCCTATTTCATCACATCCATGACTTCTATAAATATATGTATTGTTTTAATTACCATATTTCATTACATCCATGACTTCTATCTAGATATATATAGTATAAGTACTTTTTTGCGAAGGGTTTGTAAAGCTCCAATTTGTAAGGGTGTAATCATGGGATTTCATATTGAATTAAATAATTGAGTATGTCGTTCTCCACTTTTTTTATTATTGTTCACTTTAGATTAAGGAACTAAGTATGTGATTCATTTAATGATTAAGGCGAATGACTTAATATTACTTCACATCTCTAATTGGTGCTTGAAAGAGATCAATAAGAGTGGGTAACGAGCTCAATGTTTGCAATCTAGCTGAATTTAGTTGTAAACAAAAATTATTGGGTTGATATGTAAATAAGATAAATGAGATGGAAGGAGATTTTACGAAATAATACTATGAGATCTAAAGGAGTTACTCTCGACCACATCTTCCTAACATATCTGGATAGAATTGCAACCTTCTACTCTATAAAGGTTAGAAGATCATCCAACTCAACTAAATCATACTGGAGCACAAAAGGCTTATATGGAACATACCTTAGCAGCATGGAAACATGGAAAACTGGACATATTTCCGATAGCGGTAGAGGTAATGCTAACTCATATTTTACCTCTCCATTTGCCCCTAAAATCTAAAAATGGCATATATACCTGGGGCTACACTTGCCCTGTCCCCAATTCTCACCATACCCTTAATGTGCCATACTTAGAGAAATACTCGATCAGTAATTGCAAACCTCAACGGCATACGCTTGTCTACTCTGAGCTGTCCTGGGCCTATTTTGAATCACCATCGCCTAAACTACGACCTTCTAAAGCTAATTTATACCACACAACCTACGCATTGTAGACTCAAACTAACTAAGTAGAGAGAGACAAGGCCAACAAAATAAGGGCTCGAATGGGGCCATTTGAATGCTAGAGCGGTAGCTTTTGTTGTACCCAAATGCAACCAAATTCTGGAATTGGTCCCACTGACCTTCAAAACCCATAACAAAGGCCCACAAAATATCCTCAAGGACCTGAATACTATGCTCTGACTATCCATCCGTCTATGGGTGAAATTTTGTGATATGGTGGACACAAGTGTCCAACTCCTCCTAAAATGCCCTCCAAAAGGTGGGAGTAAGCTCTGAACGCTGATAAAAAATGATAGAAACAAGCACGCGCAGACGAACCACCTCCAAATTGCAGACACGGGCCAACCTCTCAACACTATAGGTAGTATGAACAAAAAGAAAGTAAACTTACTTGGTCAATAGATTCAAGATAACCCAAGGTCAACACATCTAGAAGTATATGTAAACCCCAAAATGAAGTAAATAGTGATACGATTCGACTTCCACTATGACATAGGTAATCTCTGGAACTTACCATCAGGCCTCAAATGCTCGTCCTTGACCTTTTGGCAACACAACTAATGGGATATATAGTCGGAAATATATCTACTCATATTTTCCACAATAATGCTTGCTTGAATCATTATACATCATAGTTGTGTCAGGCTGGATAGAATATCATGAATCATGGGCTACATTCATGATAAACTGAATCAAACCCCCAACTCTCAAAGCACACAACTGACAATCAAATCTCCAAAACCCAATATGAATCTAGGGTAGTCTATGAAGAATAATTTTCTAACACCCTATTTTATAGATCAACTGAACTCTCATCCTCAAACAGCAACCACAAATCTGATCTAGCAATGATGAATAAATTCCCACTTAGGCTAACATCCATCTAGAATCTGAAATATCAAGTCTGATTATCCGATTAGCTAATTAAAGGATGTCCAAAGTCAAGAGCCAATCCAAAATAGTAAGGAGGGTAGAATACCCATACTCCCCACCTTTTTGCTCAAGGCGTCTGCTACTACATTTTCCTTTCATTTATGATAGATAGTATAGAGGACATTGTCAATCAAGAGCTCAATCTAATAACGCTTCTTCGAATAAATGTCCGTCAGGATCATAATGTACTGGAGGATCCAGTGATCAATGTATATCTCACAACGCAATGGAAATAGATATTGCCTTCAAATCACCACTTCTAACTCAAATTAATGGGTGGGGTAGTTCTGGTCATGATGCTTTATCTGCCGCAGTATGTGAGATATAACCTAACCTCGCTGCATTAACACACAACCCAAACCAACGCGAGATGCGTCATAATTGTCACGACCCAACCCGGTGGGCCGTGACTAGTGCTCGTTTTGGACACCCACATACAAACCTGCTAAGTATAACCAACTGAAACTAAGACAATATGGAATTTAATCAAATCAAGCAAACCCCAACGTCATATATACATAAAGAGTACCTGTGTCATAAGGAGTCATAACCATTCAACCGTAACAACATATGCGAGCCGACAAGACCGCTACTATTCAAAGCATAATAACATACGTAAGCCGAGAAGGCTGCCACTACACAATACACAATGATGTACGCAGCTGACAAGGCTGCCCCTGTACAAGCGGACATCCCAAACAAACCATGTCTAGACCATTATCAAAAACATATATATATATAACCCACATAATGTCCACAGACCTCTAAGAGTACAGTAGTGAAACTCGACGGTACAGGGCCCCGCCATACCCATAGATGAGCAAAAGACTACACAAAAAGTTATGTACCAAAACGACTGGGCTCCGGAACAGTGGAGCTCTTCTAATCAGCATACTAGATATCATAGGCGGGAGGATCACTAAGTTGTGCGTCTACACCTGCGGGCATGAAACGCAGCCCCCCGAGGAAAGGGGGGGCCAGTATGGACAATGTACTGAGTATGTAAAGCATAAGGTAAAGATGACAGGATACCAATATGGCAAGTCAAAACAAAATATCGCTACACATGTACCATTTTAAGTGAAAATCATGCATATCTTTAACATATAAGGTGCCCAGCTTCCCTAGTAAGGGGCTCGCCAAAATAATCATCACGTCATCTCCGTCATCATCATCATCATAACCATCCTCATCACCAATCATATATATAATATACATACCGGGCCCTCTAGTGAGTAACTCGGTGACATATGCAAGAAACTCCGCACGAACATTACCCCGCCCGGGACTCGGTGAAATGATAAATGACTCTATGCACGAGCAGAATATTATGAGCAACCATATGCAATTAAAATCATTTCTTATAACCCAATAGAACAATCAACATGAACCAGCAAGGAGTATTACCATAGATTAATATTTTATCAATATTATGAACCTTTAATACCATATGGAAACGTAAAATCTCAATGACTCTAAGAAGCACTACCATAGATATGAGAGATCATCATAGCCTTAGACATAGCCGATATATAGAGGAATAATTGTGGAAGCAATAATATACGTCACCTAGACGCTCTAGAGGTAAGTATCAAATCTTTCCATTATTCGCTTATTTTTAAAAGTCATGCCAAACAAAGAAAGAAGGGACAGCGTTACATACCGTATAATCGAGCCGCACGCCCAATATTTATTGCACAAACTATTAATCTATAACAAGCAACAATCGTGCCACAATTAGATAAACATCGCGCTTTACTTTCTTGTAAGCTAGCTAATAATTTAACGAAAATACGGCAGCACTTCCCCTATTTTCCTTACTTTGTCCCAATCCGACAACAACCCAAATTATCTAGAGCGATACCAATAACACATATAAGCCAACAAATCATATTAAACAGCCCCTTCCCCAAAACAGTTCCGTCTCGGCAACCATAGCAGCGAAGCAACGACACACCTAGCGATAACTCATTTTGTAATTCGCAACACATCTACCTTATCGTATGCATCCTTTGGAGTATATACTCATAATCACATTTAACATATCCATAATGACAAAACAGAATTTTCCTGCAGTTTGCTTTAATCAAAACAGCCCAAGCACCAATACGACACCACTAATAATCCGATTATGGTTTCCGTTCATACTTAGCACATTCAATAACTAAAATAAAATTCCTAAGCTACTAGTCACGCCCCCTTCTTAAAATTAATGGATAATTAACAAAGGTATTCTAAAGAATTAACACACCAAGCAAGGAGATTACTAACCAAATTATTTGCAGCTGCTGGCCAAGAGTTGCAGGGTTGGTTTCTCCATTTCCATGGCTGCCTAAGACAAGTGGTGATGAAGAAGATGATATGCAGCAATGCATTTCAACACTTCATTTAGCATGGAGTGGATTTCTCCACCTCATTCAATAGTATGAAGTGGAGGCATCCCCCCTCTACACCTGTCCACTAAGGCCAGCTCACAATATGATCCCTTTTTTTAATTTTTGCCTTGAGTGGTGGGGCCAACTGGATTAAATTAATCCTAATCAGCCACCAATTATGAGTGGTGGGGCCCATTGGATTAAATTAATCCTAATAAGTCACTAATTAATCCCTCACTTAAAGTTAATGACACTTACATTAGCCAACTCATACTTAATATTACATTTCGAATTAACATCCTTGCCTAAAATTTCTTTAATCACTTGGAACTTAAAATAAAATCTCATTCCCCGGACTTACGTCTACTAGATCAAGATGCGCACTACGTATAAAAAAATATGAGGCATAACATCCTCCCCCCCTTAGGAACATTCGTCCTCGAATGTTAAGTTAGCGTCTTGCAAAAACAAATTTCAGCGAGGTCTATCTAAAAGTTATACCTATCAACCTACATTCTGTAACTTACAGATGCCTTGCAGCTACATAATCTCGTTTATCTATCAATATAGTCAAGCTAGGAATTGAATTACCTGCAGGTACGGGGAACAAGTAAGGATACTTATTCTTCATTTCGTGTTCCACTTCCCAAGTCATCTCCTCCCTATTGTTATTTTGCTACAACACTTTGACGGAAGCCACATCCTTAGTACGTAACCTTCTAACCTGGTGATCAAGTATAGCTACGGGTTTCTCCTCATATGACAACTCCTCTGTTACCTGAACATCATCTACGGGGAATACTCTAGAAGGATCACCAATACATTTACGTAGCATCGATACATGGAAGACTGGATGTACCGCCTCCAAATCAGATTGTAGATCCAACTCATAGGCAACCTTGCCTAACCTACGAACAATCTGATAAGGCCTAATGTATCTCGGACTAAGCTTCCCCTTCCTGCCGAATCTCATCACACCCCTCATGGGTGATACCTTCAGGAATACCCAGTCACCAATCTGAAACTCCAAATCTCGACGCCGGTTATCTGCATATGACTTTTGTCGACTCTGGGCTGCTAATAATCTTTCTTGAATAAGCTTCACTTTGTCAACAGCTTGCTGAATCACATCCGGGCCTATTAACTTAGTCTCGCCAACCTCAAACCAACCAATAGGTGATCTGCACTTCCTCCCATATAAGGCCTCGTACGATGCCATCTGGATACTAGAATGGTAGCTATTGTTATAGGCAAACTCAATGAGTGGCAAGTGGTCATCCCAGCTACCTTTGAAGTCAATAATACAGGACCGTAACATATCTTCTAATGCCTGAATAGTACGCTCAGCCTGCCCATCAGTCTGAGGGTGAAATGTTGTGCTAAGGTTCACTTGTGTCCCCAATCCCTTCTGAAACGATCTCCAAAAGTTGGCTGTAAATTGAGCTCCTCTGTCTGATATAATGGACGTGGAAACCCCATGAAGTCTCACTATCTACAATAACCCATATAGAGTCATACTTCCATTGAGTGCGAGGTAAGCCTGTAATGAAGTCCATATTAATCATCTCCCATTTTGCAAGTTGGGATCTCTATCTCCTGTAATAATCCACCAGGCTTTTGATGTTCGATCTTGACTTGTTGACAATTCGGGCACTGAGCAACAAACTCCGCTGTGTCCTTTTTCATGCCATCCCACCAATATAAGCATCTGAGGTCATGATTTTTTTTTGTTGACACTGGGTGAATAGAATAACGGGCAGAGTGTGCCTCTCCCATAACCTGTCGTCGTAGTCTCGCAGTATCGGGTACACACAATCTGCATTCATATCGTAACACTCCGTCAGGTGTAACCTTAAATGGGGTCTTTTCATTTTGAAGAGTTGCATCTCTATACTGTGAAAGAATAGGGTCCTTGTATTGGTGTCTCTTTACCTCATCTATGATTGAGGACTCAGCAACCTCTCGAATAGGAACCCCACTATCTTTTGAATTAGCTAAACGGACACCAAGGCTGGATAGCCGCTGAATCTCCTGAACCATACCCCTTCTTTCTGGTTGTATATCTTTCAAGCTACCCATGGAATTACGGCTAAAAGCATCTGCTACAACATTCACTTTCGCTGGATGATATAAAATATCAACATCATAATCCTTTAGCAACTCTAACCACTGCCTCTGTCGTAAGTTCAGCTCCTTCTGTTTAAAGATATATTGGAGACTCTTATGATCTGTAAAGATGTCCACATGGACACCATATAAATAATGTATCCATATCTTCAAGGCATGAACCACAACCGCTAACTCCAGATCGTGAGTAGGATAGTTCTTTTCATGCTTCCTAAGTTGTCGGGAGGCATAGGCTATAACTTTGCCATGCAACATCAATACACATCCTAGCCCAACACCTGAAGCATCACAAAAAATAACATAGCCGTCTGGTCCCTCCGGAAGAGTTAGGACTGGAGCTGTAGTCAATTTGTCTTTCAATAGCTGGAAGCTTCGCTCACAAGCATCAGTCCACTGGAACTTGGTTGCCTTTTGAGTTAGCCTTGTCAAAGGTGCTGAAATTGAGGCAAACTTTTCTACGAATCTCCTGTAATATCCTGCTAACCCTAGAAAGTTGCGTACCTCACTAGGTGTCGTAGGTCTGGCCAAGTCTTTACCGCCTCAATCTTCTGCGTGTCTACCGAATACCATCAGCTCGAATAATATGCCCCAAAAATGCCACTGAAGTCAACCAGAACTCGCAGTTAGAAAATTTAGCATACAACTTCTGGTACTGAAGCACCCTAAGTACCGTCCTTAAATGGTCTACATGCTCCTCTTGTGAACGTGAATAGACCAGAATATCGTCTATACATACAATAACAAACATATAAAGGAATGTTTTAAATACTCGATCCATTAAATCCATGAACACCGCTAGAGTATTAGTCAGCGCAAAAGACAACACTCTAAACTCATAATGCACATATCGGGTCCGTAATGCCGTCTTTGGAATATCTGCCTCCCTTACCCGCACCTGATGATAACCTGACCGCAAGTCTATCTTTGAAAAACACTTTGCACCCTGCAACTGGTCAAATAGATCGTCAATCTTTGGGAGGGGATACCTGTTCTTGATTGTTTCTTTGTTCAGCTGCCTATAATTAATGCACATCCGCAACGACCCATTCTTCTTCCTCACAAACAGTACCGGTGTTCCCCAAGGTGATGTACTAGGCCCGATGAAGCCCTTTTCTAGCAGATCCCTCAATTTCTCTTTCAATTCTTTCAACTCAGCAGGTGCCATTCTATAAGGAGGTATAGATATAGGCTGCGTATCTTGCACTACATCTATAGTAAACTCTATCTCTCGTTTTGGAGAAAGGCCTGGAAGTTCCTCGGGGAATACATCGGGAAATTCATTAACTACCGAGACTGATTGAAGAGTCAGTGCCTCTGCCTTTATGTCATGCACCCGAATCAGATGGTAAATATAGCCTTTTCTAACCATCTTCCCGGCCTTGAGGTATGAAATGAACTTACCTTTCGGCGATACTGTACTCCCCTTCAACTCTATAATCGGTTCCCTTGGAAATTGAAATTGAACTATCTTTCCTCTGCAATCAACATTAGAATAACAAGTAGCCAACCAATCCATGCCCATTATAATATCAAACTCCATCATATTTAACTCCATTAGATCTGCTACGGTACGACGACTATATATAACTACTGAACAATTCCTATATACTCGCGTAGCTATGACAAAATCTCCTACAGGTGTATCTACCTCAAATGGTTCTATCAACTCAGACTCTATTCCGATCCTACTAGCAACAAAGGGAGATATATATGATAAGGTGGAACCTAGGTCTATTAATGCATACACACTTCGGGAGAATAATGATAATATACCTGTGATCACATTAGGTGACGCCTCTTGATCCTGCATATTTATCAAAGCATATATATGGTTCGAGGGACCGCTAGAACTGGAAGCTCCACCGCGTTCTCTACCACGGCCTACTGACGCCTGAATACCCTGCTCCGTAGGGCACATAGCCACAGAAGAAGATGAACCAGCAACGGACCCTGTAGGATGTGCCATACCACCTGCACTACCTCTAAGGTAACACTCCCTCATAGTATGGCCCTGACGGCCGCAAGAAAAACAAGCACCTGTAGCCCAACAACATTCCCCAGGATGGGACTTACCACAGCGAGAACACCGAGGCAAAGGTGGCCTCGACTGGATCAAACCCCTGCCCATCTGTGACCCTGACGCCCTAAAGCTCTGACTAGCTTCCGAATATCCCAAACGATCGAACCCCCTACTCATGAAACATGGGGGTGCACTCTGTGATGGCTGGGAAGAAAATCTAACATGCTGCTGAGACTGCCCGCTTCGAAACCCGTCAGGATAACCTGCTGATCTAGCCCTCTTATGCTGGCCTCTATTATAATCTCTATCTGGCTGACGTCCCCGATGCTGATCCTCTACCCCCTCGTGCATATGCCTGCACCCGAGCAATGTCCATACTTGTCTAAAGAGTCACTTCCATACAACCGTCAATCAGATAACGATTCAATTCCATCACATAACGATGTACCCTGTCTGCCATATCAGCCACAATAGTAGGTGCATGCCTAGCCAATGAATCAAACTCGAGGCTACACTCTCGAACGCTCCTGCCATTTTTCTTCAAACGCAAGAATCTATCGAGTCTAGCTCGCTTCATCTCTGGAGGCAGGAAGTGGCCTTGGAAAGCCGACACAAAATCATCCCCTACCGCCGGAGGAGCACCCTCACCCCTAGATAACTCCCAAGACTAATACCAATTAATAGCTACATCCCGCAAACGATACGTAGCCAACTCAACTGACTCAGTCTCCGAAGCCTTGATTATCCTTAATGTACGCTGCATCTGACGAATAATCTCTTGCGGATCATCCTGGGGCCTTGACCCAAAGAACTCTGGAGGATTAACACATAAGAAGTCACGATCCCTTAAGCTATCAGATCTGTCCGCATGACCAACTCCTAGTCCATGCCTGAGAGCCTGATCTGCCACTAATCTAGTCAGCAATTGAACCGTATCTCTCATGGCCCTATCCTCCGCCCCTAACTGAGGAGCTGGAGGTTCAGGTGTTGGGGTCTCGGGGGCTTGTGGTGTCCCCCGAACTGGAGCTGCTGCTGCTCTAAGCTCCTCTGGCGGTGGCGGTGTAGCAGAGCTCTCCGACTGGAGCATAATACAAGGAATAGACTGGGCACGGGCCCTAGTAACTCTCCGGGTCTGACTAGTACCTTCTGCTACCGATTTGCCCTTCTGGGCAGCTGTCGCTTTCTTTGGAGGCATAGCTGAAAACACACGGATTAGTTAGAGAGGGATTATCTTGTAAATATAGCTCTATCGCACGATCTAGAATAAGAAGAAAGAATGAAATCCTAAATGTCCTGTAGCTTCCTGTTCATAGATGTGGTGCACAACACACCGATAAACAAGACTCTACTAGACACGGTCTGTAAGCACTTCCGAGGTAGAACCGCTCTGATACCACTCTTTGTCACGACCCAACCCGATGGGCCGTGACTAGTGCCCATTTTTGTCACCCACATACAAACCTGCTAAGTATAACCAACTGAAACTAAGACAATATGGAATTTAATCAAATCAAGCAAACCCAAACGTCACATATATATATATATAAAAAGGACCTGTCTCATAAAGAGTCATAACCATTCAACTGTAACAACATATGCGAGCCGACAAGGCCGCTACTATTCAAAGCATATACAACATACGTAAGCCGACAAGGCTGCCACTACACAATTCACAATGATGTACGCAGCCGACAAGGCAGCCCCTGTACAAGCGGACATCCCAAACAAATCATGTCCAGACTATTATCCAAAACATATATATATAACCCACATAATGTCCACAGACCTCTAAGAGTACAGTAGTGAAACTCGACGGGACAGGGCCCCGCCATACCCATAGATGAGCAAAAGACTACACAAAAATTTATGTACCAAAACGATTGGGCTCCGGAACAGTGGAGCTCTCGCAATCAGCAGAGTAGATATCCTAGGCGGGAGGATCACTTAACTGTGCGTCTACACCTGCGGGCATGAAACGCAGCCCCCCGAGGAAAGGGGGGGTCAGTACGGACAATGTACTGAGTATGTAAAGCATAAGGTAAAGATGACAGTATACCAATATGGCAAGTCAAAACAAAATATCGCTACACATGTACCCTTTTAAGTGAAAATCATGCATATCTTTAACATATAAGGTGCCCAGCTTCCCTAGTAAGGGGCTCGCCAAAATAATCATCATGTCATCTCTGTCGTCATCATCATCATAACCATCCTCATAACCAATCATATATATAATATACATACCCGGTCCTCTAGTGAGGAACTCGGTGACATATGCAAGAAACTCCGCACGAACATTACCCGGCCCGGGACTCGGTGAAATGATAAATGACTCTATCCACGAGCAGAATATTATTAGCAACCATATGCAATTAAAATCATTTCTTATAATGCAATAGAAAAATCAACATGAACCAGCAAGGAGTATTACCAAAGATTAATGTTTCATCAAGATTATGAACCTTTAATACGATATGGAAACGTAAAATCTCAATGACTCTAAGAAGCACTACCATAGAAATGAGAGATCATCATAGCCTTAGACATAGCCGATATAAAGAGGAATAATTGTGGAAGCAAGAATATACGTCACCTAGACGCTCTAGAGGTAAGTATCAAATCTATCCATTAATCGCTTATTTTAAAAAGTCATGCCAAACAAAGAAAGAAGGGACAGCGTTACATACCGTATAATTGAGCCGCACGCCCAATATTTACTGCTCAAGCTATTAATCTATAACAAGCAACAATCGTGCCGCAATTAGATAAACATCGCGCTTTACTTTCTTGTAAGCTAGCTTATAATCTAACGAAAATTCGGTAGCACTTCCCCTATTTTCCTTACTTCGTCCCAATCCGACAACAACCCAAATTATCCACAGCGATACCAATAACACATATAAGCAAACAAATCATATTAAATAGCCCCCTCCCAAAAACAGTTCCGTCTCGACAACCATAGCAGCGTAGCAACGACACACCTAGCGATAACTCGTTTTTTAATTCGTACCACATCTACCTTATCGTATTCATCCTTTGGAGTATATACTCATAATCACATTTAACATATACATAATTCCAAAACAGAATTTTCCTGCAATTTTCTTTAATCAAAACAGCCCAAGCACCAACACGAAATCACTAAAAATCTGATTATGGTTTCCGTTCATACTTAGCACATTCAATAACTAAAAAAAACTTCCTAAGCTACTGTTCACGTCCCCTTCATAAAATTAATGGATAATTAACAAAGGTATTCTAAAGAATTAACACACCAAACAAGGAGATAACTAACCAAATTATTTGCAGCTGCTGGCCATGAGTTGCAGGGTTGGTTTCTCCATTTCCATGGGTGCCTAAGACAAGTGGTGAAGAAGAAGATGATATGCAGTAATGCATTTCACCACTTCATTTAGCATGGAGTGGATTTCTCCACCTCATTCAATAGTATGAAGTGGAGGCAGCCCCCCTCTACACCTGTCCACTAAGGCCAGCTCACAATCTGATTCCTTTTTTAATTTTTGCCTTGAGTGGTGGGGCTCACTGGATTAAATTAATCCTAATCAGCCACCAAATATGAGTGGTGGGGCCCATTAGATTAAATTAATCCTAATCAGTCACTAATTAATCCCTCACTTAAAGTTAATGGCACTTACATTAACCAACTCACACTTAATATCACATTTGGAATTAACATCCTTGCCTAAAATTTCTTTAATCACATGGAACTTAAAATAAAATCTCATTCCCCGGACTTACGTCTACTAGATCATGATGCACACTACGTATAAAAAAATACGAGGCATAACAATAATATACAAAGAAACCCTCTCCATCAACTGGAAGAGTTAATATAATAGTGGTAATAAACAACTCTTTGAGCTTCCAAAACCTTATCTCACTCTCCTCTGACCACACAAAGGTAACATCCTTGTGAAAAAAAATTCAAAGGAACTGCAATAGTAGAAAATACTTCAACAAAACGTATGAAGTAACTCGCTAACCCAATGAAGCTATAAACCTTAGTAATAGACGTGGGCATGTAACAATAATGAATAGACTCAATATTCGCCAGATCAACATTAATACCCTCCTTCGACACCACGTGCCTAAAGAATGCTACAGACCAAAGACACAACTTGCATTTAGAGAACTTTGCTTAAAGTTGCTTATCTCTAAAAGTGTGGAGCACTATACTCAAATGCTGCTCATGCTCACTCCGGCTCCGCAAGTATACTGGTATGTCATCAAAGAATATGATAAAATTGAATTAAGGTATGGCCTAAACACACGTTTCATCAAGTTTATGAAGGGGACAGAGAATTAGTCAACTTAAAAGACATCACGAGCAACTCAAAGTGCTTGTAATGAGTCCCAAATGCGGTCTTTAAGATTTCCACTGCCTTAATCCTTAGATGAATTGTACCCGGACATCAAATAAATCATATAAATAATGGAGACACCATCAAGCTAATCAAACAAGTCATCAATATGAGGCATGGGGTAACGACTCTTTATCGTCACCTTGTTCAGTTGCTTATATTCATGCACATCCTAATAGTAACATCCTTCTTCTTTATAACAAAACATGAGCACCCAAGTGAGACACATTTGAAGGGAAAAACTACTTACCTAAGAGGTCTTCTAACTAAAAATTGAGATCTTTGAGCTTTGCTTAAGCAATACAATAAGGGAGAATACAAATAGGATTGGTATGGGTCTCAAAATTTATGGCAAAATCAATGTCACACTCTGGGGAGTAGGGCAGGTAGGTCTAAAGGGAACACATTTGCATACTCACTAACCACATGAACTATGTAAGCTGAAGGGCCCTCCGAAGTCACATCTTCCACATATGCAAAATAAGTTGAACACCTAGAAGAAACAAACTGCCTAGCCCCCATAAAAGAGATTATTCCCGTGTGTGTGAAAACAAAAGTACCCTACATAACACTGGGGCAATGCCAGGCATGGCTAAGGTAACAATCTTGGAGTAGCAATCTAATACCACATGGTCGGGGATAACCAGTCCGTGCGTAGAAGCACATCGAAGTCAACCACATCTAGAAGAATAAGATCAACTCTTGTACCATAACCCTGGATAGTGACTAAGTAAGATCGCAATACCTGATCCGCTATTAATGACTAATAAATAAGGGTCGAAACTTTGACCAGCTCTTTCTAGGACTTAGAGATCATACCTAATAAAGGAGTCAAAAAAATAGATTCATACGAGAGTTTTCACCTAGGATCAAATAATGTTGTTATAGGCTGATGGAATAATAAAAGAGTACATGTGTTGACATAACCAAATGCCTTATCCTCCGCCCTCTCCTTGGTAATTTAGAAATGGCCCTGAGCACTTCAACTCTGTGCGATTGATCTACTACATGATCTTCCTTCCAAAGCTCCGTCTATAGTACCTTGTCGAATGTTCCGATGGTCCTTGTCCTGACCACCACCTCTAGTTGGAGAGGACACTACTAAAACTTGTCTAAGTAAAGGGGGAACTGGTGCAATCACTTCTCGCCCTCGCTATGATCACTCTTAGGACCAATGGTCAAGACAACCACAATTATAAAATCAAAATCTGAACGCCTATAGTATCCCGAACATAGTAAGAAGGGAGGTAATCTGATCTCCTCAAACTCTGGCCTACACTAGGACCACTTGCTAATGTGGACTTGCCTTTGAAGAATATAATATAGTCTAAACATGTTGGCTGGTCTAACCCTGCTAGAACCTCTAGAAGGGTCTATCATAAGAGTCCATCCCTCTAGTCTAGGACCCGATGTAGCTCCCTAGTAATGTGTCATCATCACACCTTGGGTATTGCCATGAATATGCTTCATGGATTAAGCATGATTGACAACATCAATAAATGAACGACTGGCTTCAACTAAATTATCTATGTCAACCTTCAGACGGTAGAGCAATCCACATAGAAATAACTAACTCTCTCTCACTTCGTGGACAGGATAATGGTAGAAAGGGAAGAAAACTCATGGAACCTTTCCTCATACTCTAACATGGCCATAATGCCCTAAATTTGGAGAACTGATCACGAAGCCTACCCCTGATGGACTGTGGTATGAGTCAATAAAAGAAACCCACTAAGAATTCACCCCACGGTATAGGAGATGATCCACATGACCTGGACTGTCGATACATGCGCACCTCTACTTGACTGGCCCATGAAATTGATGGGCGGTGAAGTCGGTTCCTCTCGATTGTGCAAGGCCTAATCAATGTAGTTTCTCTTAGCATGTGAGCAAGAGCGTGTGGGTATCCTCTCCAATATCTATTACAAATATTTGTAGCGCCTGAACCTCTATTGTTATTGCGACAGGCTGACTCTATGGCACTGGAGCAGGAGCTAGAGTTGGTGATGGGGCTAGGGCCTGTTGCATCTCACAAATAGCTTCTAGAATTTGAGATAACATGGCATGAAGATCAAGACCCTTCAACTGTTGTGTGTGGTGGCTCGGTAATCCTTACATCACTATCTATGGAGGTACATATGTTGTTTGCGGCTCATCTTCCCTATATCGGGGCCAGTGCTACAGCCTTACCTTGACATTGGGATCAATGTCAAACCCAAGTAGGATCTCTATTTGCAGGCCCGAGAGAATTACCCCAGTTGCACCATCTCTCCTGTGAGATATCCTGCAAAAGAGTGCAACAAGTGAGATTTAAAGGACTAAAAAAGACACATATTGCACGAATGCAAAACAAAACATGAAATCTTCCTAAAGACATCTTGCAGCCTCCTGGAGATAAGTTACAAATGTGTCTGCCTGATCCCCAGGGGCTATCATAACGAATAGTGATGACTAAATCTCTCGAGTCATCAATGCACCTACTATTAACTCACTAATAGGTAATCACACCCGTAACCTAGAACAGCAAGTAATGAATCTAAGGGAAAAAAATAAACAAGTGTAGGAGAAATTTAAGATCAAAATATAAACAAGAGGAATTAACCCAATATATATACAAATAAACATCCCTCCCAGAACCTGAAAAATGTCTAGTACATAGCTATTAACAAAATTCACACAAATTCTAAAAGTGGTCCACAAAAAAGGGACTCTCTGAAAGGGCAAAAGACATTCTATATATACGAACCTTGAATTATATGCTCACTAGAAGTACCCAAGAAACCAATAACAAGTACCAAGTGACCGAGGTCTAACCTCTAATCGGATACTCTATATAAGTATCTCAGCGATCAAGGCCGAACCTTGAACTAGATGCTCTTCAAAAATATCAATGAGGTAGAGGCTGGAGCTTGGATCCGGATGCCCGACAAAGGTGCCTGTGTAGCTAGTGAAAGAGTAACTATCGATCCATAATCATAAATGTTTTTGGAACATGGTCCACACTTATCGAATCAATGCAATTCCTTTGAACCAAATCAAAAACCGTCTTCAAATCGCGAAAAGAACCTAGTGTCATTGGCATAACTCATGAAGTTGTAGTATAGGATAAATATGGATAACTATAACCAGATCAAGTTTAAGACTCAATTAAAATATTTAAGTTCCAAAAGCTCCAAAAGAGGGAAACATGCAAAAAATGCAAAAGTACGACTAAGAGACCGAACAGTCGGTGCTAAGAAGTCATAAATGACTTAAGATCGCTCTAAATTGGGAAAAGGAGGCATTAAGGAAAAAATGACCTGGAGTATCATTACATAAGTTTTTTCAAATGTATGAACTCCAATGGGAAAACTCGATGGTATACTCCCTTCACAATTGGTGTATCACTTAATATCACCTTTTGTGCCTAAGATTGCTTTCCATTTACTCTTTAGTCTTTCACTTTCAGTGTTGCATTTAGGTTCATCGTCACTCAGTTAGTGGATAACTAGTGCAACTCTTGTTTGCTAATTTTCTTTGATAATTGGACTTTGAACACTTTCCAAATTTGGCCAGATTCACCCTTTTTATTGAATGAACATCAAGTTGGTGGTTTCAACTCTTTTCAATGGTTTTAGTTTTTATTTTATTTATTAATTTGTGCCTTGTACTTTGGTTTCCATTGTTGTAAAGCATCAAATATCATTAGAATATGATATGTAAATCTATCAATCATCAATACCCCCAACATCTTTTGGTTTTCCTCGAGTAAATCAAGAACACAATTAGTTCAATAAGGGTGCTTAAAAAATTCTCAATGAGAGATAACATGCATGTTCCACTACAAGACTATGATGACTAATTGATATTAGTCCAAGCTCAAGCTCACTATCATTTCTTATCTTTAATAAAACCCTCATTCAAAAACTTTATTCAAGTTCCCTAACATAAAGAACAATTCCACTCTCTCATAAAGCAATACAATAAAGAAATCCAGAATCAATACAACTCTCATTTTGTAAAAGAGAAATACATGCAAGCTTCTTTCCATAGGTTTATACATATTTTCCAATCATAACACAACATATTTAATGCAATATCTCAAAGATATTTTAGGCTTGTAATGTGTATTAGGGTAAGTGTATGGTCTAATTGGCTTAGTTACTTAACCTTTACCTTAAAGTTCTTTCGATTCTTTTTCACTGGAGAACTAATACTTTGATTTGTCAATAATTTTATTGGAGACTTATTTAATTTTACCAAACTTTCTTTCATTTTCTTTTCAATTTTCAAATGTTAATTCATCACAATCTCATTTTGTTATAAGGAGGGGTTTCCTCTTTCATTACAAAGTGAAAGTTAAGTCTCACCTCATCTTTCGTCGCATTCCACTTGACACTCTTTCCGCTTTCATTTCAACATCCACAGCTTAGGATTCTTTCTATTAAAACAAATCTATGCTTGAAAAAGGATTTACGGACGAGAAGTTCGGGATAATTTATCTCAAGGGGTTTCAATATTGTTGTCAATAATAATTTAGTCTCAAATGGTGCAAAAAATGGGTTCATTCTTAAAATTTATGCCTATGATCATTTCTTACATTCACTAAAGCTAGAGAATCAGACTAACAGGGCAAATTATAGGATCCAAAGAGCATTTTATTAGAATAAACCTTGCCCTACAAAGAACATCAAACAAAATTATTAAGACAATCATACAAGATAAAAAGCTTATGTTTGATGGTCATTGGAAGATTCATATCAAAATGTAGCTACTAAAGACAAGATTCAAAAAGATCATTCAAAAGTGTAGCCACACTAATTTCTTCTTGCAATACTAACACTAAACACAGGTCTCATCATGAGTACTATCAAAGACATCAATATTTAACATAATCATTTCTTGAACATTTTTTATTTAAACCAAGCATTTCGTGAAATTTCAAACCTATGGGGAAGAGGACAGAGAGAAAAAAGTGAAACTAATGCTATTTAGGTAGGCACCATATGCGTCAAACCTCCCCAACCCCACTAAAAAGAAAACACATTATTCTCAATGCATATAAATGAAACAAATAAGAGTAGATTAAGTGACTCCATGGCGCTTGAAGGGAAATCACATTTGCCTAAGAGGGTGACGATGGTCCATGATAATTTAATAAGGTTTAAAGATTGTTGAACTTGGAAAGATGGTTAACCGTGCTTGAAGCACATGAAAAATCATTGTCAAACTGGGCAAGTTGAATATTGATATTCTAAATAAATAGGTGAATCCATAACTTTTCTGCCTCATCACCAAAAATTTGAATGTACCCCCTAAATTTTGAAGACTATTGAATAAACTAGGTCGAGTTCTCCCAACATCATTGGTGGATCAATGAGTTTGGGATGTACATCACCAAATATGACATTACTTGCACAAAGTTATGCTTTGCAAGGGGAAAACCCGTTGCATCTTCACTTATTGTCTTCAATGGATAGTCAAATTGGGATACAGTTGACCTACCTTCTTATCATACTGTACAAGTTACACACACATTTTTGAATCGTATTAATATTTTGTTTCTTCTCAAGAAGCGCTTGATTTAACAACGCATGATGACATGGACTTCCTTTCAAGCATCATCATTCTAGTAGACAACTTCAAAAACTCTCACATCATGATCATACCAATGTATATTTCTAACTGTTGTCCATTAGCTTTGAATGTTAGACCCTTAGCATCATCAATCTCAGTTGTTTTATTTCCATACACTCTACTCCCCTTGTATGGACCAGTCCACTGAGACTAAGCTTTTCCAGAAGCAATTTCAATTGTGAATCGAAAAGAAGGACTATCTAACAAACTCTAAGATGCAATGCAAGAACTAGGCATCATGCCAACATTTAACCTTATCTTTATAGAGTACAACCTCTAATGTTCTTGTAACCAAAACTCATTTAATTGAAGTACTTGACCTAGACAATTCATGGCATCCACTTCTACTTTAAATTTACCCTCTTTCATAACCATAAGTATTTGTGCTCTTATTATACCGGTAGATTAGAGGCCTTTCCAAATATCAATTTGTTTGAAGACATTTCAATATGGGATTTGAAATATGTTTGATAGGCCCAAAGCGTAGCATCAAGCTTACTAGACCAATTAGTGCGAAGGATATACACTATTTTGGAGAGGATGTTCTTTATGTCCCTGTTTGACACCTCAACATTGGATTGTGGATGGCATGGTGCGTTTACTTAATATATTACCCCATACTTACAAAAATGTGCCTCAAATTGGCAATTACTCAAATGAGAGCCATCATCACTTGTAATGCCTCTTGGAGTCCCAATCCATGTGAAAATATACTTTTTGCGAAACTTAGTAACATTTCGCATAAATTAGAGCCATCATCACTTGTAATGGCTCTTGGAGTGCCAAACCATGTGAAAAATACAAACACTTCTCCCTTCATTGTAGGGTAATTCTTTTGGTTCCACCCATTTTTACAAATAATTGATATCCACAAGGATTTTTATGCACAAAAGAGGTAGGGAAATATCCCATCAAATCAATCTGTCAAACATTAAATATTTAAATCTCAAGAATTTTTGACAAAAGGTAGCTCATGTATCCTTGAAAACTCCCTTGCCTTTGACATTCCACATAGCCCTTAAAAAAGGCATGGACATATCTAAATATTATGGGAAAATAGTAACCACATTGGAATACCAAGAGGTTGTACATATACATCCATGATGTTCAACCGCTGATAAAGCATCACATGCTTCAAGTACTTCTTAGATGTTTACTTGGAACTCAACACCAGATAAAATTATCAGCTCATTGCCTGAAAAATTACGGTCCGTCTAAGACGCACCTTTTCACACCAATCTTCAAGAGCCCGCGTACAAGGAAATTCACATAATTAAAATACTAAAGGATCAATGTTTATGATATTGACATTACTAATTCATTAGTCAAAGCCTCATCAATGTCCCTTCTCTCAGCCACTGCAACATATTCACAAAGCCTTGATATATGGTTAAAAACATGGTTTTCCCACCCCTTTATATGCATTAGTCTAGATTTGTATTCTTTTTTGCCATCAAGAATGTTAGAGAAACATGATCAATATTTGCAATAACTTCGTTACAAAATAAATATTCTCTAAAATTTTAAAACCCATAAACAATGTGACTAACAACTTTTGCTCCCTGATATGATAGTTCTTTTAATATCAATTTATAGGCTTGCTATCATAATAGATGGGATGAAAAAACTTATTCTTCCTATACCCAAGAATAACGCAAAGTACAAATCTTCTAGCATGACATATCATTTCAATCTCATCAAAGCTTTCAAAAAAGTGACATCAAATTCAAAAGGACTCTCCTTTTAATATAGCTAAGTTTAGGCTAGAAAAGAGTGAAGCGGGTATGTCAAGAACACAAATGTGGACCACAGAACCCTCAGCAGAGACCTAGACGGGCCATGTAAGGCATCATGATCCATTTGGGCACTCATGGTATGTTCTCGAAATTTCCCCAGGTAGGTGTTCCTACTTGGGAATCCTAGATGGTGAATGATGAAGTTGACGGACCGTCCAAGGGGTTGTAATTTGTACCCCACAAAAAGAGTTTATCCCCTAGTCACTAGTAAAGGACCACAGACATTTAAGAAATAAATGAAGCCGTACACGGACTAAAGTCTGATTAAAATAAATGTTTCAAAGACACTTCATCACATTCTAAGCTCCAACGATCATCAATCAGTATATATAACCCCACTAAATTAGTTTGAGTCAAATCTCATACGGAGCCATCCGTGTTTTAGATACCAAGGGTAAGTATGAACATGGTCAAATAAGTCATATGATTAAAAATTATCGATTAAAGACACATTCATATTAAGAGTTAAGACGAATGTCCAATGGGGGATTTTTGTTTTGGTTAACAACTACACACATTCATAAACAATATAAATTAAGAATAATGAGTCCGGTTCCTGGGATGTGATTGGTTATAGGCAAATATAGCAAATGAGCAATTTTAACTATTAAATAAATAATTAGATATTAGTTAGTAATCTACACTATAGTGGGGGTAAAAATTTTCTCAAATAAATTATCACGAATAAAGTGATTTCTCTCGAACATTAACAACTACGAGAAATAAGAGTAGTCCACACCTTTATCCATTCATTCTGTCGAGGTGAATATATGGTATAAGGCTTACGATTCACTCTCTCAAGATGAACCAAGGTAAATACAATACTCACAAACTATTAATCAATAGTTTTAGTTCTAAAATCTCTTCCTCATGTGCAAGCCAAGAACACAAATATAAAACTATATTTGCAACTATAGTTGTTAAATTAAATCACAATTTATGATTAATATCTCTTCTAAATAGAATTTAAACTGACAGTTATCAATACTCACAAGCTAAATTAGCCCATAAATACATGATCACACCCAAAAAAATTGGAGTTTTAGCTAGACATAATAAAAAGGTAAAAATAGTTACCAAATAAAGTATCTATAAACTTGGTAATAGTAATTTAATCTTTATAATGCTCTAATTTGATGAACTTCAAAGCGCCACTTTCAATTTTTCAAAAGTGAATTTCTTTAATCCTTCAAAGCTAAGAGAAAACTGCTCCCCTAACTTAATAATAATGATAAGGTAATGAATAATAATGGCTTTTCAATAAAGGAAACTTAGTTTAGCATCATGTAAGCTTGAAGATGAGGGGTGTCCCCTCCAAATGTAGGAAGGTAGGTTCACCATAGTCCTCATGAGGTGGATAGACTCATACCCCAAGGGCATAGAGTGATATTTCCATCTATGCCTCTAAGTTCCATGAACTATGCTTGCCCCATAGGATCTAGAAATTGATATCACCTATGATGCTAGAATGATGTTAATGTTCTATTTTGGCAAGGTAGAGCACCTTTCCTTGGTGTAAGGTTCTAGAACATCAAATTCCATGTTTATTACCCATGTTCTTAGTGTCGCTTAAGGCTATAGTTTCCCAAAGGTAAAATGGACAATGGAAGTATAACACTTCGAAAGTCTAAAATGTAATCTAGAGCCTCACAAGAGTTTTTAAGGGTTGTAACATTGTTATAAGGTCAATAATAGAATATTATAAGAGGTTTATGCATGGTTTTGCGTCCATTTCATCTCACTTGACTTCTTTGACCCAAAAGAGTATGAAATTTAAGTGGTCGGAGGCATGTGAAAAAACCTTCCAAATCTTAAAAGAGCGGCTTATGTTCTCTCACTTGTTGACTTTATCGGAGGGTACCAAGGGCTTTGTTGTATATTGTAATGCATCTCGAGTGGGCTTAGGGTGTTGTTTTCTTTATGCAACATCAGAAGGTAGTAGCTTATGCTTCTAGACAACTTAAGGTTAACGAGAAGAATTACCCGATTCATGATCTTGAGTTAGCGGGCGTGGTATTTTCCTTGAAAATATGGAGGCATTATTTGAATGGGTGCATTTTGATGTGTATACAGACCACAAAAGTCTTCAATATGTGTTTACTCAAAAGCACTTAAATCTCTGACAAAGAAGGTCATTGGAATTGTTAAAATATTACGACATGAGTATTCTCTACCACCCCGACAAGGACAATGTGGTTGCGGATGCTCTAAGTTATATGACTATGGCTAGTGTATCTCATGTAGAAGAATCCAAGAAAGACCTAGTGAAATATGTTCATAGTTTAGCTTTTTTGGGTGTTAGGTTGGCAGATTCTCCGAATGGTAGTTTTATGGTCCATTATAATTTCGAATTGTGTTTCATGGTTGAGGTGAAGTATAAACAACACTTTGATCAACCATTGATGGAGTTAAAGGAGTCGGTTCTTTGTATTATTAATTACACATTCTCCTTAAGGAGTATGGTGTCTTGAGATATCAAGGAAGGTTATGTGTTCCCAATATTGATGACTTGAGAAATCGGATTCTTGAGGAAGCTCATGATTCTCGTTATTCGATTCATCCGGGTTCTACAAAGATGTATCATAACCTTTAAGAAGTGTTTTGGTGGGAAGACATAAAAAGGTACATAGCGGAATTGATTGCAAAATGTCCAAATTGCCAATAAGTGAAAGCCGAGCACCAAAAGACGAGTGGTTTACTCCAAGAAATATAAGTTCCGTATTGGAAGTGGGAAGATATTAATATGGACTTTTTGGTAGGTTTGCCTTGGACTGAAAAGCAACATGACTCCATATGTGTGGTTGTGGATAGGTTGACCAAATTCGCTCATTTTATTCTTGTCATGTCCACTTACTCGTCGAAGGATTATGCAAGGATCTTCATAGATGAGATTGTGTGTTGCCATGGTATTCCATCATCCATCATATTGGATAGAGGTGCACGATTCACATCTCGATTTTGGAGGTTGTTCCAAAAAGGGTTGGGTACCAAGGTGACGCTAAGCACCGCTTTTCATCCCCAATGGATAGTAAAGCGAAGCATACTATTCAAACCCTTATGGATATGCTTAGAAATTGTATTATTGACTTCAAGGGAAATTGGGATAGAAACTTGTCGTTGGTTGAGTTTACGTATGATAAAATTTACCATTCATCTATATGTATGATTCATTTTGAGGCCTTGTGTGGTAGGATATATAGATCTCCAATTGGATGGTTTGAAGGGGGTATATCTTCACTCTTTGGTCTCGAATTAATTTATAAGACTTTGGAGATAGTTTATATGATAAGGAACCGACTAAAAACAGACTATAGCCGGCAAAAGTCTTATGCCGACCATAGGAGGAGAGACTTGAATTTGAACAAGTTGATAAGGTGTATCTAAAAATTTCACCTAGGAAGGGAGTAGTGAGATTTTGCAAGAAAGGGAATTTGAGTCCTCGTTATGTGGGCTGTTATGAAGTTTACAACGGGTTGACAAGGTTGCATATGAGTTGAGATTACCTAGCTAATTCGCTTTGTTTCATCCGGTGTTTCATGCCTCCATGCTTAAGAAGTGTATCAGTGATCCCGAATCCACCCTTCCTATTGAGGGTCTAGGTGCGGAAGAGAACCTCTCCTATGAGGAGATTCTGGTTGAAAATCTTGATAGACAAGTAAAGAATTTAAGGAACAAGGAGATGGCTTCCGTAAAGGCGTTATGAAAGAACCACCTAGTTGATGGTGCAACATGGGAGGCCGAGGCTTACATGAAATCCCTTTACCCTAATCTATTTGATAACTAAGGTTAGTTGTTCCTATTAATAGTGAAAATAATGAGTTTATTTGAAGTTGCATTGATTTTGATAAAATATGAAAATATTATGTATTGTTACAGTGAATAAGCATGCCCAAGAATGAAACATATGTGAAAAATGCTCATTTGCTTGATTTGCACTTATTTGAGTATTTGGTATGTGTTTCCTTAATGAAATGATATCGAGCATGTTGAAATTTTGTGAAAAGGAATTTTGGCATAATTGACTATTTAATGATATGTTGAGTTCATGTTGTTGTGCAAAGGAGATTCCTTATTTTGTGATCTTGAGCTCTTATGGGTAGTAGTTGAAGTTGTGATTGCTATGTGTAAATGCTATGTTGAGTTGAAACTCTTGTTCTGATTTGTTATTATTGTTTGGTCTGCTAGTATTGAGTCTATCCTTTCCCTTCAAACAGATTTTAGTGTCATGCGGGGATAAATTTTCATAAGGTTGGATAATGTAACACTTCGAAAGTCTAACACGTACTTTAGAGCCTCACAAGACTTTGTAATGATTATAACAGTATTTTAACGCCAATAATAGAGTATAAAAGTCATTAAGGAAGTATTAGAGTCAAAACGTCAACGAACGTCCAAAGATTAATGCAAAAGGTGCTAGCGTACCTTAGCCTATTTAATGAGGTTTTAGGCATCGAAATTTAATTACATTTGGTGGGAAGGTGTTAAACATTTATCAGAGTTGGTTTAGGATAGAAACATCCGGGTAAGAATCTGAATTAGCTAAAAGTTGTCTAAGACAGTAGCCATCGACGAGGGTCAGGCTACGAGGCGTGGAAAAATCGACGGGGCGTCGATTGCCTCCGTCTATGGTCACTTATCCATTTTCATGAAGGGGTCGTTTTGAAAAGACTTTGACCAAAACAACGATTGCACAAGAAGGTAGGGGTCCTGGCCGACGACTGACCTACAACCCGTAGGTTAGGGTCACTGTTTTGCTGCCATGTTTTAATTAGTTAGTTTAATTAGTTTTGTTAGTTAGGAGGTTAATTAGTGTTTAGGGTTTGGTTAATTTGGTTAGTTAATTAACCATATAACCTACCCTAAGCCTAAACACAATTTAACACCTCCCAATTCTCAATACTCAATTGCTCTTCCTTCTGTCTCCCCAAAAATCTCCATAGAATACTAAAATAAAAGAGGGTTCGAGGGAATCAAGAAGACTAATTTTCTCCATAAATTTCAACAATTAACAAAGTATGGGATCCTTCACCTTTGGGATTCATTTTCACAAAGGGTTCCTTTAAAATTGGTTTTCAATAAGATGATTTCATATGGGTTTCTTTCTATTACGAAATTGTTATAAATTGTATTGTTTATGGTTTATTTTGTTTATTATTAATATATTAGGATGTAATATGAATCAATCATGCTACTTGTTTATGTATTAACCTATTTAGTGGAAGATAACCTTTCCCCCCTTATCATAGGTTATGAACTAGTGATGAATTAATGAGTGGTTATTTTGTTGACTTCATTATTGTGTTAATTACTATTGTGGGATGATATTACATCCATTATTATTTTGAATTGGATGGTTTATGGTAAAACCTTAGATGATGGCTTGTGAATGAGATTGGGGTATGTCATGTGATCTCAAACATTTACTTCAACTATGATTACTTGTGTTCAGTGATGAAGTTATATTGAAATATACCTTATGATGAGATTGATTAGGGTTGGTATGATGTTTAATTGAAATATATTGATTTATGGATTGTGAGTTGTTGGCTAAGATATAATGATATAAGGTTGGTGATGAATTGCCTCTGTGCCTTTTTATGATATGGTGATATAAATGTGCTAACCTCATATGTGTGAATTGTATTGAAAGGACCTACTCATGAAATTCCTATTGAGATATGACTATGACTATATAAGGAGTAGACCCCTATGACCTAAACTAAGTTATGATTATTAATGAAAGACATTTCAAAAAGGACTCTAGCTTAGCACTGAGTGAACTAGAAATGAGGAGTGTCCTTTCCCACATAGGGAAGGTAGGTTTACTAATGTACTCATGAGATCGGAGTCTATAATGCATGTAGAATGAAAAGGGTCCCAAATACATCTCCTAGTTCTTTAACTATGTTGCCCTCATAGGAATACTAGCTAGTGGATCCACCTAGGTGATATGTTCATGTTTTGTACTACCTTGTCAAGTAGTCTACCTTTTTTCGGTGTAGGGTTCCATGACCGAATTCCACATTAGATCATGTGGTCTATGTCAATTAAGGCAAGGTTTCCAAAGGTAAAATGAAGTAACAACGTGAACTCTAATTAGGATGACTAAGGGGTTTGGCTTGGTCTAGGTAGGGTATGGGACTCTACCTATATATTGCACTAGTTAGGCTTGAGGAATGTCTTAAAAGGATGATCTTATGTTCTTTATGCTTATGAGTGTCATTAATGTGTATATGCTTACCTTTTATGTTAATGACACTATGTGATATGGATTTCACTTATGAACATGTGGGGTTGGTCTTTATTGCTAAAGTATGATGATATCTACTCTTAATGATATAGTATATAAAGTTGGACATTTATTATAGTTTTTGTTGGGTTTACTTGGTTGAGTGAGGTTATGGGGCCTTACTTAGTCATTGCACTAGTGGACTTAATGGGGGTGTATGACTGATGGTCATGCTTAGGTTATGATGTTATAAACTCTTATGCATGCTTATTGATATTACAACATAGAGTTGTCTTGATTATGTGCTTAATTATGTTGATATGCATGTTGACTTGACTAGACTTGGTGTTGTTGATCTTATGATGTACATGGTCTTTACTCAAGTAAACATATATATATATATATATATATATGTTTATTAACTTGTATTGGAAGTGACGTTGCATGCTTTTGAATAAACGTCCCCCTTTGCATGATATCTATATTATATATGCATATGATCCTATACTTGGTATAAGTGATTTGCTAACCCCATTTCTCCTTTTCCCCAGGTTTCAGCCGTTGGGGTTTGTGACAACTTTGAAGGAAGGCTTGGATTATTTCTCAAAGTGGGGGTATTGTCCTCATGTTACGAGGATGATGAATTTGTATCACTCTACCTATGTAACATTGTTATAGTCTAAAGACACTTATGTTGTTTTTAAGACAATGTTGTAAGCCCTATGTGGCACTTTTACATTTGTGTAAGGGCTATCTATGCCCATATTGTTCTATTCCGTTTAGATTCTTTAATATGAGACATATGTATGTTTTCTATATGTGGCATAAAAGTAGAAGACCATGTAATCTTCTTATAGAAGGAATCTATGTATACTCTCTATGAATATATTTTGTGTAAGTGAGAGGTCAAAGAAAACCTCATGAAGTTGATGTAGATGAAAACTTTTAAGTTTTATACACTTTTTAACCTATGAATGAAGTGATGACTGCTAAGAATCTAGTCTTAGTCCTATTTGAGGATGACAACACCGGTTACGTCTAGGGGGTACTTCCAGGATATGACATAATGTAAGAACCCTAAATACAATAATCTAAGGGAATTCACTTAGTGTAAGTGAAGGTATGTGACTTTACCTATGCATTGCACAAAAAGCTATTGAACGGAGTTCTAAGAAGGTTTTCTAATGTATATTATCATGTTTAAGTTTCTTATGCATGACATTGTAGTGTACTTACTTATTGTGATGAAATGCATGGTATGAGTCCTAATGAGTCTATATGTTATGGTCTTATCTTATATGCATAATGTTGGTGTTGTTGACTATATGGTGAAGTCTTACTTGATATGTATGAAGTTTCCTATACTTGTCTTGTTGATGTATGGAGTAAATGATAGGCTTGTAGGCTCTTTGTATATTTACTTGGTATGTGTGAGGTTATGAGACTTCACATGTACATTGCACAAGTAGGCTTTGATTGAGGTTGTGAGTAAGGTCTTAGGATGTCTAAGTGAAGTGAAGTCTAAATATGCCATTGATCGACTTATGCCTCTTATGATGCTGTTGGCAAGTCTTGACTTGTATGTTGTCTTGGGATAGGTTCTTCTATATGGTCCATAAAGTATGTTAGCGTCAAATGCAGATTATATGCCTTGTTGTGTGAAATGATTCTTCTATAAACGTATGTGTTGGGTTAATGAAGGTTGTATGAATTATTACCTTGTAGTCTTAAGGGGATGCTTGAGTGTGGATAGTGTAATAGTTCATTGTCTATACATTGCACCAAGCATGACTAGAGGGTTACTTGGTAAAGTAAGAGAGTTAACGAAAAGGAGTTCACTTTAAGAAGAAAAGAGGTTTACTGTAAATGGAATGAACTTACTGTAAAGGGAGTGAGGTTACTTTAATGTGTCTTTAACTATGCTTAATGTGTGATTATATGTGATATTGTGACTATTGTATATTCCTAAATGAAGTATGTGGATTGTATTATGTTTAATGTATCAAGTTTATGAAGTTTTCACAGAAAAAGCATAATGCATTGTTTCAAAGAAAAATTGTCCCTTTTTAAATGCATGTTTTTGCATAATTGCCATACTTTAGTGCATTCTTATACTAACACCATTTTCTTTATATTTTTACACAAAGTGTAGGTTATAGATGCTTAAAGGATGTCTCTAAGGTGAAGAGCTTGATATGTGATTCCCAAGCTTAATAAAGGAATCTGTAAGTTCAAGGATACCCTATGTCAAGTTTTATTCAAGTAATGTAATAGTTTAGGTATTATTTAGCTTATATGGATCGTGTCCCTATTATACACTAATGATGCTCAGTCTAAGATGGCAAAGATACTTAGAGTCTTTTGCCTATGTATTATAATATTTTTTTATATATAATAGCGTGATGTTCAAGCATATAATATGCTATAAAATTTATAAATTTTTTTGCTAAATTTACCTATGACAATACAATGAATGATAACTATGGGCTTGTATAAGACCTCTGAGATGTCAAGTACGCCATGTTACTTCTATGGGGTGCTCCCTGGTCGTTACAAACGTGGTATAAGATCATGAGATTTATGCAATGGTTTTAGGGTCCAAAGTCTCATATTGCTACGTCTAGTAGAGTCTCGACATTTGAGCGAGATTCTATAGGATTATAGAGTGTCCATTCTTCACTATTCTCATGTCATGCTATATAATTTAACTTTCTTATGTTTTCTTTTCTGATTGTCTTTAAGATGTGATTGCTTGAATAATATGATATCTCTATGCTTGAGGGATAAAAGAAGAGTTTTGATGCTAATCTTTGTTTTATGGTTATATGAGTATGTGTGAAGGGTAACCTTGATATATGTTGATGTGATACATTTATGGCTATATATGTGATTTAGGTGAAATAACATACTATATGAAGAATTATACTATGATATGCTTAAAGCTTGTTGAAATTTTTAATAGTTGAATTGAGCTTCCTTTTGAATGGTTTGTTGCTATATGATTTTGCATGATGATAGAATATGTGTTTTAGGTTGAAATGCTTTGAAAAGTGTGATAGATAGCTAAAGAATGCATGTTGACTTTATATGGATTGGAGTCCTTATATATTTGAAAATGTTTCATTGTTGCCTTGGTATTTGAGAAGTGCTTCATAGTTGCCTTGTATGGATTGGAGCCCTTCATATAGGCTTGGTCCTTGAAGTGAAGGTAGTGTGCTTACATTGTAGGGTGATGATGGTGGTTGGAATGATCTAGAAGTTACTTTACCCAAGTGTTGAAAGAAAAGAAAGAGGCCTTATGGCTAAGTCTCCTCTATTGTTACCCCTAAGGTGTTATGACCCTTGGTGTTTATGGTATAGTTGAGACCATCTGTGGTTGGGTAGTATCAGCTAACTTGATGATTATGAATTTTCTTTAGGTGTTAGGCCTAGAAGAATGATGATAGTTGAGTTAGTACACTCTTTAATAAAAGATTAGGAGTGAAAACCCCCCAATGATGTTAGACTTTCTTGTATGAGGAGCATATAGGTTGGTTTTGACTTGACTTGACCTTGATGTTTAAGGTCATGACGTGATGAGGCCTACCCCAAGTGGGGGATAGTGTTCCTAGATGGTATGATTTTGTTAACCTTGATGTTCCTATGTTGTGTTCCTTTGGACTTCATCATGGGGGAAATCACTTTTAGCTGATGTTGATGGAGGGCGTGCTTAATCTTAGATCGCAAGAGTGGGGTGATGTGCTTAGTTATTAAAGATGGTGAGCTAAAGTTCTCTTAAGATTGGGTTGAGTTGCACTTAAATAGGTTTACCCTAAGTAGGGGATAATGACGTGAGTAGTAAGGTTGTAGATATCCCTATCTTTTCTTTCTATTATTACTTGAGTTTCAAAATAGAGAGTTCCTAGTAGCTTTTACATGATAGGAGTCTTGCATAAAAGTATGACTTGCATGTTCTCCATATGTTAAGCATGTCTTAATTGATACTATGTTAATCATGTTTCGAAGATTCTAAATTACATGAAAAAGGATTTTTGATCAAATTCATGTTTTCTCATGTTGATTGTTCATCTTGATGTGTTTGTTGTGCATTTAACTTCATGAGATGATATAAGAAACATGTTATATATATGTTACTCTTACCATGTGGTACTTTAAGCCATCAATGATAAATTAAGTCTCCTTAAAATGAAAAATGATAAGTCTTTTGAAAAATATATGATTAGATGGTTTGGGAAGTACGATTTTAGGCTCATTCTTCAAAAGCGAAGGCATGTCTAGCTAGTGTCCTTGTGTAAGGGTCCTGACCAAGTGACTCGACATAGGCATGGGCGTGGCAACGCGTTGGCAGGAATGACTTTGTCAAAGGCTAAAATGCGGGTGGAATCAATCATGTGTTCTGTGAACAGAGTGTCTACCCATCAAATGATTTTAAAATGTTTGTAGCACAGTATCAAGACATGACATGGGTGTTGGAAGGCAATAGCCCATGGTCTAATTTGGGCGTTGGCCGACATCGATTTTGGACAAAGTAAGCATGCGAAAATCATATGGTCTGATCAAATGCGGGAAAATTGAGATGAGAAAAATTGAAGCATCTTATATTGTTGATAAAATGCAACAGGAAAACAAAAAATGACACGAGTGTATTAATAGTTAACTTGGCCAAAGCAAGGCAGCGGAAACGCGTCGGTGGTGCGTAGGCATGGAAAATGTGTGGATGGATTCAGGTGGACTTTGATGAGGAAATGAATATACAATATTTAGACATTATATTAGAGTCAAAAATATTGAAGGAAAATGCTGCAAACAATCAAGATCCAGTCAGCCAAGTCACATGCCAAGCTTATGCGATGGTAACCTTTTTGTAACTGCTTGTGTTCAGATTCGTTATATCTTTTATATCATTTTTAAATTTGAATTTTGAATGTTTCTTATCATTTGGGTATGTCAACTGAATTATATTTGAGAGGGATAATCATTTGACATGTGTTGGACAGGTGTCACAACACCATGCAATGTAAAACACAAGGCTGCCACATTGTCTATAAATGGACAGCCTTGGTTTGGACGTTTCGACTTATAAGGGAGGATATAATTGTTATCCTAACGTGAAAGAGGGAAGACTAAGTCTAGAATTTCACCAAGAAAAGTTGCTGAGTGTAGATGAGGGTATGGATATTTACCTATCCTTTAAACAAGTAGCTATTGAAGGGAGTTCTAAAAAGGTGCTGTAATGTATATGATCATGTTTATGTTTCTTATGCATGAAATTGTAGTGTCCTCTCCTTTTTGTGATGAAATGCATTGTATGAGTCCTAATGTGTCTATATGTGTCACGACCCAACCTGATGGGCCGTGACTAGTGCCCGTTTTGGACACCCACATACAAACCTGCTAAGTATAACCAATTGAAACTAAGGCAATATGGAATTTAATCAAATCAAGCCAAGCCCAACATCATATATATATAAAGAGGACCTCTGTCGTAAGGAGTCATAACCATTCAACCGTAACAACATACGCGAGCCGACAAGGCCGCCACTATTGAAAGCATAATAACATACGTAAGCCGACAAGGCTGCCACTACACAATAACCAATGATGTACGCAGCCGACAAGGCTGCCCATGTACAAGCGGACATCCCAAACAAACCATGTCCAGACCATTACCCAAAACATATATATACAACCTACATAATGTCCACAGACCTCTAAGAGTACAGTAATGAAACTCAACGGGACAGGGCCCTGCCATACCCATAGACGAGCAAAAGACTACACAAAAATTTATGTATCAAAATGACTGGGCTCCGGAACAGTGGAGCTCTCCCAATCAGCAGAGTAGATATCCTAGGCGGGAGGATCACCGAACTGTGCGTCTACACCTGCGGGCATGAAACGCAGCCCCCCCGAGGAAAGGGGGGTCAGTACGAACAATGTACTGAGTATGTAAAGCATAAGGTAAAGATGACAGGATACCAATATGGCAAGTCGAACCAAAATATTGCTACAAATATACCCTTTTAAGTGAAAATCATGCATGTATTTAACATATAAGGTGTCCTGCTTCCCTAATAAGGGGCTCGGCAAAAAAATCTGTTATGCCTCGTATTTTATTTTATACGTAGTGCGCATCGTTATCTAGAAGACGTAAAGAAATATTAGACAAGGATGTTATTTCCAAATGTGATATTAAGTATGAGTAGGCTAATGTAAGTGTCATTAACTTTAAGTGAGGGATTAATTAGTGGCTAATTTGGATTGATATAATCCAATGGGCCCCACCACTCATAATTGATGGCTGATTAGGATTAATTAAATCCAGTGGGCCCCACCACTCAAGGCAAAAATTAAAAAAGGATCAGATTGTGGGCTGGTCTTAGTGGACAGGTGTAGAGGGGGGCTGCCTCCACTTCATACTATTAAATGAGGTGGAGAAATCCACTCCATGCTAAATAAAGTGGTGAAATGCATTACTGCATATCTTCTTCTTCTTCACCACTTGTCTTAGGCAGCCATGGAAATGGAGAAACCAACCCTGCAACTCTTGGCCAGCAGCTGCAAATAATTTGGTTAGTAATGTCCTTGTTTGGTGTGTTAATTCTTTAGAATACCCTTGTTAATTATCCATTAATTTTAAGAAGGGGGTGTGGCCAGTAGCTTAGGAAGTTTGTTTTAGTTATTGAATGTGCTAAGTATGAATGGAAACTATAATCGAATTATTAGTGGTGTCGTGTTGGTGCTTGGGCTGTTTTGATTAAAGCAAACTGCAGGAAAATTCTGTTTTGGCATTATGAATATGTTGAATGTGATTATGAATATATACTCCAAAGGATGAATACGATAAGGTAGATGTGTTACGAATTATAAAACGAGTTATCGCTCGGTGTGTCGTTTCTTCGATGCTATGGTTGCCGAGACGGAACTTTTTTGGGGAGGGGGCTGTTTAATATGATTCTTTGGGTTATATGTGTTATTGGTATTGCTGCGGATAATTTGGATTGTTGTCGAATTGGGACGAAGTAAGGAAAATAGGGGTGGTGCTGCCGAATTTTCGTTAGATTATTAGATAGCTTACAAGAAAGTAAAGCACGATGTTTATCTAGTTGCGGCACGATAGTTGCTTGTTATAGATTAATAGCTTGAGCAGTAAATACTGGACGTGCGGCTAGATTATACGGTATGTAACGTTGTCCCTTCTTTCTTTGCTTGGCATTACTTTTAAAAATAAGCGAATAACGGACAGATTTGATACTTACTTCTAGAGCGTCTAGGTGACGTATATTCTTGCTTCCACAATTATTCCTCTATATATCGGCTATGTCTAAGGCTATGATGATCTTTAATATCTATGGTAATGCTTCTTAGAGTCATTGAGATTTTACGTTTCCATATCGTATTAAAGGTTCATAATCTTGATAAAACATTAATCTTTGGTAATACTCCTTGCTGGTTCACGTTGATTGTTCTATTGAGTTATAAGAAATGATTTTAATTGCATATGGTTGCTCATAGTATTCTGCTCGTGCATAGAGTTATTTATCATTTCACCGAGTCCCTTGCCGGGTAATATTCGTGCGGAGTTTCTTGCATATGTCACCGAGTTCCTCACTAGAGGGCCGGTTATGTATATTATATATATGATTGGTGATGAGGATTGTTATGATGATGATGATGACGGAGATGACGTGATGATTATTTTGCCGAGCCCCTCACTAGGGAAGCTTGGCACCTTATATGTTAAATATATGCATGATTTTCACTTAAAAGGGTATATGTGTAGCGATATTTTGTTTCGACTTGTCATATTGGTATGCTGTCATCGTTAACTTATGCTTTACATACTCAGTACATTGTCCGTACTGACCCCTCTTTCCTCGGGGGGCTGCATTTCATGCCCGCAGGTGTAGGTGCACACTTCGGTGATCCTCCCGCCTAGGATATCTACTCTGCTGATTGGGAGAGCTCCACTGTTCCGGAGCGCAGTTGTTTTGGTACATAACTTTTGTGTAGTCTTTTGCTCGTCTATGGGTATGGCAGGGCCCTGTCCCGTCGAGTTTCACTAATGTACTCTTAGAGGTCTGTGGACATTATGTGGGTTGTATATATATATTTTGGATAATGGTCTGGACATGGTTCGTTTGGGATGTCCGCTTATACAGGGGCAGCCTTGTCAGCTGCGTACATCATTGTGTATTGTGTAGTGGAAGCCTTGTCGGCTCGCGTATGCTGCTATGGTTGAATGGTTATGACTCCTTATGAGACAGGTCCTCTTATATATATATATGACGTTGGGGTTGGCTTGATTTGATTAAATTCCATATTGTCTTAGTTTTTGTTGGTTATACTTAGCTGGTTTGTATGTGGGTGTCCAAAACGGGCACTAGCCACGGCCCATCGGGTTGGGTCGTGACAATAAGTGGTATCAGAACGGTTTTTCCTCGGAAGTGTCTACAGACCGTGTCTAGTAGAGTCTTGTTTATCGGTGTGTTGTGCACCACATCTATAAACATGAAGCTACAGGACATTTAGGATGTTATTCTTTCTTCTTATTCTAGATCATGCGATAGTAGAAGAAAGCGAATCCGTGTGTTTTCAGCTATGCCTCCAAAGAAAGCGACAGCTGCCTAGAAGGGAAAATCGGTAGTAGAAGGTACTACTAAGACCCGGAGAGTTACTAGGGCCCGTGCCCAGTCTATGTCTAGTATTATGCTCTAGTCAGAGAGCTTTGCTACACCCCCACCGCCAGAAGAGCTTAGAGCAGCATTAGCTCCAGTTCGGGGGACACCACCAGCCCCCGAGGCCCCAACATCTGAACCTCCAGCTCGTCAGTCAGGGGCAGAGGATAGGGCCATGAGAGATGCGGTTCAATTACTGACTAGATTAGTGGCAGATCAGGCTCGCAGGCATAGACTAGGAGTTGATCATGCGGACAGATCTGATAGCTTAAGGGCTCGTGACTTCTTAAATTGTAATCCTCCAGAGTTCTTTGGGTCAAGGCCCCAGGATGATCCGCAAGAGTTTATTCGTCAGATGCAGTGTACATTAAGGATAATCAAGGCTTCGGAGACCGAGTTTGTTGAGTTGGCTACGTATCGTTTGCGGGATGTAGCTATTAATTGGTATGAGTCTTGGGAGTTATCTAGGGGTGAGGGTGCTCCTCCAACAGTATGGGATGAATTAGTGGAGGCTTTCCAGGGCCACTTCCTGCCTCCAGAGATGAAGCGAGCTAGAGTCGATAAATTCTTGCATTTGAAGCAAAATGGCAAGAGCGTTCGAGAGTATAGCCTCGAGTTTGATTCGTTGGCTAGGCATGCGCCTACTATTGTGGCTGATATGGCAGACAGGGTACATCGTTATGTGATGGGATTGGATAATTATCTGATTGACGGTTGTATGGCAGTGACTCTTCAGCCAGGTATGGACATTGCTCGGGTGCAGGCATATGCACAGGAGGTAGAGGATCGGCACCGGGGACGTCAGCCAGATAGAGATTATAATAGAGGCCAGCATAAGAGGGCTAGATCAGCAGGTTATCCTAACGAGTTTCAAAGTGGGCAGTCTCAACAGCATGTTAGATTTTCTTCCCAGCCAGCACAGAGTGCACCCCCACGTTTCATGGGTAGGGGGTTCGATCGTATGGGATATTCGGAAGCTGGTCAGAGCTCTAGGGCTTCAGGGTCACAGATGGGCAGGGGTTTGAGCCAGTCGAGACCACCTTTGCCTCGGTGTTCTCGTTGTGCTAAGTCCCATCCTGGGAAATGTCGTTGGGCTACAGGTGCGTGTTTTTCTTGCGGACGTCAGGGCCATACTATGAGGGAGTGTCACCTTAGAGGTAGTGTAGGTGGTATGGTACAGCCTACAGGGTCCGTTGCTGGTTCATCTTCTTCTGTGACTATGCGCCCTACAGGGCAGGGTATTCAGGCGCCAGCACGCCGTGGTAGAGGACGTGGTGGAGCTTCCAGTTCTAGCGGTCCCTCAAACCGTACATATGCTTTGACTAATAGGCAAGATCAGGAGGCGTCACCTGATGTGATCACAGGTATATTATCACTATTCTCCCGAAGTGTGTATGCATTGATAGACCCAGGTTCCACCTTATCATATATATCTCCCTTTGTTACTAGTAGGATCGGAATAGAGTCTGAGTTGATAGAACCATTTGAGGTAGCTACACCTGTAGGAGATTTTGTCATAGCTACGCGACTATATAGGAATTGTTCAGTAGTTATATATTGTCGTCGTACCGTAGCAGATCTAATAGAGTTAAATATGATTGAGTTTGATATTTTCATGGGTATGGATTGGTTGGCTGCTTGTTATGCTAATTTTGATTGCAGAGGAAAGATAGTTCGATTTCAATTTCCAGGGGAACCGATGATAGAGTGGAAGGGAAGTACAGTATCACCGAAAGGTAAGTTCATTTCATAACTCAAGGCCGGGAAGATGGTTAGAAAAGGCTATATTTACCATCTGATTCGGGTGCATGACATAAAGGCAGAGGCACCGACTCTTCAATCAGTCCCTGTAGTTAATGAATTTCCTGATGTATTCCCTGAGGAACTTCCAGGCCTTCCTCCAGAAAGGGAGATAGAGTTTACTATAGATGTACTTCAAGATACCCAGCCTATATCTATACCTCCTTATAGAATGGCACCTCCTGAGTTGAAAGAATTGAAAGAGCAATTGAGGGATTTGCTAGAAAAGGGATTCATCAGGCCTAGTACGTCACCTTGGGGAGCACCGGTACTGTTTGTGAGGAAGAAGGATGGGTCGCTGCGGATGTGCATTGATTATAGGCAGTTGAACAAAGTAACAATAAAGAACAGGTATCCCCTCCCAAGGATTGACGATCTATTTGAGCAGTTGCAGGGTGCAAAGTGTTTTTCAAAGATAGACTTGCGGTCAGGTTATCATCAGGTGCGGGTAAGGGATGCGGATATTCCAAAGACGGCATTCCGTACCCGATATGGGAATTATGAGTTTAGAGTGCTGTCTTTTGTGTTGACTAATGATCCAGCGGTGTTCATGGATTTAATGAATCGAGTATTTAAACCATTCCTTGATATGTTTGTTATTGTACTTATAGACGATATTCTGGTCTATTCACGTTCAGAAGAGGAGCATGCAGATCATTTAAGGACGGTACTTAGGGTGCTTCAGCACCAGAAGTTTTATGCTAAATTTTCTATGTGCGAGTTCTGGTTGACTTCAGCGGCATTCTTGGGGCATTTTATTGGAGCTGATGGTATTCGGGTAGACACACAGAAGATTGAGGTAGTCAAGACTTGGCCCAGACCTACGACACCTACTGAGGTACGCAGCTTTTTGGGGTTAGAAGGATATTACATGATATTCGTAGAAAAGTTTGCCTCAATTTTAGCGCCTTTGACAAGGCTAAATCACAGGGCAGCCAAGTTCCAGTGGACAGATGCTTGTGAGCGAAGCTTCCAGCTATTGAAAGACAAATTGACTACAGCTCCAGTCCTAACTCTTCCGGAAGGACCAGACGGCTATGTTATTTATTGCGATGCTTCGGGTGTTGGGCTAGGATGTGTATTGATGCAGCATGGCAAAGTTATAGCCTATGCCTCCCGACAAATAAGGAAGCATGAAAAGAACTATCCTACTCACTATCTGGAGTTAGCGGTCGTGGTTCATTCCTTGAAGATATGGAGGCATTATTTATATGGTGTCCATGTGGACATCTATACAGATCATAAGAGTCTCTAATATATCTTTAATCAGAAGGAGCTGAACTTACGACAGAGACGGTGATTAGAGTTGCTAAAGGATTATGATGTTGATATTTTATATCATCCAGGTAAAGCGAATGTTGTAGAAGATGCTCTTAGCCGTAAGTCCATGGGTAGCTTTACAGATGTACAACCAGAATGGAGGGATATGGTTCGGGAGATTCAGCGGCTATCCAGCCTTGGATTCCGTCTAGCTAATTCGGAAGATAGTGGAGTTTCTATTCGAGAGGTTGCTGAGTCCTCAATCATAGATGAGGTAAAGAGACACCAATACAAGGACCCTATTCTGGCACAGTATAGAGATGCAGCTCTTCAAAAGGAAAAGACCCCATTTAAGGTTACACCTGACGGAGTGTTACGATATGAAGGCAGATTGTGTGTACATGATACTGCGGGGCTACGACGGCAGGTTATGGGAGAGGCACACTCTGCCCTTTATTCTATTCACCCAGGGTCAACAAAAATGTATCATGACCTTAGATGCTTATATTGGTGGGATGGCATGAAAAAGGACATAGCAGAGTTTGTTGCTCAGTGCCGAAATTGTCAACAAGTCAAAATCGAACATCAAAAGCCTGGTGGATTATTACAGGAGATAGAGATCCCAACTTGGAAATGGGATGATTAATATGGACTTCATTACAGGCTTACCTCGTACGCAATGGAAGTATGACTCTATATGGGTTATTGTAGATAGGCTGACGAAATTGGCCCATTTTCTTCCAGTCAAGACTACTTATTCGGCTGAAGATTATGCGAGGTTATATGTCTGGGAGATAGTGAGACTTCATGGGGTTCCCACGTCCATTATATCAGACAGAGAAGCTCAATTTACAGCGAACTTTTGGAGATCGTTTCAGAAGGGATTGGGGACAAAGGTGAACTTTAGCACAGCATTTCACCCTCATACTGATGGGCAGGCTGAGCGTACTATTTAGACACTAGAAGATATGTTGCGGGCCTGTATTATTGACTTCAAAGGCAGCTGGGATGACCACTTGCCGCTCATTGAGTTTGCCTATAATAATAGCTAACATTCTAGTATCCAGATAGCACCGTACGAGGCCTTATATGGGAGGAAGTGCAGATCACCTATTGGTTGGTTTGATGTTGGCGAGACTAATTTAATAGGCCCGGATGTGATTCAACAAGCTTTTGACAAGGTGAAGCTTATTCAAGAAAGATTATTAGCAGCCCAGAGTCGACAGAAGTCATATGCAGATAATCGGCATCGAGATTTGGAGTTTCAGATTGGTGACTGGGCATTCCTGAAAGTATCACCCATGAGGGGTGTGATGAGATTCTCAGGAAGGGGAAGCTCAGTCCGAGATACATTGGGACTTATCTGATTGTTCGTAGGATAGGCAAGGTTGCCTATGAGTTGGATCTACCATCTGGTTTGGAGGCGGTACATCCAGTCTTCCATGTATCGTTGATACGTAAATGTATTGGTGATCCTTCTAGAGTATTCCCTGTAGATGATATTCAGGTAACAGAGGAGTTGTCATATGAGGAGAAACCCGTGTCTATACTTGATCGTCTGGTTAGAAGGTTACGTACTAAGGATGTGGCTCCCGTCAAAGTGTTGTGGCAAAATAACAATAGGGAGGAGATGACTTGGGAAGCGGAAGACAAAATGAAGAATAAGTATCCTTACTTGTTCCCCGTACCTGCAGGTAATTCAATTCCTAGCTTGACTATATTGATAGATAATGAGATTATGTAGCTATGAGGCATCTGTAAGTTACGAAATGCAGGTTGATAGGTATAACTTTTAGAGAGACCTCGCTGGAATTTGTTTTTGCAAGACGCTAACTTAACATTCGAGGACGAATGTTCCTAAGAGGGGAAGGATGTTATGCCTCGTATTTTTTATACGTAGTGCGCATCGTGATCTAGAAGACGTAAAGAAATATTGGGCAAGGATGTTATTTCCAAATGTGATATTAAGTATGAGTTGACTAATGTATGTGCCATTAACTTTAAGTAAGGGATTAATTAGTGGCTAATTTGGATTGATTTAATCCAATGGGCCCCACCACTCATAATTGGTGGCTGATTAAGATTAATTTAATCCAGTGGGCCCCACCACTCAAGGTAAAAATTAAAAAGGGATCAGATTGTGGGCTGGCCTTAGTGGACAGGTGTAGAGGGGGGCCGCCTCCACTTCATACTATTAAATGAGGTGGAGAAATCCACTCCATGCTAAATAAAGTAATGAAATGCATTGCTGCATATCTTCTTCTTCTTCACTACTTGTCTTAGGCAGCCATGGAAATGGAGAAACCAACCCTACAACTCTTGGCCAGCAGCTGCAAATAATTTGGTTAGGAATCTCCTTGTTTGGTGTGTTAATTCTTTAGAATACCCTTGTTAATTATTCATTAATTTTAAGAAGGGGGCGTGACCAGTAGCTTAGGAAGTTTGTTTTAGTTATTGAATGTGCTAAGTATGAATGGAAACCATAATCGGATTATTAGTGGTGTCGTGTTGGTGCTTGGGCTGTTTTGATTAAAGCAAACTGCAGGAAAATTCTTTTTTGGCATTATGTATATGTTGAATGTGATTATGAGTATATACTCCAAAGGATGAATACGATAAGGTAGATGTGTTGCGAATTATAAAACGAGTTATAACTCTGTGTGTCGTTGCTTCGCTGCTATAGTTGCCGAGATGGAACTGTTTCGGGGAGGGGGCTGTTTAATATGATTCTTTGGGTTATATGTGTTATTGGTATTGCTGTGGATAATTTGGATTGTTGTCGGATTGGGACGAAGTAAGGAAAATAGGGGAGGTGCTGCCGAATTTTCGTTAGATTATTAGCTAGCTTACATAAAGTAAAGCACGATGTTTATCTAATTGTGGCACGATTGTTGCTTGTTATAGATTAATAGCTTTTGTAGTAAATATAAGACGTGCAGCTCGATTATACGGTATGTAACGCTGTCCCTTCTTTCTTTGCTTGGCATGACTTTTAAAAATAAGCGAATAACGGACAAATTTGATACTTACCTCTAGAGCGTCTAGGTGACGTATATTCTTGCTTCCACAATTATTTCTCTATATATCGGCTATGTCTAAGGCTATGATGATCTCTAATATCTATGGTAATGCTTCTTAGAGTCATTGAGATTTTACGTTTCCATATCGTATTAAAGGTTCATAATCTTGATAAAACATTAATCTTTGGTAATACTCCTTGCTGGTTCACGTTGATTGTTCTATTTAGTTATAAGAATTGATTTTAATTGCATATGGTTGCTCATAATATTCTGCTCGTGCATAGAGTCATTTATCATTTCACCGAGTTCCGGGCCGGGTAATGTTCGTGCGAAGTTTCTTGCATATGTCACTTTGTTCCTCAGTAGAGGGTCGGGTATGTATATTATATATATGATTGGTGATGAGGATGGTTATGATGATGATGATGACGGAGATGAAGTGATGATTATTTTGTCGAGCCTCTTACTAGGGAAGCTGGGCACCTTAAATGTTAAATATATGCATGATTTTCACTTAAAAAGGTATATGTGTAGCGATATTTTGTTTCGACTTGCCATATTGGTATCCTGTCATTTTTACTTTATGCTTTACATACTCAGTACATTGTCCGTACTGACCCCCCTTTCCTCGGGGGGCTGCGTTTCATGCCCGCAGGTGTAGACGCACAGTTCGGTGATCCTCCCACCTAGGATATCTACTCTGCTGATTAGGAGAGCTCCACTGTTCCTGAGCCCAGTCGTTTTGGTACATAACTTTTTTGTAGTCTTTTGCTCATCTATGGGTATGGCGGGGCCCTGTCCCGTCGAGTTTCACTAATGTACTCTTAGAGGTCTGTGGACATTATGTGGGTTGTATATATCTGTTTTGGATAATGGTCTGGACATGGTTTGTTTGGGATGTCCACTTGTACAGGGGCAGCCTTGTCAGCTGCGTACATCATTGTGTATTGTGTAGTGGCAGCCTTGTCGGCTCGCGTATGCTGTTATGGTTGAATGGTTATGACTCCTTATGAGACAGGTCCTCTTATATATATATGACGTTGGGGTTGGCTTGATTTGATTAAATTCAATATTGTCTTAGTTTCAGTTGGTTATACTTAGCAGGTTTGTATGTGGGTGTCCAAAACAGGCACTAGTCACGACCCATCGTGTTGGGTCGTGACATAATCATCACGTCATCTCCGTCATCATCATCATCATAACCATCCTCATCACCAATCAAATATATAATATACATACCCGGCCCTCTAGTGAGGAACTCAGTGACATATGCAAGAAACTCTGCACGAACATTACACGGCCCGGGACTTGGTGAAATGATAAATGACTCTATGCACGAGCAGAATATCATGAGCAACCATATGCAATTAAAATCATTTCTTATAACTCAATAGAACAATCAACGTGAACCAGCAAGGAGTATTACTAAAGATAAATGATTTATCAAGATTATGAACCTTAAATACGATATGGAAACGTAAAATCTCAATGACTCTAAGAAGCACTACCATAGATATGAGAGATCATCATAGCCTTAGACATAACCGATATATAGAGGAATAATTGTGGAAGCAAGAATATACGTCATCTAGACGCTCTAGAGGTAAGTATAAAACCTGTCCGTTATTCGCTTATTTTTAAAAGCCATGCCAAACAAAGAAAGAAGGGACAGCGTTACATACTGTATAATCGAGCCGCACGTCAAATATTTACTGCTCAAGCTATTAATCTATAACAAGCAACAATCGGGCCGCAATTAGATAAACATCGCGCTTTACTTTCTTCTAAGCTAGCTAATAATCAAATGAAAATTTGGCAGCACGTCCCCTATTTTCCTTACTTCGTCCCAATCCGACAACAACCCAAATTATCCACAGCAATACCAATAACACATATAACCCACCGAATCATATTAAACAGCCCCCTCCCTAAAACAGTTCCGTCTCGGCAACCATAGCAGCGAAGCAACGACACACCGAGCGATAATTCGTTTTATAATTCGCAACACATCTACCTTATTGTATTCATCCTTTGGATTATATACTCATAATCACATTTAACATATACATAATGCCAAAACAGAATTTTCCCGCAGTTTGCTTTAATCAAAACAACCCAAGCACCAACACGACACCACTAATAGTTCGATTATGGTTTCCGTTCATACTTAGCACATTCAATAACTAAAACAAACTTCCTAAGCTACTGGTTACGCCCCCTTCTTAAAATTAATGGGTAATTTACAAAGGTATTCTAAAGAATTAACACACCAAACAAGGAAATTACTAACCAAATTATTTGCAGCTGCTGGCCAAGAGTTGCAGGGTTGGTTTCTCCATTTCCATGGCTGCCTAAGACAATTGGTGAAGAAGAAGAAGATATGCAGCAATGCATTTCACCACTTTATTTAACATGGAGTTGATTTATCCACCTCATTTAATAGTATGAAGTGGAGGCAGCCCCCCTCTACACCTGTCCACTAAGGCCAACTCATAATCTGATCTTTTTAATTTTTGCCTTGAGTGGTGGGGCCCACTGGATTAAATATTAATCAGCCACCAATTATGAGTGGTGGGCCCACTAGATTAAATTAATCCTAATCAGCCACTAATTAATCCCTCACTTAAAGTTAATGGCACTTACATTAGCCAATTCATACTTAATATAACATTTGGAATTAACATCCTTGCCTAATATTTCTTTAATCACTTGGAACTTAAAATAAAATCTCATTTCCCGGACTTACGTCTACTAGATCACGATGCGCACTACGTATAAAAAAATATGAGGCATAACATCCTTTCCCCCTTAGGAACATTCGTCCTCGAATGTTATGTTAGCGTCTTGCAAAAACAAATTCCAGCGAGGTCTTTCTAGAAGTTATACCTATTAACCTGCATTCTGTAACTTACAGATGCCTCACAGCTACATAATCTCATTATCTATCAATATAGTCAAGCTAAGAATTGAATTACCTGCAGGTACGGGGAACAAGTAAGGATACTTATTCTTCATTTAATCTTCCGCTTCCCAAGTCATCTCCTCCATATTGTTATTTTGCCACAACACTTTGACGGAAGCCACATCCTTAGTACGTAAACTTCTAACCAAGCGATCAAGTATAGCTACGGGTTTCTCCTCATATGGCAACTCCTCTGTTACCTGAACATCATCTACGGGGAATACTCTAGAAGGATCACCAATACATTTACGTAACATCGATACATGGAAGACTTGATGTACCGCCTCCAAATCAGATGGTAGATCCAACTCATAGGCAACCTTGCCTATCCTACGAACAATCTGATAAGGCCCAATATATCTGGGACTGAGCTTCCCTTTCCTGCCGAGTCTCATCACACCCCTCATGGGTGATACCTTCAGAAATACCCAGTCACCAATCTGAAACTCCAAATCTCGACGCCAATTATCTGCATATGACTTTTGTCGACTCTGGGCTGCTAATAATCTTTCTTGAATAATCTTCACCTTGTCAACAGCTTGCTGAATCACATCCGAGCCTATTAACTTTGTCTCGCCAACATCAAACCAACAAATAGGTGATCTGCACTTCCTCCCATATAAGGCCTCGTACGGAGCCATCTGGATACTAGAATGGTAGCTATTGTTTTAGGCAAACTCAATGAGCGGCAAGTGGTCATCCCAGCTACCTTTGAAGTCAATAATCTTCTAGTGTCTGAATAGTACGCTCAGCCTGCCCATCAATCTGAGGGTGAAATGTTGTGCTAAGGTTCACCTGTGTCCCCAATCCCTTCTGAAACGATCTCCAAAAGTTGGCTGTAAATTGAGCTCCTCTGTCTGATATAATGGACGTGGGAACCCCATGAAGTCTCACTATCTCCCTGACATATAACCTCGCATAATCTTCAGCCGAATAAGTAGTCCTAATTGGAAGAAAATGGGCCGATTTTGTCAGCCTATCTACAATAACCCATATAGAGTCATACTTCCGTTGAGTGCGAGGTAAGCCTGTAATGAAGTCCATATTAATCTTCTCCCATTTCCAAGTCGGGATCTCTATCTCTTGTAATAATCCACCAGGCTTTTGATGTTCAATCTTGACTTGTTGACAATTTGGGCACTGAGCAACAAACTCCGCTATGTCCTATTTCATGTCATCCCACCAATATAAGCATCTGAGGGCATGATACATTTTTGTTGACCCTGGGTGAATAGAATAACGGGCAGAGTGTGCCTCTCCTATAACCTGCCGTCGTAGCCCCGCAGTATCGGGTACACACAATTTGCCTTCATATCGTAATACTCCGTCAGGTGTAACCTTATATGGGGCCTTTTCCTTTTGAAGAGCTGCATCTCTATATTGTGCCAGAATAGGGTCCTTGTAGTGTTGTCTCTTTACCTCATCTATGATTGAGGACTCAGCAACCTCTCGAATAGAAACTCCACTATCTTCTGAATTAGCTAGATGGACTCCAAGGCTGGATAGCCGCTGAATCTCCCGAATCATATCCCTCCTTTCTGGTTGTACATCTGTCAAGCTACCCATGGACTTACGGCTAAGAGCATCTGCTACAACATTCGCTTTCCCTTGATGATATAAAATATAAACATCATAATCCTTTAGCAACTCTAACCACCGCCTCTGTCGTAAGTTTAGCTCCTTCTGTTTAAAGATATATTGGAGACTCTTATGATCTGTATAGATGTCCACATGGACACCATATAAATAATGTCTCCATATCTTCAAGGCATGAACCACGACCGCAAACTCTAGATCGTGAGTAGGATAGTTCTTTTCATGCTTCCTAAGTTGTCGGGAGGCATAGGCTATAACTTTGCCATGCTGCATCAATAAACATCCTAGCCCAACACCCGAAGCATCACAATAAATAACATAGCCGTCTGGTCCCTCCGAAAGAGTTAGGACTAGAGTTGTAGTCAATTTGTCTTTCAATAGCTGGAAGCTTCGCTCACAAGCATCAGTCAACTGGAACTTGGCTGCCTTTTGAGTTAGCCTTGTCAAAGGCGATGAAATTGAAGAAAACATTTCTACGAATCTCCTGTAATATCCTGCTAACCCAGAAAGCTGTGTACCTCAGTAGGTGTCGTAGGTCTGGGCTAAGTCTTTACTGCCTCAATCTTCTGCGTGTCTACCCGAATACCATCAGCTCCAATAATATGCCCAAAGAATGCCACTGAAGTCAACTAGAACTCGCACTTAGAAAATTTAGCATACAACTTCTGGTGCTGAAGCACCCTAAGTACCGTCCTTAAATGGTCTGCATGCTCCTCTTCTGAACGTGAATAGACCAGAATATCGTCTATAAATACAATAACAAATACATCAAGGAATGGTTTAAATACTCGATTCACTAAATCCACGAACATCGCTGAAGCATTATTCAGCCCAAAAGACAGCACTCTAAACTCATAATGCCCATATCAGGTCCGGAATGCCGTCTTTGGAATATCTGCCTCCCTTACCTGCACCTGATGATAACCTAACCGCAAGTCTATCTTTGAAAAACACTTTGCACCCTGCAACTGGTCAAATAGATCGTCAATCCTTGGGAGGGGATACCTGTTCTTTATTGTTACTTTGTTCAACTGCCTATAATCAATGCACATCCGCTGCGACCCATCCTTCTTCCTCACAAACAGTACCGGTGCTCCCCAAGGTGACGTACTAGGCCTGATGAAGCCCTTTTCTAGCAAATCCCTCAATTGCTCTTTCAGTTCTTTAAACTCAGCAGGTGCCATTCTATAAGGAGGTATAGATATAGGTTGGGTATCTGGCAGTACATCTATAGTAAACTCTATCTCTCGTTCTGGAGGAAGGCCTGGAAGTTCCTCGGGGAATACATCGGGAAATTCATTAACAACCGGGACTGATTGAAGAGTCGGTGCCTCTGCCTTTATGTCATGCACCCGAATCAGATGGTAAATATAGCCTTTTCTAACCATCTTCCCGGCCTTGAGGTATGAAATGAACTTACCTTTCGGCGATACTGTACTTCCCTTCCACTCTATAATCGGTTCCCCTGGAAATTGAAATCGAACTATCTTTCCTCTGCAATCAACATTAGCATAACAAGCAGCCAACCAATCCATGCCCATGATAATATCAAACTCAATCATATTTAACTCAATCCGAACTACTATGGTACGACGACTATATATAACTACTGAACAATTCCTATATACTCGCGTAGCTATGACAAAACCTCCTACAGGTGTAGCTACCTCAAATGGTTCTATCAACTCAGACTCTATTCCGATCCTACTAGCAACAAAGAGAGATATATATGATAAGGTGGAACCTGGGTCCATCAATGTATACACACTTCGGGAGAATAGTGATAATATACCTGTGATCACATTAGGTGACGCCTCCTGATCCTGCCTATTAGTCAAAGCATATATACGGTTCTAGGCACCGCTTGAACTAGAAGCTCCACCACGTCCTCTACCACGGCCTACTGGCGCCTGAATACCCTGCCCCGTAGGGCGCATAGCCACAGAAGAAGATGAACCAGCAACGGACCCTGTAGGCTGTGCCATACCACCTGCACTACCTCTAAGGTGACACTCGCTCATAGTATGGCCCTGACGGCTGCAAGAAAAACACGCACCTGTAGCCCAACGACATTCCCCAGGATAGGACTTACCACAACGAGAACACCGAGGCAAAGGTGGCCTCGACTGGCTCAAACCCCTGTCCATCTGTGACCATGACGCCCTAGAGCTCAGACCAGCTTCCAAATATCCCATACGATCAAACCCCCTACCCATGAAACGTGGGGGTGCACTCTGTGCTGGCTGGGAAGAAAATCTAACATGCTGCTGAGACTGCCCGCTTCGAAACTCGTCAGGATAACCTGCTGATCTAGCCCTCTTATGCTGGCCTCTATTATAATCTCTATCTGGCTGACGTCTCCGATGCTGATCCTCTACACCCTGTGCATATGCCTGCACCCGAGCAATGTCCATACCTGGCTGAAGAGTCACTGCCATACAACCATCAATCAGATAACGATCCAATCCCATCACATAACGATGTACCCTATCTGCCATATTAGCCACAATAGTAGGCGGATGCCTAGCCAATGAATCAAACTCGAGGCTATACTCTCAATGTACGCTGCATCTGACGAATAAACTCTTGCCGATCATCCTGGGGTCTTGACCCAAAGAACTCTGGAGGATTAAAACTTAAGAAGTCACGAGCCCTTAAGCTATCAAATCTGTCCGCATGATCCACTCCTAGTCCATGCCTGTGATCCTGATCTGCCACTAATCTAGTCAGCAATTGAACCGCATCTCTCATGGCCCTATCCTCCGCCCGTGACTGAGGAGCTGGAGGTTCAGGTGTTGGGGCCTCGGGGGCTGGTGGTGTCCCCCGAATTGGAGTTGCTGCTGCTCTAAGCTCCTCTGGCGGTGGCGGTGTAGTAGAGCTCTCCGACTGGAGCATAATACCAGGCATAGACAGGGCACGGGCCCTAGTAACTCTCCGGGTTTGACTAGTACCTTTTGCTACCAATTTTCCCTTCTGGGCCGCTGTCGTTTTCTTTAGAGGCATAGCTGAAAACACATGGATTCGTTAGAGAGGGATTATCCTGTTAATATAGCTCTATCGCACGATCTAGAATAAGAAGAAAGAATGACATCCAAAATGTCTTGTAGCTTCCTGTTTATAGATGTGGTGCACAACACACCGATAAAGAAGACTCTACTAGACACGGTCTGTAGACACTTCCGAGGAAGAACCTGTCTATACCACTCTTTGTCACGACCCAACCCGATGGGCCGTGACTAGTGCCCGTTTTGGACACCCACATACAAACCTGCTAAGTATAACCAACTGAAACTAAGACAATATGGAATTTAATAAAATCAAACCAACCCCAACGTCATATATATATAAAGAGGACCTGTCTCGTAAGGAGTCATAATCATTCAACCATAACAACATACGCGAGCCGACAAGGCCGCCACTATTCCAAGCATAATAACATACGTAAGCCGACAAGGCTGCCACTACACAATACAGAATGATGTATGCAACCGACAAGGCTTCCCCTGTACAAGCGGACATCCCAAACAAACCATGTCCAGACCATTATCCAAAACATATATATATAACCCACATAATGTCCACAGACCTCTAAGAGTACAGTAATGAAACTCGACGGGACAGGGCCCCCCCATACCCATAGACGAGCAAAAGACTACACAAAAAGTTATGTACCAAAATGACTGGGCTCCGGAACAGTGGAGCTCGATAGATATCCTAGGTGGGAGGATCACCGAACTGTGCATCTACATCTGCGGGCATGAAACGCAGCTCCCCCCCCCAGGAAAGGGGGGCCAGTACGGACAATGTACTGAGTATGTAAAGCATAAGGTAAAGATGACAGGATACAAATATGGCAAGTCGAAATAAAATATCGCTACACATATATCCTTTTAAGTGAAAATCATGCATATATTTAACATATAAGGTGCCAGCTTCCCTAGTAAGGGGCTCGACAAAATAATCATCACGTCATCTCCGTCATCATCATCATCATAATCATCCTCATCACCAATCATATATATAATATACATACTCGGCCCTCTAGTGAGGAACTCGGTGATATATGCAAGAAACTCCGCACGAACATTACCCGGCCCGGCACTCGGTGAAATGATAAATGACTCTATGCACGAGAAGAATATTATGAGCAACCATATGCAATTAAAATCATTTCTTATAACTCAATAGAACAATCAACGTGAACCAGCAAGGAGTATTACCAAAGATCAATGTTTTATCAAGATTATGAACTTTTAATACGTTATGGAAACGTAAAATCTTAATGACTCTAAGAAGAACTACCATAGATATGAGAGATCATCATAGCCTTAGACATAGCCGATATATAGAGGAATAATTGTGGAAGCAAGAATATACGTCACCTAGACGCTCTAGAGGTAAGTATCAAACCTGTCCGTTATTCGCTTATTTTTAAAATTCATGCCAAACAAAGAAAGAAGGGACAGCATTACATACCGTATATTCGAGCCACACATCAAATATTTACTACTCAAGCCATTAATCTATAACAAGCAACAATCGTTCCGCAATTAGATAAACATCACGCTTTACTTTCTTGTAAGCTAGCTAATAATCAAACGAAAATTCGGCAGCACTTCCCCTATTTTCCTTACTTTGTCCCAATCCGACAACAACCCAAATTATCCACAGCAATACCAATAACACATATAACCCACCGAATCATATTAAACATCCCCCTCCCCAAAACAGTTCCGTCTCGGCAACCATAGCAGCGAAGCAACAACACACCGAGCGATAATTCGCTTTATAATTCGCAACACATCTACCTTATTGTATTCATCCTTTGGATTATATACTCATAATCACATTTAACATATACATAATGCCAAAACAGAATTTTCCCGCAGTTTGCTTTAATCAAAACAGCCCAAGCACCAACACGACACCACTAATAATCCGATTATGGTTTCCGTTCATACTTAGCACATTCAATAACTAAAACAAACTTCCTAAGATACTGGTCATGCCCCATTCTTAAAATTAATGGGTAATTAACAAAGCTATTCTAAAGAATTAACACACCAAACAAGGAAATTACTAACCAAATTATTTGCAGCTGCTGGCCAAGAGTTGCAGGGTTGGTTTCTCCATTTCCATGGCTGCCTAAGACAATTGGTGAAGAAGAAGATGATATGCAGCAATGCATTTCACCACTTTATTTATCATGGAGAGGATTTCACCACCTCATTTAATAGTATGAAGTGGAGGCTGCCTCCCTCTACACCTGTCCAGTAAGGCCAACTCATAATCTGATCTTTTTAATTTTTGCCTTGAGTGGTAGGGCCCACTGGATTAAATATTAATCAGCCACCAATTATGAGTGATGGGGCCCACTGGATTAAATTAATCCTAATTAGCCACTAATTAATCCCTCACTTAAAGTTAATGGCACTTACATTAGCAAAATCATACTTAATATCACATTTGGAATTAACATCCTTGCCTAATATTTCTTTAATCACTTGGAACTTAAAATAAAATCTCATTCCCCGGACTTACGTCTACTAGAATACGATGCGCACTACGTATAAAAAAATACGAGGCATAACAATATGGTACGGTATTACCTAATATGTATAATGTTTGTCTTATTGACTATATGGTGAGGTCTTACTTGATATGTATGAAGTTGTCTGTACTTGTCTTGTGGATGTATGTTTTAAATGGTAGGCTTGTAATCTCTTTGTAGGTTTACTTGGTATGTGTTGGGTTAAGAAGGTTGTATGCATGGTTACCTTGTCGTAAGGTGATGCTTGAATGTGGATACTGTAATGGGACATTGTCTATACATTGCACCAATAATCACTAAAGGGTTACTTGGGGAAGTAAGGGTGTTAAAAAATAAGGATTTCACTGTAAGAAGAAAAAGGGGTTTAGTGTAAATGGAATGAACTTATTGTAAAGGGAATGAGGTTACTGTAATATCTTTAATTATACGTTAAATGTAATGTGTGATTATATGGGATATTTGTGACTATTGTATATGTCTATATAAGTACATGGATTGTATGATCTTTAATGTATCAAGTTTATGAAGTTTTCACGAACAATCATAATGCATGGTTTCAAAGCAAAAATGTTCTGTTTAAATGCATGGTTGTCATACTTAGTGCATCCTAGTACTAACACCATTCTTCTTTACCTTTTTACACAAAGTGTAGGTTATGGATTCTGAAAGGATGTCTCTAAGATGAAGATATTGATATGTGATTCCAAAGCTTAAGAAAGGAATCCTTAAGTTCAAGGATGTCCTATGTCAACTTTTATTCAAGTCATGTAATATTTTAGTTATGAATTATGTTATAAGGGTCGTGTCCCTATTATACTCTAATGATGTTAAGTCTATGATGATAAAGAGAGTTAGATTCTTTACCTATGTATTATGATATTTTCTATATATAATGGAAGTGATGTTCTATCATATAGTGTGGTATGAAAGTTTTAAATTTTCTTCTAAATTTACCTATGACAATGCGATTAATGATAACTATGGGCTTGTATAAGACATTCGAGAGGTCAAGTATGTCATGTTACTTCTACGGGGTGCTCCCCAGTCGTGACACCACACAAACATGACATTTTTATTTATTGCACTCAAAGTCCAACAAACCTCTTAGTTGATCAGTTTTCTTTACAAGGTTTTATAATTGACATGCCCCAAGTTTTCATGTCATAAACTTTGACTCAAGCAAGTAAGAACAAATAAAAATATTTACTTCAAAAAGCTCTTCGTGAGGTAGCTACTAATATTTTGTTCCTATTTCTTACAATTTTGTGTGATACAAAAATTGTTTAGAGTCATTACCTTGTCAAATATCTCTTCAGAAGGACCTTTTCATAACTTTCAATTTCATTGTTATAGAACTACCCATGAAAAAAGTTTTATCAATTTAAATAAAGGCAATATAGTCCAAATATTTCTTTTACAAAACATAACAAGTGACTATTCAAAAATATTCAGGTCTATCCAAGTATTTTTATCATAATAGACATATCTTTTCATGAAAAATCACAAACATCTTAATTGACACTTTTTTCATAAAAGAGCTTAATTATTTTGAACAAGTATATATATATATAATTTGGTGGCTTCATACTAGCCACAACAAATACTAGTAATAAAGAAACTCAACAGCCACAATACCGAATATACTCCAAAAATTTTGTGGGTCTAACATTATACAAAAAGTATCATTGAATTTCATATCTTTTGCTCCGATGATAAATTAGACACCAAGTGTAATGATAAGCAAAGAACACACACATTTTAAGTATAATCTCAAAAATATTTTTCAAGTATTTGAAAATAGTTTTTCCACATACTTTCCTAGACTTTGAAAATGTCATTGACAGTACGAAACCTCATTTGGAAATACTATTCTACAAAAGAATTCTATTGCTTCAATTCTCTTTGACAATCTTTACATAGTGTCAAAATGCATTCCATAGAGGCACACAATCAAATACTCTAAGTTACTGATATTTTTTCCCCTATAAAAAATAGACATACTACTTAATATTTAGAGTACTAACAATAAAGACAAAAAATATTGTACAGTTTGTTTCTATATAACACTGAAGTTTATAAAAAGTCAAAAAGTACCACATTGACTTATTATGTGAAGTTTTCATATTTTCAAAACCAATTGCATAGTCTGATTTATCAAGAGTAGAAACTACAAAAGTTTTTGGTCTATAAAATTAGATACCAGTACAAAACTAGAGAAGTTTTTTCTTAGTCTCCAAACAAAATTAAAAAGTCTTTATCACATAGAAATGTTTTTCTTTCCAATAGTGTTTCAACTATAACATTTTGACATACTATTTTATCAAACAAAAATATGCATCTCTCATTTTGAAAATTAAAGAATTTTAAAGGCAATAATATTAGCCAAACAAAATTCATTCCACAACATATGGTTTGTAACTTTTTTTCCAAGATACACATGATAAAAAGTCAAAGTTGTTAACTCTTAGAAACTATATCCCTCGTAAGATAAAATAATAAGAATGTTACTCAGTGAAATCTTTAACTAGAATACCACAATTTTTTTTCTACATTCTCACTTCGACCTTGCTAATCAATGGACTAAATTGTGGAGAAGTAATGCATCAATCTTCTACTTCCATGATATGTTTCTCTCAATCAGTAGAATATAAGAATGCCAATAGTATAATAATTTCCTTAAGGTTGTTGTACATCTTGTAAACCTAAGATACTTCAAACAAAACTTTAAAGAACTTGATACACAACAAAGTTTAAGAAAACTTTCGCAAGTAGAATACTAAAACTAGTACAGAAACTAGAATCATAAGATAAGAAAATATATAAGAAATATTTTTCTTAAAGAAGAATTATTCTCAATCCTGTGTACAAAATCTTACTGATTCCAACAACCTTCGAAGAAATACGAAGTTATCAAAGATTAATGAACCAGTGAAGAACAAAAGAACATAAATTGATTCACAAATTTAAAATCTGTAACACATACAAGAATCTGAAAAACCACAAAGAAGATCAAGTCCATTCAATGCACAATATCCCCTTATGGAAATTATTCCCCTCTAGTATCCAAGGTTTAATTTGGAATATGTCTTCCCAGGATAGAATGATCTCAATCACCAGCATATTGATACCCAAAATGGTGGTGTCAACATGCCACTCAACGATAGTAAAGTACACTTAAAATACTAGATTTAGAAATAGAAGAAGTCCAAAAAATTTATAATTAAATGAGAGGAAATTCCTCAATTTATTGAATACAAAGGGTAGCAAAAAGGTTCTTATTGTTCCATAATGGTAAGGTAAGAATCTTGCAGAAAAGTCACAACCTTTCATAAAAGTCACAACTTTTCATAAAAGTTGCAACTCTTCATTTTGCATTCACACCTTTGAAAACCCAACATCCCATTATGTAGAAACATTTTCTGCAAAACCTGTAAGAAATTTCCAATGAGAGAAACTATTGCTAGACTAAGTCAAGTGAGAAAAAAAAATCAACAATAACTAAAGACATGATTTGAATCCTTCATTTCCTTCGTGTGGAATTTTTGTTTTTTTGAACAAGTTGGAGAGGATCATTCCACCAGTAGAGAAATTTTGTGAGATATTCTCGATTAGTTGTCTCTTGTGCTGCTTTAACCCCCGAATCAAGATAAAGGTGTAGTGATCAAATTAAGAAGACAAATAAAATGATGCACACACAAACAAAACTCAATGACTAATTGAATTGAAAGATCACTATTTTCGATTTTTCACTTTTATATATCTTATTCTTTGATATATAAAATACGACTCTTCTTCTTCAGACTCCAACGGATGAGGAACATGAGATGGATCACTTGTACTATAGGAGTTAATTTCAAATGTGTTAGAACTGTTAACCTTGAGGAATTGTTCAGACAAGAACATTCTAAGCAAGGTTTAAGATGGCTCAAGAATCTTCACAGTGAGCCAATTCCATGAGAAGTCTAAAACTTCAACCGTATTCATTTGTCCCAGTTCCATTTAAAAATTTCCTTTGAGATTATAAATAAAGTAGCCAAAGTGAGCCAAGATCTTTCATTGTTTTTGGACCTACTCCATCAAAATGGTTGTTTTTCATTATATCCATTTAATTACTTTTACGACTCTTCGTTTTGATACTTTATCAGAGGAATAAGTGAAAATTATAAGTAATACAACTACAGTATGAGGGAAAATAAAAATCAAATATTAATAAAACTTCAAAATCAGTACCACATGAAAAAGGATGCTATAATTAACTAGACACCGTTTCATTTCTTAATTAGTACAACGACCTCCATATTAAATAAAGTGAACAATTAAATAAATGGTATTTCATAAAGTAGCGTTGTCGACTTGTCTATTCATGGGACTATGAGGCATAAATTAATGAAATAAAAGAAACACATCTAGACAAATAAAATGGGGTAATAATTTGAGGTTTCAAAAAAAGTTGTCCAAAGTGACCTGTTAAGTAAATTCAATTTCCAGGAAGACTCAATGTCACTTCTAACAACTTGTTACACATATTTTGTAGTATTTAATAAGTCTTTTTAAAGTATGAAGAAGATTTAACAAAATAATACTTCGGCCAAACACATATGCAGACCCTTAAACTTGTCCTTAAAATTTCATTTTGGTATTCCAACTCAACCTTGGTCCATTTTAACCCTTCAACTCCAATTTATATTCCATTAAGACACTGTTTCCAAAATCAACAAAGTGGATCTGTGCATTTCACACACCATGACTATAACATCCCAGAAACATTTTGAACTAAGACTCAATCCGTTCTTCGTAGTGAGTGAAATTTTACCAAGCAATTTAAGATTGCTTAATTTTTAAAGGTCACTAGATGAAGAACCTTGAGTTCCGAAAAGAACTAAATTGGAAATAACTCTAATATTTCGTAAGTCATGCTAAGGTTATGAATTTTTGATTAACTTAAACGATCATAACTCTAAGAAAAGGATTATTTATGTGCACTAAACGATATAGTATGAAATTTCATTGAATTATATTTCCAACGCCAACGAATTTGCTAAATTTCGATCTCGTATGAGGGAGATATACCCGTTTGAAGTTGAGCTATCCAATTAAGAAAAAATATCCAAAATAGTAAGGGGTATTTTGGTCTCTTGCTTACACAGTCAGATTTAATTCATTTTTAGTATGGTTTTAAGGGTTTAATTCTAGTAGATTCAGATTTATAATCCTAACAAACTGCTAGGGTTTTAGTTGAAAATTCAAGAAGAGGAAAGAAGAGAAAATACAAGAAAAGAGGAGATGATCAAGCGTTCGTCGAGATTCTTGCGTGTTGTTGCGGATTTTCTCCATGGGATTAATCCCTTAAAAGTATGTAAGCTTTCATAATATTAGGTTTGTTCACTGACACACCAATTCATTCTTGATGTTGAAAAATAAGAGTTCCTGATGAGTTGTTGATAAGTGTTATTGAAGTTTTCTTATCGATTAAGTTTTGATGTATGATTCTACTTGGGTAAACTTCAAACGATCATATATCTTAGAACATAAAGATTTACGTCATCCATAACCTATTAAATTAAAGGTATTTGAATTTACTTGCAAAAATCAATTTTTTGAGTAAATAATTATGACTAGTTTAGTAACCTATACAAAGTTGTTACGAATTTACCCAATGGAAAAATATTTAAAATAGTTGTTTTGTTTTATTTACCTCCAATAAAATTCCAATCAAATTTGTTGACTAATAAAAGACTCAAAACAATCATATTTTCATCTTTTAATTCATCATTCTCTTTTATCTCAAACTATAAGGTAAAACACTATGGAAAAAATCAAAGTAGAAGACTTGGCTATAGATGTTTCAAGATTCTTCTTCAAGTTAAGTCTTTATTCAATAATTTCATTTTTTCAACTCAAGTTCCTCCATACAATTACGAATCACTAATGAAAATAATAAACCTTGGCTATAGATATTTCAAGAAGCTAATTCAAGAATCTATAGAAAGTATTTCTTGATTGTTAACCTTCAAATTAAACTAGGGTTTCAAGACGTTTAATCAAGTTCTTCTACAAGATTGTTCAAGGAGATTAATTTAGGATACTTTCCCTAGATTTGAGTATTCTTGAGATAAGTTGATTTTGAGTTCTTGAGTTCATGTTTCTTTTAAAAGTTCTATTCCTAATTACCAAATTTCTATATTTTTATTGGGATACTTCATATCATAACTCTTGAATTCATAATTCAAACTCAAAAAAAGAGTTAAGAGTAGAGCTCAAGAAAGTTTTTGAGTTTTATTATGAATCCATTGAGATAAAATGTCGACTGAGCTAAAGCTTTGAGAAAACAAGTATGAGAATGAGAAGAGTTGGATACAAGAGTTCCATATTGTTATGTAGACCCTCGAGTCGAGTCATTCATGCCAATAAATTTCGCATTAACTCCATAATTTGAGTATCATTGAGAGGGGTAGTATCTTCATGCTGTAGATCTTCAGTATTATGTTCCTAATACTTTTGAGATTATTTCCTACTTATGGACTAACATATTACCCATGAAGCCCTTGATTTGAGTTGTTTCTTGCCATAATTCTACACTATGAGTCGAGCAGTCTAAAGATAAGTAGTATCATTGAGTCTTCAGTTTTGTGTACATAGGTTCTTTATTTCTATTAAGATCCCTGAGTTGAGTCATTCATGTTAATAATTCCACATGAACACTATGATTTGAGTTCTAAATTTTTAAATGATTTTAAAGACAACACTTCAGTTCTTAATTTGAGTTTTGAGAAAGTAAAGATGAGTTTTGAGAAAAGAGTTTTGTAAAACATGATTATTATGACAATGTAATATATCATCAATATATGAGCAGTATGTTATCTAAATATACCATCAATGTTTATTTAGTATGACTTCTAGAGTCATCAATTTTTATACTAAATATGGTTTTTAAAATGTTTTTGAGAAATAGAAGAGTTTAATTCATTTTCTTAAAAATAATATATGAGAACTAAGTATTTCAAAGAATATGCAGACCCTTAAATTGGTCCCATTTTATTTTTGCACTCCAACTCAACCTTTTTCCATTTTAACCCTTCAACTCCAATTTTTATGTTGCATTTAGGAACTTATTTCCAAAGAATCAACAAAGTGGGATGTGTGTATTACAAATACCTTAACATATCATAAATGCTTAAGTCATTCACGATCACTTAAAGTTGTCCGCATATTTGATTTAAACACTCAACATAGCTTTTTTCTTATTAGGCACTCAAATTTTAAACAATAAATACCTATTAAATATTTTTCTAACACTATGACAAAAGAAAAGGTGTGTGTAATACACATGCACATGACATGACAAACTAGCAAACCAAATAAAGCCACGTTGCATTTTCCTATCTTCTCTTTTCGTAGCATTGACTATTATCCACCATTGCTATTTATTAGAGCGTTTGAATGTTAGGGAAAAACTTCTAGCCGTGATTATTCATTTTCATTCTTTCTTATTCTCATTAAATTTGATCGTATTTTTTTGAACGATCTGCTCTTCCTTTGATTTTTTTTATTTCTTCTTTAATTTGTGGGGGAGCAGGGGCATGGGTCGGGGGCGACGTGGGGGGAGGTGAATAAGATGTGGATTGTGCTCTCCATTATTGTAAGACAAGAAAGACATAAATCATAATCTTCATTTTTTTCGGCTGAGAAATTTGAATGATTATCTTAATTGTTTTTGGGCAAAAAAACGATGACAAAGTAGCTCTACTACAAAATTAAAATACAATGATAGAAAGTTTTTAAAAAAAATGACGGAATTTTTTTTAAAAAAAAAATTGTGGTGAAGTGTAGTGAAGATATAGTTGCAGACTTGTAGCAAATGTGTGGTATTGAAAGAGAAAAGGTTGTTAAAGTTTTTCATTTTTTTAAAAAAAAGAGGAAAAAAACTGAAAAGGAAAAGAGAAAATATTGAAATATTTGATCTCACAGGCCTATTAAAGTCTGAATTACAATTTTTATGCCAGATCAACATAAAGTGTCTAAGTGGTTCAGATTTGAGACGATAGAGGTGTTCGATAGGTACAAGTTCAAGTTAAGGTGTATAAGTGAATTATGCGGACAACTTTACGGGACCATAGATGACTTAAGTCTATCATAAAAGTCAATTAAAAACACATAAACCAACTCATCTAGCTTGCCCCCATTTTTCTTTTGACACTCTAAGTTAGGCTTGTTCCATTTTAATCCTTCAAATATATTCATATACAATTTAAAAACGAAAATACTAATTTTATGATTTCTTCATTTTTATTTTAAAAATAAATATTATATATATTTTTAAAAAATAATTAACGGATGAACATAATTTTTTTTAAATTTTTTTTTAGAGTTTTTGTACATTATTTGGTTAAAAAAACTAATAGAACTGTGTTGATTTTCTTTTTTGAACAATTAATTAAATGATATAACACCGCATATTTTTTTCATCATATCGAGTCTATTTGGATATAACTCATACCAGCTTTCTAATTTTTCATTCAAATAAATACCAGTAAAAAAAACTAATGTACATTGCTAATTAATAATACTATCAAAAAAATTTGAAACTCAACTAAATTTGTTAGGTTGTCATTGATTTTCCTAAAAAAAGAAATCAATGCACTTTCATAAGTAATGGTGTAGAAAGGTATTTTTGTGGGGAAGGGGTATGCATGTGTTTGTATGTTTAAGTTTAATGTTAAAATGAATAAAATTTCTACTTCTGTTTATATGCTTTCTTCTAACAAATTTTGGCATGCTTGTTTGTCTTATATTAATGATCATTATATTGGAATTATGAGTAGTTTGGGATAATCCCAATGGTTAAAAAGAATTTTGATAAGTGTGAGGCTTGTAGTAAAGCCAAGATAGTAAAATGCTCCGTTTTAAAGTTGAAAGAAAAACTGATTTGTAAAAATTAGTTCATACTGATATTTGTGAACTTTGTGGAATTCTAACTCGTGGAGGTAATAGATATTTTATCTCTTTCATTGATGATTTTTCTAAGTTTACATGTGTTTACTTGATAAAAAATAAAAATGATGCTTTTGAAAATTTCAAAACTTATCTCAATGAGGTTGAAAATCAGTTTGAAAGAAAAATAAAAAGAATTAGAAGTGATAGAGGTCGTGAATATTAATCAAATGAGTTTAATTCTTTTTTTAAATCATATGGAATAATTCTTGAAACTACTCCTCCTTACTCTCCTTCACCTAATGGATTAGCCGAAAGGAAAAACAGAACTTTTGTAGAATTGACTAATGCCATGCTTATGAGTCACATGCACTTTTGACTTTTTGGGGTTAAGCTATTTTAACTTCTTATTATGTGTTGATCTCATAAAAAGTCAAAACTGACACCTTTTGAATTGTTGAAAGGTTACAAGTCAAGTTTAGGATATCTAAGATTTTGGGGTTGTCTAGCCTTTGTGAGGCTAATGGATCCCAAATATTACAAACTTGGGTAAGAAAGTTACTACTTGTGCTTTCTTGGTTATGCTCCAAATAGTATAGCCTATAGATATTTTAATATTGAAGATAATATTGTAATAGAATCTGGTGATGCTATTTTTTCATGAAAATAAATTTCCTTTTGATACTAAAAATAGTGGGGGTCAAAGGATTGAACAAAATATTTTGTAACTACCTAGTTCTTTAATTTCAACTTTGAAAAATAAAGAAGTAAAAGAGTTAGGGTAGAAAAAGATTTTGGTCCTGATTTTTATGTGTTTAATGTTGAAAATAACCCTCTAACTTTGAAACAAGAAATATCTTCACATGATTCTACTTTTTGGAAAGAGACTGTAAATGATGAAATGAAATATCTAATTTCTAATAAAACATCGAAGTTAGTTGATTTACCACCGGGTTGTACAATAATTTGTTGCAAATGGATCTTAAGGAAAAAATTGAAACTAGATGGTTGTATTGATAAATACAAGGCTAGGCTACTTTCAAAAGGTTTTAAACAATTAGATGACCTACAATTTTTTGATACTTTTTCTCCGTTAACAAGAGTTACATCCATCAGACTTTTAGTTGCTATGGCTGCAATTTTTTATTTGCAAATTCATCCAATAGATGTAAAAACTACTTTTCTAAATGGAGAACTAAATGAAGAAATTTATATGGACCAACCCGAGTGTTTTGTTGAAGCAGGCCAAGAAAGCAAAGTACGTAAACTTACTAAATCCCTATATGGCTTGAAACAGACACCAAAACAATGTCATGAAAAGTTTGATTCCTGCATTGAAAATGGTTTTAAAACAAATGAGTGTGATAAGTTCATATATCACAAGTCTTGGAATAATTCACATGTGATTATTTACCTATATGTTGATGAATTGTTGATCTTTGACTCTAACATGAATGTTATTGATGAAGCTAAAAACGTTCTTAGAAATTACTTTGATATGAAAGATCTTGGTAAGGCAAAATTTATTCTTAAAATAAAAATAACAAGAACATGTGAGGGAATTTTCCTTGACCAGTCACATTATGTTGAGCAAATTTTGAAAGAAATATAACTCATGATTGCAAGCATGTTGCTATTACTTTTGATTCAAATGTTCACTTATTTCCTGTTGAAAGTGAAAATGATGATAAATCAAAAGGAATATGCTAGTATAATCAGAGGTTTAATATATGTGACTGATTGCATTAGGCCTGATATTGCATATGCAGTAGGAGTACTTTGCAGGTTTACAAGCAAGCCAGGTAATGAACACAACATACTATAACACATATGAGGAAACTCAACCTAGGTATTAGAGATCCTACAACCAGGTTCAAAGGGAAAAACTAATCATATGATGACTTGTTGAGAAAATGCACTATCTTTTTATTCCCTCCCTATAATGTGGGTGCATTATTTCCTATAGTTACTGAAGGTTGAGAGTTGATAAAACAATTAATGAATATATGTAGCCCGTATGGGTGGAGTGTTAAACTTATTGGAACACTCTAGACAGATTTCACATATGTGATGTGTGGAAGTATGTTGCTTCCTATGAGAATTGGTTTATTCTCAAATGCACTCACAAAACCGGGATAGCACATGGCTATAACGTGTTGGATTTAAAGATCATGTCAACACCTTGATTATAATATGTGAGAATTGATATTTTATTTCCCTTAAGCAGTCATAGTCCAAGTCTTAGACCACTAAGACTGGTGTAAAATTTATTGTTTCACTAAGAGGAGGTTTAATGCAGAGCACACCTTCATTATGCATAGTAGTCTTTCTTCAACTGATATACTCTCTTATCTTAATATTAAAATGAGTGGGGGATTGTTAGGTTATTAGCATTTTAATATTAATATTTAACATATTAAATTGCTCTATTTTGGAGTTATAAAAATGACCATTGGTAGGCATTAGTGTCTTAAACTACCAATTTTATAATGCTATACATATTTGACATGGTAGCCATTTAATGCAATTACATTTAGCTTTATTGGCTTAATTCATTGTGAGATAAAGATATTCCAATAAACATTGGAATGGATAACTTCTAAATCATCCATTAGCATTGGTTATCCATCACTTTATTTCATTCCAAATACCTCCATTACTCTTTGTAACCTATGTAACTCCTATTGTAACCAATGTAGCCTATGAAACTCCTAAGGCCATTATCTTCAGTATTTAATACCTCCATTATCTTACTATTCAATGCTAGACAGACTTCTTCTAGTATAAATATTAGTGGTCTTCATTCTGATTGATAGATACAATACAACTTTAACGAGTACATGGGTTAGAACTCGCCTTGTTGCTACTTGTCTAATGTCTATTGGTGCAAGAGTTAAAACTAAACCATACATCTATGTGATATATAATATAAGGTAAAGGTAAGGGTCAGTAACTATTACACACGCAGCTAGACCAATATGCGGGGTGAAATTCTCCAGATGCCGGATCAAGGATTTAGAGATACATAAGTTAATACTTTGCATGTAACATCTAGGAAGTGATTTCTATTACTAGGATTACCGCGTTATGAGTTTACGGGGAACACATATGCTCTAGTTACTTTCTTATCTTTATAACAACTAATATTTGAATTTTGCTCACTCATTACTTGTACAGTTTCCAATTTTATTTCACAGCCCCCCCCTTTTAATTACTTGTTTTTGGAAATACACTAGCTAAATAAATATAATATGAGTTAAGTTTATGTCTAAACCATTTTGCTTGTGGGATATATCCAACCTACAAATTAGGGATCACTTATCTTCTCTAGGAATATATAATTTGAATGTATCAAATTTTGGTGACGCTGCCAGAGACATTGGCTTTTAGATTAATTTTATCTACATTATGGAACTTTAGTAAAATATTTCCTAATTTTACTTTTTCGTTTTGTTTGTCTTTCTCAGTTTCCAACGCTAGTGTATGCTAAGAATATGGAGTCAAATAGAACCACTTACTCTCTACAATCTAGAACTGAATAGAACATTGTGGAGAATGAATAACTAGGGAGAACCAGTTGATCCTATCAAAAGAGACGAAAGTTCCATCAGTTGGAATACTTGATAGAACCTTCATTGCCCACTTGTGGACAGGAAACAGTAATCTTTGCTTAATATAGTTGCAAATTGACTAGTGGGGTATCTAATCCCATTCGCTCCCCTAGCTTTTGTCTCTCAGAGTCAGTGTCAGCCCAGTAGAGTGCTTTCACCGTTGGTGTTCTTTCCGATCTCTACGCATTTCACTGCTCCACCGGAAATTCCCTCTACCCTACCGTACTCCAGCTTGGTTTAGGTGATGGTGTTGGGTTGTAGCCTCTGAGGGTTCTGAATGAAAATAGTCTTGCTCTAGCTGAAAGTCGACTAGGAGATGCACTGAGAGTGCAGGAGCCACCAGGGTCACAACCACATACAATACAAGGTAAACTTCAACATTACTGATTCTAATGGACCTCTTGTCCTACCTCCTCTACCATCGGGTTATACATTTGTGTTGACTAGTATCTTGATGCAGATGCTCACAACGAGAGGCTTATTTGTATGGTGTCACAAGACCCTCATGTTCACATAGCCAATCTAAGGGTAGTTTGCAAAAGTTGTGTTGGTCGATCAGATTGGGACATGGATGTTATCAGGTTGTGAGTATTCCCTCTTTCATTGACCATTTATGCCGCTATTTTGTTTAATAGACTTCATTACAACTCAATCTATACATGTGAGAAATTGACAGTTCTTAGAAAAATTATTTCCAGTGTTTAAGAAGCTATACCAAAAAGATAACCTAAACAACTTCGTGACACTACCTGCGGAGATTGTGAGCAGTTCTAAGGACCGGTTCAGCGCTTTCATAACAAGTTTTCCAAATTACCGCATTGGTGATGAGTCATTATATTTCTAATAAGGGCAGGATGACAATAGTAAGACAGTGTTTGATACTATTGTTGGGGTTCATATGGTGAATGCACTTCTGAGAATATTGCAGAGAAACTAGAGAAGATCTCTCGGAACAAAAAAAACTTGGAGCACTAGAAAGTCAGATACTAGGAAAAACACATTTGCATTCAAAGCCATAGCTGACAAATCCGCAAATGATATTTGTGGGAGATGGCGCAAAGAAGAACTGAATAGGGGTTGGTATTGAAGCATGTGAGCGGAGGTGCTTAGATGGTAAACACTATGAATTACTTGACTAGAACTCCACTACCGGCTGAGGAGTATCACTTTGAAGAGGATGCTTATGTGGTGAACAATTAGACGTGGGGTTTCGACCATTGCTAAAGTTTCCAACATGGATAATTTGCGCCAAGGTCAAGGAAAAAAAGGTCGGAACTATGACAACTACCACCAAGAGGGTCAATATGTCCGAGATGGAAATTACAATCGCGACAACAATTACAATTGGAACAACTATGGAAACAAGAATGATAGGTTTGGACCTTACAAATTAAGAATATGGTTCTATGGAAGCTGGAGGTAATATGGCACCTATTGCAGATATGATGTAAAAGATGAGGAGGAGGTTTGATGCAACTAATGGAAATGTGAAGGAGATGCGTAATGACTTGTCTGTTATTGGTCAAAAACTTAAAATCCATACATGTCAAAAAAGCACTTGAGCAGCAGATGACTCAGTTGTGTATGACAGTAAACCCACGTCAACCTAACACTCTTCCAAGAAACATTATCCAGAATACAAATAATTATGGGCATTGTACGGCAGTCACTACTCGCGAGGGTAAGCAAATAATTGATCCACATATATCATCTACGGTGGAAGTTTAAACTATTAAGGATGATGATGAGTTTGAGGTGAGTGGAGAGTTCAAGAATGCGACAGAGAAAGAGACGGTGGTAACTAAGAAAGTTGTTCTGATACCTAGAAATCCACCTCCCTTCCCACATAGGTTAGTGTAGAAGATCGAATAAGACAAATACCACAAATTTATTACTATGTTGAAGCAGCTTTCCATCAGTATTCCGTTGATAAAAGCTTTGGAGAAAATTTCTAGGTATGCAAAGTTTATGAAGGAATGGTGACAAAGAAGAGGTCCATGAGATTCCAAGATGATGATATGTTACAATATTATAGTGCTATTGATACAACGTCCCTTGTGTAGAAGAAGAAGAATCCTAGTGCCTTCTTTATCTGTACAATGGGTTATTGTACTTTGATAATGCATTGTGTGATCTTGGTGCTAGTATAAATATCATGTCGTTTTCTATTTATAAAGAGGTTGGGATCAAGATATCAAAAACCAAGTATGATGCGGTTTCTCATGGACGATAGAACTATGAAGAGGCCCATTGGTGTATCCCATGATGTGTTAGTGAATGTGGAGTCATTCATTTTTCCGGTGGATTTTGTAATTCTTGATTGTGAGGTTCACTTTGAGGTTCCCATCATTCATCGGAGACCATTTCTTTCCATTTGACATGTGTTGATTGATATGGAGAAATGGCAGACGAAAGTCAAACTCAACAATAAAAATCAACTTTCAACATTTGTAGGTCCATGAAGCATAATGGTAAGCTCCAAACAGTATTTGCTATAACATATAAAATTGAGAGTGGGTTTGAGGTGCAAATTGAAGTGATATTGGGTGGTGAGTCACTAGCAGAGGTTATGATGACCTTTGAGAGTTATGGTATTGAACACTACGACTAACTAGTTTCTGCACTTGTTAGGTACGGGTATTGGTCAAAACCAAAGAAGTTGGAGATAAATATGAAAAATCATGAGTCCCACCCGCAAAATTGTCTATTGAGGAAGAACCTGAATTGGAGCTTAAGAAACTACCACCACATATGAGGTATGTATTATTCGTAATAAATGATACCTTACAAGTTATCGTTGCGACAGATTTGAATGGGAGACAAGTAGAGTGCTTGGTTAGGGTGTTGAAGAGGTTCAAGTGAGCTATTTGGTGGACGATTCTGAACATTATTGGGATCCCCCCGGTATTTTTTCTCACAAAATCCAACGCATGCCACATCACAAGCCTAGTATCGAGAACCACAGAAAACTAAATTTGCCTATGCAGGAGGTAGCTAAAAAGGAGATCATAAAGTGGTTGGATGCTGTAGTTATTTATCCCATTGCCCATAATAGTTGGTGTTCCTTGTTTAGTGTGAGCCTAATAAGGGTGGTATCATTGTGGTGCCTAATGAGAGAAATGAGTTTGTTCCAATGCGGCCCGTGACCTGATGGAGTGTCTGCATGGACTACCAGAAGATTAACACTTGGATAGAGAAATATCACTTTCGGATGCCATTCATGGACCAGATGTTGGATAGAGTTGCAAGTAAGGGTTGGTACTGTTTACTTGATGGTTATTTAGGATACAATCAAATTTTATAGCTCTGAAAAACCAACACAAGACCATTTTCACTTTCCCCTATGGGACTTTTGCCTTAAAGCTCATGTCATTTGGGTTATGCAATGCTCCGATGACCTTCCACCATTGTATGATGTTGATATTCTATGATATAGTTGAGGACACTATGTAGGTGTTCATCTATGATTTGTTAGTGGCAGGTGACTCGCTTGATTGATGTTTGGATAATTTAGCCGAGGTACTTAAAAGGTGTAAAGACTGTAATTTGGTGCAAAATTTGGAGAAGTGCCACTTTATGGTGAAAGAATGTATAGTTTTGGGGCATAGGATCTTTGAGAAAGGTATTGAGGTTGATAGAGCTAAAGTTGAGGTAATAGAAAAGCTTACCCCACCTATATCCATCAAAGGTGTGAGAAGTTTTCTTGGGCATGTTGTATTTTATAGGAGGTTCATAAAAGATTTCTCAAAAATTGCACATTCGTTGTGCAAACATCTTGAAAAAGAGAATAGTTTTGACTTTGATGATGCTTGTCTAGGAGAATTTGGAGAGTTGAAGAAGAAGCGAGTCTCTGCTCCATCATTATTTCATTAGATTGCGGGAACCGTTTGAGGTCATATGTGACGCCAGTGGGTTAGCGCTTCGCATAGTATTGAGACAAAGGCGTCAAAAGATACTTCACCCGATTTACTATGCAAGCAAAGCACTGAACTCAACCAATAAGAAATACACCGTGACCGAGAAAGATCTTCTTGAAGTGGTGTTTGCATTCATGAAATTTTGATCTTACTTGTTTGGTAGTGAGGTCATAGTGCATACTAACCATTCAGTATTGAGGTATTTGAAAGCTAAAAAGGATGCAAACCGGCGACATATTTGATGGGTGTCTTTCTTGCAAGAAATTGATTTTGTGGTGAAAATTATATAGGGGAAAGAGGATCAGGTTGTATATTACTTATATAGATTGGATGACAAAGCTTTGCTCGATTTTAGTGATAGGGCTGAAATTGATGATTTTTTTCAAGATGAGCATGCATTGGCGGCCTCTTAAGTTTGATTCCTTGGTTCGCAGACTTTGCTAACTATTTAGCAAGTGCTTTGGTGCCTCCAAATTTGTATTTTCACAAGAAGAAGTTTATACATTATATAAAGAGGTTATTTTGGGATGAGTGTTACTTGTATCGTAGTTGTGCTTATGGGGTTATTCGTCGCTATGTGCCCGAGGTTGAGATGTTGAGTACACTTGAGACGTGTCATTCATCGCCTGGTTGTGGGAACCATAGTGGTATTCGGACTGTGCATATGATTTTGTAGTATGGATATTACTGGCCCACCATACACCAAGATTCTCATGACTTTGCCAAGTCTTGTGATCGTCGCTAAAGAGAAAGAGTGATTTCAAATAGGAAAGATCTTCCTATGAAACCGATATTGGTGATTGAGTTGTGTCATGTAGGGCATTGATTTTATGGGTGATTTGTGAGTTTGCATGAGATGAATTATATTCTTGTTGGGGTTGATTATGTAACAAAATGGGTGAATGCAATTGCGCTCTCTAACAACAAAGGAAAGAATGTCACCGCAATCTCGAAAAAGAATATATTCTCAAGATTTGGTACCCCTAGGACAATTATTAGTGATGTAGGTTTTTAGTTTTGCAATAAGTTGTTGAAAACACTACTTGAGAAATATGGTATCCGCTACAATGTAGACACTTCTTCCATCAGTAGACTAGTGGACAAGTTGAGGTGTTCAACAGAGAGATCAAGCAGATTTTGGTGAAGATTGTGAACGCTAATAGAACGGATTGGTCAAGGAAGCTTGACGATGCTCGGCAATGAAGAATATGAATTTTAGATTAGAGCGCCGCGTCTATTCAAAGAGTGGATGAATTGATTATGTTTGATGAGTTTCCTTATTAAGTGTAGCCTTGCATAAAGAAAAGATGAATAATTACCATGATAAAAGGATTGAACAAGGAGATTTTGTTGTAAGGGATCTTCTTGTTCTATTCAACTATAGGTTGCGCTTGTTTTCGCGCAAGCTCAAGCTCAAATGGACCGGGTCATTTTTATGCAAGCAAGTGTTTCAACATGGAGCGGTGGAGCTCAAAAATAGTGAGGGAACAAGATTCAAAGTATATAAGCAGAGGATCAAGCTTTATCTAGGAATTACAAAGTGTTCAAAGAAGTGACTGAGGCCTACTATTTTGATGAATTTTGAGTAATCAAGACCCCTGCATCGCGCCGCGATGTAAGATTAAGAGCTTCTTCGGAGGCAACCCAAGGTGCAGAATCTAGCCAACGATAGGTTTTTGCTTTATATTTAGTAGTTTTCTTTGTTTATTTGATTCTTCATACTCAATTAGATAGGTGTCTTAATTTTTGTTTTAGTATTGACTAGATATATCATAGGGTCCATGTCAAAAAAGTGTCCATAAAATGTAAAAACAATGGTCTAATTGTTGTTACATGTGCACATGTGCAATAAAAAGTTGGTAGAAAGAGATTTGTTGCAGAGGTCTACGAACCCCATCGACGATCCATACTTCAATCTATCGAGTAGATCTGTTACAGAAGTCCAGGTAAGTGTCAAATTTTTTATAAGTACGAAAGTGATCTATGGTCTCAGTCTACGGGAAGTAAGCACGGTTTTGTAGGTCAAAACCGTAGTCTGCTTGACCTTAACCTGCTTATCTTTAATTTAAAACACCTCATTTTAAAATCATTTCCGACTTCTTCAAAATCCCTCTAATCGTTTCTTCCAATTATCATTCATTAAAATCACCATTTATTGCCATTAATAAATCATCATCAACCCTAAAATCATCCCCCACATTCCCAAATTCTTTCATCCCCCCTGACCCCCTTATCTCCCATTTCCAAAACTCCGGTGTTGGGGTTCAGTGAACCAAGGACATTTTTGTGGTCTTGCAAGCTTAGTGTCATCACACAATCACCCCACTCCTCATTTCTTTTAAGGTAATATACTTTTCCCTCGCTTTGAATTTTGATTCATAGATTGATTATAGAAAGCTGGGAGTGGGGCCTTGACCTTGGGTAGTACAAACACCTTTGGGATGATGGTTGGCGATTGTGTGCAGTTATGGTATAAAAATAGTGCAAAAGTAGTCCATATATAAGTTTCGACTTAGGGTTTTGTATCTTGTTTGAAATAATTATAAAATTCAGTAATTGGAACCCCGAGAATGACAAACTCGCATAATTGATGTTGAAATGAAAGAATAAATTAGGATCTTGATGAAAATGGTACGAAGGTTGGGATTCAAGTTTAGACAAATCTGGTACCTGGCACATCCCATCCACGAGCCTCCATCTACGGACCATAGGTCAATCTACAAACCATAGGTCAAGTCCATGGATGGAGGAACTTGGCAATCTTCATAAAGTATGAAACCAGGGATGTGGAGTAGATCAATTTATGGACAGTAGTCTCCACCACAAATGGCCACTTTGACATGCTATTAGAAATATTCTATTTTATTTTTATTTTTTGCTATTAGTTCTAAAATTGTTTTGAGTGTGTTTAAGTTTTGTCTTGGGGAGTTGGCTCCCAAGAAAGCATCAGCTACAAAGAGGTTAGGTCCAAGTCAACTAGACCTTCCCCTAACTGATTTTAACGACCTAGAGATGGAGAGGGACCCCAAATATGTCCACAACACTAGGCGGACACCACCTGAAGCACCTCAAGCTACTCAAAATCAGCCCAAGAAGGTCAACACTGACGTATTCACTTCCTCCCACCAGTATAATAAGAAGGATATATCGGTTCACCAGCTAGGTATGCTTCCGATTCTGAGTCAAATTTCGCTGCTTAGTCGGGATCTGCCACCAACTCGTGTTCACACGGTCAAGCTGTATTGACAGATGAGGCCACCAGTTTTGAAGAGGTGCCAGTGCCACCTAATATTGAACCTACGCCGGCAGTTGACGAGCCTAACAGATAGTGTGTGGAGGGCCCGTGACAAATCTATCGTGATGCTAATGGTCTATGAAAAAGAGAAAATGGATTAGACTATTACTTAACACACAAATTTTTCACTAACAGCATGCACACTGTGACAGAAATACGGCTATTGTTTAATGTTACAAATGTGAGTGGATGGCTCATGACATAGGTACCTATAACGAGGAGATTTTGAGAGAGTTTACACTTTATATGCAGCTAATCTGTGGGGATCTATCCATAAGAATGCTTGGCCTTCTTTCCAGACACCCCTCACATCTACACATTTGCATGGGTTTTCTCTAAACATCTCTAAGACGATTTCCCTATTGTCCTGTGTGTTCACCTAGGGCCTCCAACACGTTGGAATTTGACAATAGGTAGGACATTGCGCAAAGAGGAAATTTCTGGCAGAGCATTGAGAAAAAATAGGCACTCTAACATTTGTGGCCAAAATTTTATGGCTCTTAGTTCAAAATCAAATTTCTCCCACCAAGGCCGACAATGCACTAACTTGGGACAGAGTGGTGATGGTTGCATCATTAGTGGCGGGATTCGAGATCAATTTTTCCCGCATGGTAAATGCCGAGATACATGAGAGGGATTTTAAATCGTCCACCACTTACCCTTCAATTGTCTTATATTCCAATTATATAGGGATGCCAAAGTGTCTGTTTATAGTGTGACAAGTTGATCTGGCCAACGGAGACACTGTACATAGGGCTTATTCAGGATGACATGAATGTGGTGGCAACATGCAGAGAGCCGTAGGTCGAGGTACGACATATGGGTTCATAATTTGTAGATGTTGTGGAGAAGATGAAGAGCGATGGCCCGCCCCTCCATCCCACATGATTGATGACCTTCTTCTCTTAGGCTGCTAGTCGGGCATCGAGCTCATATAGAGCCACCCCACTCTTAGGTGTCGTTATTCTACCATTGGCCTAAGTCTAGAAATTAACAACTCACATGGCCACTCTTCTTCACCAGTTAAGGACATGGATTGCCGAGTCTGATGCAAGAATGGAGAAGAGGATGGAGGCCATAACGGACCAAGAGGTCCAAGTTGTTTATAAGAGCTTAGGTGCATTCGAGTTGAACGTCCTTGAGTGATTGGCCCCCAATACAGATCTGACCTAGTTCTAGAACGAGTTAGCAAGACTCTAGGTTGATTTTGATACCATCCTCACCACACCAATTATTGAGCCACATGCTACACCCTCTACTGTCACGACCCAACCCGATGGGCCGTGACTAGTGCCCGTTTTGGACACCCACATACAAACCTGCTAAGTATAACAAACTGAAACTAAGACAATATGGAATTTAATCAAATCAAACCAACCCCAACATCATATATATATAAGAGGACCTGTCTCATAAGGAGTCATAACCATTCAACCATAACAGCATACGCGAGCCGACAAGGCTGCCACTACACAATACACAATGATGTACGTAGCCGACAAGGCTGCCCCTGTACAAGCGGACATCCCAAACAAACCATGTCCAGACCATTATCCAAAACATATATATACAACCCACATAATGTCCACAGACCTCTAAGAGTACATTAGTGAAACTCGACGGGACAGGGCCCCGCCATAACCATAGACGAGCAAAAGACTACACAAAAGTTATTTATCAAAACGATTGGGCTCCGGGACAGTGGAGCTCTCCCAATCAGCAGAGTAGATATCCTAGGTGGGAGGATCACCGAACTGTGCGTCTACACCTGAGGGCATGAAACGCAGCCCCCCGAGGAAAGGGGGGTCAGTACGGACATTGTACTGAGTATGTAAAGCATAAGGTAAAGATGACAGGATACAAATATGGCAAGTCGAAACAAAAGATCGCTACACATATACCCTTTTAAGTGAAAATCATGCATATATTTAACATTTAAGGTGCCCAGGTTCCCTAGTAAGGGGCTCGGCAAAATAATCATCACGTCATCTCCGTCATCATCATCATCATAACCATCCTCATCACAAATTATATATATAATATACATACCCGACCCTCCAGTGAGGAACTCGGTGACATATGCAAGAAACTCTGCACGAACATTACCCAGCCCGGGACTCGGTGAAATGATAAATGACTTCTATGCACGAGCAGAATATTATGAGCAACCATATGCAATTAAACTCATTTCTTATAACTCAATAGAACAATCAACATGAACCAGCAAGGAGTACTACCAAAGATTAATGTTTTATCAAGATTATGAACCTTTAATACGACATGGAAACGTAAAATCTCAATGACTCTAAGAAGCATAACCATAGATATTAGAGATCATCATAGCCTTAGACATAGCCGATATATAGAGGAATAATTGTGGAAGCAAGAATATACGTCACCTAGACGCTCTAGAGGTAAGTATCAAATCTGTCCGTTATTCGCTTATTTTTAAAAGTCATGCCAAGCAAAGAAAGAAGGGACAACGTTACATACCATATAATCAAGCCGCACGTCCAATATTTACAGCTCAAGCTATTAATCTATAACAAGCAACAATCGTGCCGCAATTAGATAAATATCGTGCTTTACTTTCTTGTAAGCTAGCTAATAATGTAACGAAAATTCGGCAGCACCTCCCCTATTTTCCTTACTTTGTCCCAATCCGACAACAATCCAAATTATCCACAGCAATACCAATAATACATATAACCCAAAGAATCATATTAAACAGCCCCCTCCCAAAAACAGTTCCGTCTCGGCAACAATAGCAGCGAAGCAACGACACACCGAGCGATAAATCATTTTATAATTCGCAACACATCTACCTTATCGTATTCATCCTTTGGAGTATATACTCATAATCACATTCAACATATACATAATGCCAAAATAGAATTTTCCTACAGTTTGCTTTAATCAAAACAGCCCAAGCACCAACATGACACCACTAACAATCCGATTATGGTTTCCGTTCATACTTAGCATATGCAATAACTAAAACAAACTTCCTAAGCTACTGGTCACGACCCCTTCTTAAAATTAATGGATAATTAACAAGGGTATTCTAAAGAATTAACACACCAAACAAGGAGATTACTAACTAAATTATTTGCAGCTTCTGGCCAAGAGTTGCAGGGTTGGTTTCTCCATTTCCATGGCTGCCTAAGACAAGTGGTGAAGAAGAAGATGATATGCAGCAATGCATTCCACCACTTTACTTAGCTTGAAATGGATTTCTCCACCTCATTTAATAGTATGAAGTGGAGGCAGCCCCCCTCTACACCTGTCCACTAAGGCCAGCCGACAATCTGATCCCTTTTTAATTTTTTCCTTGAGTGGTGGGGCCCACTAGATTAAATTAATCCTAATCAGCCACCAATTATGAGTGGTGGGGCCCATTGGATTAAATCAATCCAAATTAGCCACTAATTAATCCCTCACTTAAAGTTAATGGCACTTACATTAGCCAACTCATACTTAATATCACATTTGGAAATAACATCCTTGCCTAATATTTTTTTACGTCTTATAGATCACGATGCGCACTACGTATAAAAAAAATATGAGGCATAACATCTACATTGGGTGGTGATACATTCATGGATGCACCATTCAGTGGAGATGCCAAAGAAGAGGATCTCGAACCCACTCGTGCTTGTGGTAAGAGGCACCGACACCCCACTGATCTCACAAAGGAGGAAAAAGCAGCAAGAGCTAGCGCAGGTAGGAGAAGAAGTCCAAGAAAGACACTATGTTGGATGAGCAGTTGCTCCACCAACAGACTAGAATGACTGATGTGGGGGAATTGAGTTCTATGCCAGTGACGGAGGTTCTGCCGACTATGGAAGATGATGTGAGCACCACTGAGGGTACGGTGAGACCGGTTGACAACTCTACTGATGATGCTATGATTGCTAATGCGAGCATTGCTGAGGGTGACCCAAGTGTTGTTCCAGCGGGGTCTGGGAAGTGGAACATACCCATTGTTTCTTGTTCTTAAGCGTTATGTTCCACTGGTTTGCTTCACCCAATCCATTAGTGTTTACTTTTGTGTTCATTGGGGACAATTGCACCTATTTTTGTTGGGGTGGGGTAAATGGATTGTGAGTGATAAGGTAAATTCTGAGTAACCTACAGAACCCTCTCTTGGGGTTTTCTTTCCTATGTTCTTTTTCCCCAAGAGACTTCTTAATTTCTATTGAACAAATTTTTTTTAGGATTATATGTGTTTTAGCTTGAGAAAGATTAAAGCATGATTGTATAAGTTTCTTCGAAAAACTATGATACGCATCCAAATTATTTTTGGGAATTATGCTAAAATTTGTAGGTTAAAATGTGTTGAATGTGTTTGCTTTGTGTATGGCATGATAATGGACCAACTAAATCTCATGACTCATGCTCTTACTTGAACTGGGTAATCTGATAATCAAATAATGGAACTATGTGCCTAGAGCGTGTGAGGACAATTGATTGTTCAAACAGTTTTTATGCCAATCTAGAACTTTTCCAGTTAGTCCTGCTAAGATAATCTACTACTATATACGCAAGGGAGTGATCATATGCCACTGTTCCAAAAAGTCCACCAAATACCTAAAAGAATCCAAGTAAATGAATTACATATTCCCGTTGATCCAAATGTTTTGAACCTTAATGAGACTAGTTATTTCTAAACCCTTAACTCACCTTCCCATAATCTACTATGTAGGCCCCGGTCCCTCATTGGTAATGTGCACCTCGACTTAGGCCAAAAGCCTAAGTTCAGGGTGGCTAATGCCAAAGTAAACTCAATCTTAGCCCTGATCCGACATTGGGTATTGTGCACCTGAACTAATGGAAAATCCATGTTAAAAGTATCTTTGAAATAGGAAATCAAAAGAAAAATTGTTATGAAAAGAGTAGTGTTGGAAAGAAAAGAAAAGAGAGGATGTGACTTTGTGCAAAAGAAAGTGACCAAAATTAAGAAAAGAAGAAAATTAAAGAAAAATTGAAATAATGAAAGAGCTACATAGTTGAAAGTCACATCCAAAGTTGAAAGGAATCAAGGGAAAGAGGATAAAAAGGTAGGATGTCAAAAACAGGTCGAAAAGAGGTTAAAAAGCCTAATGTAAATGTCAAGGAGGGCAAAAAATAACTAAAATTACCTAAATGTACCACACCTGACCGTGAGTCGACATTACAAGACAAGAAAGTACTATTGTGGTCGTGCAACCTAGTTTTGAGAGTCTAAGCAATGAAATAAGGTAAAGCCTATGGTATTGAGCACTAACTGTAAATTGAAGTTACTTAATGAAACCTTGTAATCTCAAAACCATATTTACTGTATGGAAAAAGGGAGTTTGTTTGAAGTAAGCACTGGTGACATTGTCGGAAAGTTGGTACCTTGGGATTAATAAAAGAGTTTATGTCGTGTGTTGAGTAGTAGATCTTTGACATATTTTGATCCGCACAAATTGCTTGCTTCTATACAAGTGATGTTTAGAGTTGTTATGTGTCACTTGAGGACAAACAACATTTTTAAGTTGAGGGTGTTGATGTACCATGAATTTAGGTATTTTTTGTACATTTCACTTAAGAGGAGTGTGCGCCTAAGGCCCTTTTGTATGAGTTTTTTTATGTGTTTTTCTTATGTTTCCAGAACATAAGTTCAGACGCGGAGAACTTGAGACACAACTAAAAGAAGTGTAGAAAAAGGCATCTAGGGGAGGCAACCTACAGACCATAGATCTAGTGACACCCTGTAGATAATGGACATAGAAGGGAAGGGAAGGCATGGCTAAAGATCAAGGAATTTTTTACTAAGTGTGGAAACACGGAAGTGATCGAAGGATCGTAGAGTGATCTTTGGACCGTACTGTCACTCCGTAGATTTGATTAGAGACTTGGTTCCAGTACCTCATGGTTAAAATTTTAAGTATGGGCCCACGATAAGGATCTATGGACCGTAGATTGATCAAGGGTTTGTACTGTTGGTTTGTAGATTAGGTCAGAAAATATATGTTTTTGAAGACTGGAAATTTGCTAAGTCCAGAGCCACGGAAGGGACCTATGGACCGTTGGTCAGTGTCGTAGATTAAAGTAGCATGCTGAAACTTTATTTCCTTATTTTGTTTCCTTTTTAGTTAAGGCTTACTTTTCTATACATAAGGTATGTAAACCTCGTTTTTGGGGTTAGACATTTTTGTTCCTGTTTTCTTCTTGACTTTAAAGATTAACTTTGCAAACATTGGCAATTATTGATTTCTAAAGTATGTTTTGAAGATTTTGTCTTTGCAATTCAAGTTAAATTCTGGGTTTATTCTTCTTATTATGTAAGTTCATTTTTCTTCGTCTACAACAATGAGTTGTGATCTTGCCAATATGGGTAACTAAATCCACAACTAGGGTCGTGAGAACCATGAGCAATTAACAAAGTATGAGTAGTAATTAAGCAATTCTTGAAAAGTGTTATTGCATGCATTGATAGTTCTTTGATTTAGAAGTCTTTTTAACGAGTGGCATGTTAGAACTCAGCTTTGTTGGTTCTTGCTGGACCAAGGAGGTAGTTAATAAGAAAATAATTATCAACACAGATTTAGTGTGATACTATGTAATAGTTTAATGTCTATTGGTGTGAGAGTGAAACTAAGTCATACATCAATGTGATGTCTAAGATAAGGTAAATGTAAGCATTAGTAACTTATACACACGCAACCGGTTCAAGGTGTAGGGTGAAATTATTTAGATGGCGGACCAACGATTTAGAGATACCTAACTTATTACTTTGCATGTAAAGCACTAGGAAGGGATTGCTATTGCAAGGATTACTGCGTTATGAGCTTATGCAAACACGTATGCCCTAGTTACTTTTTCATCTTTATAATAACTGATGTTTGAATCTTACTCATTGATTACTTGTACACTTTTCTGAATTTGGTACAATCACCCTTTAATTTCAGAAATACATTGGTTGAATCAACATAATTGTGAGTTAAGCTTAAGTCTAGACCATTTTCCTTGTGGGATCGACCCCAATCTACAAGTTGGGTTCTTTACTTGATAACGATCGCTTATGCTTGTATAGTGAGGAGTAATTTCAGTGTATCATTCTTCCTTGAAGATATCCTTATTTTTAAGCTTACGATTTTTCAGACAAAAAAAATATGTTTTGTTTGCCAAATGTTAAGTTTGTGTTGAGCGAGAAGAGACTATATCAAAATGAACACAAATCCTTGGGATAAGGTCTTTGGCTCATAGCCTATTTTTCTCAAAGGTTGTGCACCAACCATATTAAATTAAGCAACCTTTCGATAGTTGTCTTTTCGTCCTTTTGACATACACATACGTTTCGGGACCAGGTCTCTTGCTACATTCGTTGATGCCTCAGTTCTTTGACAAAGACTTGCCGACTCTCTCCCTTTGGAATGAATGAATTTTATATGTTATTTTTCATGTTGAATATATCAAGAATAAATAGTTATTAACCGTTGAACAAACAACCTCGTCCATTCTGATTCATTAGGTACACTGGCCCCTCACCAACATCTGAGAAAGCTTTATAGTTGTACACCACTTTCTATCTGGATTAGAGCACTCTAGCGAGGACCATGTCCTTGAATTGTTAGGATCATCAAAACACCTAAAATATATAATTTTATCCCTTTTTGATGATGACACAAATATTCTTCACATTAAGTTTATTAATTGATTTGACTATCATCATTCCCAAAGATAAGGATTTGGTCCCTTGTTAGACCTAGTGTCTTTTAAATCATTGAAACATAACATTAGTTCTAAACTAACATTTCCCCCCTCCCCCTTTTGATGATAAAACTCATATTCACCAGTTCCCCCTATCCATAAGAACTCTTCAAGTAACTGGATTTGTCCCCTTTTATATCATCTCCTGAAGTTTGTCAAATCATCAAAACTTCACATCAGATACAAAATAACAGTTTCCCTTTTTTTTGATGATATAAACTTTTTCAACGTCTTCCCCCTGTTGACATGACCATGTCCTCTTCAAGTAGAACTATTTCCCCCTATAGGCATGACCATGTCAATGTTGATCTCATACCAACATTGAATACAATTATTGATCTCATACTCTAACAATCTTCCCCATTTGACATTATAAAAAGGGTAAAAGCAGTAAACCAAGTTGACGAAATTGAAGTTCAAGCATGTTCCTGAACACTTGGGAAACAGTCAGGATGAGTATAAGTGCATAAATTAATGAGAGAAGTCAGTAGAAATAAAACAATCATTCATAAATAAAATATCAGCAATCAAAGCATTGAAAATATAATTACAAATGAGAACCAAGGAAATCACCCACTAAGTTTCGATAGAAAACTGGAGGACTAAAATGGGCGTTTAGGAAGAGAGGGAATGATTTGAGAGCAAGATTGAAAGAATAAAATTAATAGATCATATCCCTTATCATGGTTTTTCAAAATCCTCTTTTAAACTAAAGTTCAGCATGCTTTGCTGCCAAGGATTTATCTTAAACCTTCAAGGCTGCCAAATTGTTTTTCAACCTGACCCTTTGGTAGTGAATTTCTGAAGCTAAGTCTTAAGATAAAAACCATTTCAGTATCTCTTTTATCAATAAAAACAGTCATACCTTCCAACGCAACCCTGAGTTTCTCATGATAGAAAGATTGATGAAATCAAACTTACTCAAGGCCTCTGAGATGTATAGATCAATAACTAAGGAACCATTTCATTTTTTTGGATGAAACTGGTCCCTCTTTACACTAAAAAATTTCATGATCAGAAAATTCTCCTGTAGGAACATTGATTTAAATATTTAAAGGTTCTTTAGAGAGGAGAAAAAAGGGTGTTGAAATTTTATGAGCTTAGTAAGGGGGTTTGAATTTTCTGGGGAGACAGGAGGAAGTATGGAGTATAACAGAGGTGAAAGAGTGTATCATGTGAAGGGAAGTTTCATCTTTGTATTCAAATGATATCACAACTATGAGATAGCTGAATGATAGACATGTGGCAATTGGAACAGTTCTCACGCATAATTCAAAATGCAATGTTAAGATTGCTAACCTTTGAGAATCGATCAGGTCCGTCTCTGTACTTTGAATATGATTGTCTATATTTATCCTAACCTCCCTTTTCCTTCAACAAGTCTACCATGTGTATTTACCTGCAAAAGGTATGATAATAAATTTTCTAAAACATGCATACCTAAAAAAATAAGGATACTTGCTCCCTCTGCATAGCCATGAGAGGGTTGATTTATCTAGGCAGGGTCCATTCGGTCTTGTTTCAGCATCCCCAACTTCAATTTGATTATCTTGACCAGGCCCCTCATTAGAGCTTCTGTGAAGATATAAGCTATTTGATCTCTGATATTATAGAATTACAAGTTGATATCTCATTTCTTAACATGATACCTCAGAAAATGATATCTCACATTAATATGCTTAGTCTTTTTAAGGTGAAATGAGTTTTTAGCTAATGTGAGAGCACCCGTGATAGGAAACAAGAGAGGGATAGTCTTAGTAACCACTATAAGAACTTTAAGTTATTGTTTGATCCATAGGGTTGAGCACACCAACATGCATTCGCTATATACCTTTCCTTAGTTTTTGAAAGAGCAACAAAGACTTGCATTTTATTTCCAATAAATTAAATATGAGACAAAAAAATGAGTCATTCATGTTCTTTCAATTAGATTTTTAGCCAACATAATCAGCATCCCATATTCCTCGCACCCAGTTTGCGGGTCTCTCAACCTGGCGGACCCATTGTTTATACACCTTCTATGAGAGGTAATCGTGCTGCCCAAGACTCGAATACATGCACCAGGTGAACGGCATAAACGAGATTTCTCAATGATGCCTTCACCCCGACCACAGTCCCTTAGGTATGATGCAAAATGGCTCTTGGTCAATCCATGATTAGAGATTTCTCTATGAAAAAATATGAATCAAAGATTGAAGAACGGCAGGGAGAAGAAGCCCTTGACCTGCATGAGGATTTATTCAATCACATAGTTTGGGCTCCTAGAATATGGCGCCCTTAAGGCTTTCTATTTGATTGTATAGAAAGGCCCAATGTATTGGGATTTCCCTACTATTCCAAGTCATTTAAGGCAAAGCGGATACTTAATGATAAAAAGGATGCGCTTTAAGAGACTTATTCGGGGTTCTTGTAGAGTGGAACTATTCAGTACCAGACACAAGATAAATCTTCCAAAAAAATAAGGCCTTTTTTGAATAAGCCAATTCATTTTATACCCTGCAAATCCACTCTTTTTCCTATTCAAAGATCATCCCCCTGGCTCTGTATTTTTGGATATATATATATAAACGATGGTTTATCAAGAATACGCAAGAAAGGCACATTGAAATATTGAAAAATCGTCAGAGACTACTTAGAACCAATAGTTCATTCTCTAATGGATCTTTCCATTCTAATACTCTATCCGAGAGTTCTCAATATTTATCAAATCTGTTCCTATTGAACAGAACGCTATTAGACTTAGAGGAGATTAGAACTTCTAGAATACGAGAAAGTTTCCTACACTGAAGATATTAATTCTCCCTCTCTTCTCTTGCCATATGAATGAATGCTTCTCTTATGGGAAGCTCCCGTGCCCCAAGCTATCTATTCAGTTCACATGTCTGCATTCTTTGATTTGGAATCCTGCAAACAGTGTTCCTGACCCCTTAAGAGACCTGTATTCTCTAGAATGATGGATGACACGGGCTTGGCATGTTTGATAAAGCATCCTTTTTCAGTTTCCTTTTAATTCTCTAGACAGATCATTCCACCCTCACCTCAGAGATTGGCTGAGCGTGGATAAATATTAAAGTGTTATTTTATTTGCATTTTACCTTATAGAAGATTCAAAATGTATTTCATATTTTAATCATTAATATCATTAAATGTGGCATATCACCTCCCTAATGTATCACACCATTATTAGAATTGGAATACGTTAGGCCTTAAAGGCTTCTATCTCCTCTCCTGTTTATTTTCTTTGATTTGTCACCTCGCTTCGTTTGGCTTTCATCAATGCAAATAAATAGGCGCGTCTTAACATTTCATTAAACTTTCTTGAAAGGGTACGTAGTTAATCCTAGTACCATACTCAAGCTTTGGATCAATTCCTTTGACCGGTCCTTTTGAGCTTCCTGGGTGGCACTCTTGATCAACCTTTCGAACTGCTGCTGAATCCATTGGCAGGCAAGAGAGAACCAGGCAAACTGAAAGATCTTTGTAGCCAAAGAAAAAGAAAGAAAAAGTGATTCCCGTAGAAAGGGCGGGCGAAATGGGAGCTGCCTAAACCGTGAAAATAGGATTGTGGAAGAGCAATACAAGCGTCGTACATGTAGGCGAAGCAACCCGAATGTTGCACCCTAGATGGTGAAAGTCTAGTAGTCGAAAGCATCACCAACTTAGGCTCGGAGCCGAGTAGCATGGGGCACGTGGAATCCCGTGTGAATTAGCAAGGACCACCTTGCAAGGCTAAATACTCCTGGGTGACAGATAGTGAAGTAGTACTGTGAGGGTAAAAAACCCCGGAAGTGACATAGAACATAAAAGTGTAAGCTCCCAAGCAGTGGGAGGAGCCAGGGCTCTAACCGCTTGCCTTCTGAAGAATGAGTCGGCGACTCATAGGTAGTGGCTTGGTTAAGGGACCCACCAGAGCTATAACGACAGCAAGTCTTCATAGGGCAAGTATCAGTGCTTATGGACCCAAACCTGGGTTATCTATCCATGACAAGGATGAAGCTTGGATGAAACTAAGTGGAGGTTCGACCGACTGATGTTGATGAATCAGCGGGTGAGTTGTGGTTAGGGGTGAAATGTCACTTGCACCCAGAGCTAGCTTGTTCTCCCAGAAATGTGTTGAGGCGTAGCAGTTAACTAGGCTTCTGGGGGTAAATAACTGTTTCAGTGTGGGCCGCGAGGGCGGTACCAAATTGAGGCAAACTCTGAATACTAGATATAACCTCAAAATAACAGGGGGGCAAGGTTGGCTAGTGAGACGATGGGGGATGAGCATCATCGTTGAGAGGGAAAGAGCCCGGATCACCAGTTAAGGCCCCTAAATGACAGCTCAGTGATGGGGGATAAGCCTTATCGTTAAGAGTGCATAATAGCGCATAGATCGAGAGCTCTTGCTCCAAAGAGGAACGGGGCTAAGCGATCTGCCGAAGCTGTGGGATGTGAAAACGCATCGACAGGGATATGTAAATTCCTTGTCCACTCTTTCCAATATTTTCCAAAAATCAACATTTAGGAATAGAGAATATATATAAAGAAAGGTCTAACTGTTGGAATCATTTTTTCATCGCAATTTGATGCATTTCAGTCATTAACATTAGTGGATTAGGTGAAAGTGCTGAAAGAGAGGGATTCGTCATAGCAATTCCAATCCTACGCCTTGAACCACTCGGCCATCTCTCCTACATAATGATTATGACCCAAAAATCGAGTGAGTAGCGAGTCATTCATAAACAATTATTGATTGGATAGGCAAGACCAATCCATTCTAACTAGAAAATAAGACAGTTTGGCATTCCCATTTTCTTTTTTGGAATATCCTCCTTCCTTGGATTAGTATTGGGACACATATATCAAAAGCTCAGTGTGAATTTTGAATGAGATATATCTTTCTTCTTTCAAATTCAAAATGTTCATAATTGAGGTTACACAAAATCGGAGCAAGAAAAGGAAAAAGTGGAATCTGGAAAAATATTCTCTAAGGGTAATGTAATTGTAATCCATTTTGTATCGTACAAGAAATGAATTCCATTTGTGTATGTGCTCCCAATAAAAAGAAATAAGGTACTCTATCCATTACATTCATGGATCGGGTTGAAAAATCAGACCCAGTCTCTCTTGAAATCCTGAATATACCAATAAATAATGAATTGTACTAATCCACATATGTATCTCTCCCATCAATCGGTACTAGTTGATGTAATGAATAAATCCCCTTTCCTTACAGTCAAGTGGCTTTCAGCTCATTTGATGAGAAATGCGAAAAAAATCCCCTGTTGGGAATGAAAATATGCTCCCTGCCCCCCTTCATAGAAAATGGAGAGATGAATATATTTATTGAATCCGTCGAAACTGACGGGAATCGAACCCGCAGCTTCCTCCTTGATATACAAGTGCTCTGACCGATTGAACTACAATCCCAAGAAAATTAGGTGTACAACCTAGAATCAATTTAAATTTGAACCATTTAGTTTTGTTGTGTTGTAAGAGGGCGAGGAATGATATACTTTATTATTATTATTATTATTATATAATTATTATGAAAAGAATTTAGTACACTCATAGTGGGCTAATTCATGAATTGAATAAATGGGGCTTTTTCATTTTCCAAATTGGAACTTAACTAAACTAAAGAAATTAGTCACGCTCTTTTAACGCCCTATAAGAAGAAGAAAGAGGCTTAAGTCATCGCTTCCAATTCGATAAAGGGATTTTTCATTTTCCAAGAAAGTCTGTCCCAACAATTGTTGCAGATGATAAAAATATAAATATGGAAGAAAAGGTAACCGCCTAGAGAGTCAGTTTTTCGCTTTTAAATGGAATATTCATTATCATAATATTTAGTCCATTAGGAGAACTGCTATCTCACTACAGAGTATGCTCTTCCTTATCTTTCATTATCTATCTTTTATGTCTGTCCTGGAGCATAGATATTCTAGATACCCCCATTTATTATGAATCACCAAAGTCTTCCTACTTCTACATTGTTACAATCAGATCCGAAAAATAAGATATCAATCAAGATGGACCTGAATTGAATCATGACTATATAAGCTATTCTAATATTAAGAGATTAAATTAGATGAAATTCCTGGAAGCGGACCTTTGATTTCCTTAGAACATGTAAGAATTCGTCTTCCAATTGAATCTGCTTTTTCCTTGATGCTCTATAGGAATCCCCCTCTATTTATTTACTCCACGGATAAAGTTTCATCCCGAGTTACAAGCACAATCTCTTTTTTTCATTCTTTTTTCTTTTCGCTATGGTAATGCAATGCAAGAAGTCAAAAATCTGGTTGTTTCTGATCATTAAAAGAGCTTTTATCTTATGTGAAATTTATTAAAACCCAAAATGTCCGTAATGATAGAAGACGACCTACGACATCGAACCATCAGATGTCGTAGGTCGGTATATCTTTGAAAGCTCAGAAGGAGAGAAAAAAAGGACTCCTCGAGGGCTACTTAAGCCACTTTAGTGCAAACCTGTTGGACTGGAGCTGTTGGATGTTGCTCAGTCTTGCTATAACTTAACAACCAAAAACCTCTGTGTTGAACTTCAGCCCCTTCAAGTTGGACACGGGGTAACAACCTCTGATGCCCCACACCATTGCGACAGTAGCGGGCTTGACCATCAGCCTACTTTGCCCAGAGGTGGCAGGATTGTAACAACCTTAGCCCAAACCTACTTAATCAACCTAATGACTTGGCCCGATCTTAAAGTAGACCTTGTAGAAAAGTGGATGGGAAAGGTAGCCTATAGACTCAATCGATCAGCTCAGTGAAAACGAACTCAGTATTCCATGTGAGTCAGTTGACTTCAATTAGACCAGACTACCCCAGAGAGGAACGTGCCCACGAGGGCACCACCAAATATTATAGATAAACCTACTAAAGAATAAGTTGAGTATATCATATCTGACCGCACCATGGTATAGCCCATACACCCATTGCACAAGTGGAATACTACTTAGTCAAGTAGAAAGGAAAACCTGAGAGAGAGGCAAGCTGGGAAGGGGCTGAGACTTAGGATTTAAAGACCAAGTCAAAGACTAATAGACGTCTCACAGAGCGATTCTCAACGAGGATGTTGAGAGTAATCGAAAAAAGATTTTTTGGCTTAATCCGCCTTTACTAAATAAAAAAGAGTACACTTGTACTCCGTCTAATAAGAGAATGTTTTTTTTCAAATCCATGTTTGAATCTCATTAGATCCTTAGCGCAAGCGCTATGTAATAAAGCTACCACTATGTGGGGTAAAATTTGAGAAAAATGAAGAACGTCAAGTAGAAAGGAACAAGGTCTTACGGCACGATAACCATATCTTTGATTTTTATTTCTCTCCTTGGCTTGAGCTGAGTTGATCATATGTGGCATGGTATACGTGATTGTTTAGTCAACAAGACATACGTAAGTTGATATAGCTCTATGAATATGTTCTTTGGAGCTAGATCTAATCAATAGAATGAAATGAAAGAAAGGTAAGCCAAGGGAGACGAACATGGACCAAGAGTGTCTATACAAAGTCCCTTTCTTCTTCACTCAAAGAAGCAATGCACCCTTTGTTTGAATGGTACTTGATTCATAAAGAATGATTCTTTTGAAGTTATACACAATTTCTAAAAAAATGTCATGCATAGCGTGTCACGAGATATATCGCTCATGGACTTCTAACGGTGAGGCCAATGCACCAGCCAACCGGTGTGGTGGCAAACACATTGTGCTCTAATCTAAGTTCTTTACCTTTTAGATGGAGGAGATATAGATAGTGTGTCATGCTTGATATATAAGAATCTATAATCAATAGCACCAGTATATTATTTTACTTAGCCTGACTTTCCCATGAGTTTTCGTACTAACAAACCCGAATCTGCCTTCGCAAGTCTCTCTGCATTTTTGGAGCAAAGCATGCAACAAAATCAAGCACTAGATCTTAGAAGAATTCCACTTTGAAGCATAACTCTTTCTATTTTTGTGCTTGCATTTCAGTTGTCTCCCTTCCTCTTTCAATCGAAAGAATTTATCCAAATAGCCCCCGCTTCTGCGTCTATCAGGCGGCGACAGCCCCCCTTTCACACCTACAACATAGAGGAGATGCTCCAACATCTGCATTATAACCCAAAAAAGCTCAGCAATGTGATTCCATTGTAGAAGCTTGGAATCTTGCGTGAATCCTAACACTTGTATCATTTACATCTGGACAGGATTTATTAGTACCCAACTTCGAATTGGTCCTCATGAGAGTATCAATTTTCTTGGCATCCATAATATGAAACTTTTTCAGTAGCTTCTCTTCGGTTAAACCAAGTCCCTATTCCTTACAAACTGTTCCGCGCTTAGGGCTTTGGAGGAGATTTTAGCCAATTGATCTTCCATTTTGAAAAGCTTTAAAAGTTTTCTTGATATGTACCTCTATGAAAAATTCTCCCATCATACTCATTTAAAACTCACTACCCATGAGTGCAGCGACCTCTTCACATAACACCTCAAAAGTTGCTTCATAGATGATATTATTGATATATACTTGAGCTATCAACAAGTAATTTCTTGTCAACCTATCGGGAACCAGGTGTCATACTTGATTCTTTCAAATAGTTGCAACTTTATATTTCTTTCCATCTGTTGACCTTGGTCAACTTCTTCCTACTCGCCTTCATAATTTGCATTATTAGTTAGAGCTACTTCATCTTTATTCAACACTAACTACTTGATCAGGTCCTATATCAGGTTTATCATTTGCATTAGCTTCTTTGGGTTTGCTGATTCATGAAGAGGATGCTCTTCATCAAGCTCGCTGTTTAGACCATCTCTATGAATATGAAGCTACTCTTCTATCTCAGAATCTTCTTTCTTTTGCAACTTCTGAATTCTTCCAGACTCATCAAAAAATACATGACCACCTTTTATACCATCTATAAGACTTGCTGGAGAAAGAATATCCCACAATTATTCTATCGACATCATTGAGACTAAACTGCTCAATATAATCATTTTGGTCACAGAATGTGAACTATTCACCACTCAGCCAGAACATTCTTTAGGAGATTAAAAGTCTGCTTATTCCACTAGAAGGATGGTGTGATATGCTTCTCTTTAACACAAGCATCACAAATTTTGCCATTTACAAATTTTAGTTTGGGAAAACCGTGGATGAGGTCTCTTGAAACAAGTTTGTTCTAAAAGAAGAGCACATATGAAAAGGTATCATCTTTCAAACATCACTATACTCACCTTAAGCATCAAGAAAAGTGAGGTTGTTACTACGAGTAGTGTTCAGATCCACAATATACATGTTCTTGCCTCTCTTTCTGTCAAGATCATCACCCGAGAGAGTACGTTTGTGACAACACATTCATCTGATGTGAACTTAACTTTATTTCATTCATAAAAAATCTATATTACACTTGAAAGATTGTACATCAACCATTGACCTAGTTCACATCCCCAATGGTGTGTTTCACACACTTCCCGCTCATGCATGCACCAAGAATATACCCTTTATTGCTATCACCAAATAAGACACCTCCACCTTGCAGTGCCTTGAGAGAGAGAGGAATTTTTTCATTTACCCGTCACATCCCTTGAGTACCCTCCGTTCATGAACCAACACTAACTAATGCTACTTCCTCTCACCTACATACTATATCAATTGATAGCCTTGGAAACGCATTTCAGTCTGAGACCCCAGTAAACAGATAGATGCATAATAAGAGATTTCTTTGTCTAGTGAGGCATAATGATTTCTTCAATTAAGGCTTACAAGCACGACCGTGTAACTTTTTCTACATGTTTTTCTGTTTACTAGTTCCCTTCTTCTACCTATTCCTTTGTTTGGAATATTTTGAGAACTTTCTAGAGATATATATCTTCCTAGCTGGACACTCCTTCTTCATATGACCATCTTGCCCGCAATGTAAACATAGGAGATTGTTAACAACAACAACATTATTGGTGTAACGATTGTATGAAACCACCTTCTCACAATCCAACCCTCTTCTATTGTTGTTACCCTGACTTATTACATTTGTAAGCATTTTAGAGGAAGTGGTCCATTTGAGGGATTTTTTGACTTTCTCTTTTACACGGAACAGGTCCTTTCTATCTGATCATTTCTCTCCAAGTCTAGAGCTAGTCTAGTTTTAGTAGTGTCTCGAGATTTCTCATTCATTATACTCAATTTTTTCTTTGAGTTGTAGATTTTCAGTGTCTAGAACTATCAATTGTTCTTCAATAACTGATATGTGAATATTTAATGCTATCTTTTCTATACTAAACTTGTCGAGCCTTTTGTTCATAGAGTCTTTTTCAGTTGTTAACTGTATAATAAATTCAATCTAACAACTAGATTTCTCAAGCTTCTAATAGAACAGACACTCAAGTTTTGTTTAAGATCAAGGTGATTTACCACTTCTTCATCTTCCTCGTCATAGGATTTTGCCATGAATGCAAACATGCCATCAAACACATTCTCATAGACTTCAACAACTATCATTGATTTATCTTCTGTACTGGCAATTGAATACGGTAATAATTAAGAACAAATATACCCTCCCTAGAATTGATGATTTGTTTGATCAATTCCTAGGTGCTAGGTATTTTTCGAATATAGACCTGAGGTCGGGTTCTCACCAAGTGAGGGTCAAGGACAAAGATATACCCATTACAACTTTTCAAACACGTATGGTCATTTTTAGTTCTTAGTCATGCCATTTGGGCTAAGAAATGCTCCAACAGCTTTTATGGATTTGATGAATAGGGTGTTCAAGCAACTTTTAGATGTGTTCGTGACAGTGTTCATAAATGACATTTTGGTGCATTCAAGATCAGAAGAGGATCATGCTAATCACTTGCAGCATGTTTTACAGATTCTTCGTGATCATAAATTGTATGCAAAGTTCTCTAAATGTGAGTTCTAGTTGAAATCTCTAGCATCCTTAGGTTATAGTTTATCTGATGAAGGAATAAGGGTTGCTAACCAGAAGATAGACGTCGTGAAAAGCTGGCCATGACATATCTTACGAAGATCTATAGTTTTCTTAGATTGGCAGGTTATTACAAAATGCTTGTTGAAGGATGATTCTCTTCATTGCTGCACCCATGACAAAGCTAACACAAAGTTTCATTGGTGAATGTGAAAGATGCCTCCAAGATCTGAAGAGTAAATTAACTTCTACGCCTGTATTGATAATTTCGGAAAGCACGAAAGGCTATGCAGTGTATTGTGATGCTTCTGGAGTGGGATTAGGTTGTGTGTTGATGAAGCATGAAAAATTTATAGCTTATGGATTAAGGCAGCTGCAACCACATTAGAAAAATTATCCTACCCATGATCTAGACCTAGCAGTAGTTGTGTTCGCTTTGAAGATATGGCACCACTACTTGTATGGATTTCATGTTGGCATATACACTGATCACAAGGGTTTGAAATATATCTTTAAGCAAAAGGACTTAAATCTGAGGCAGCGAAGGTGGCAGGAACTATTAAAATATTATGACATTGATATCTTGTATCATCCCAGTAATGCAAATGTAGTGGCTGATGCTTTAAGTTGTATGCCAACTAGCTAGCTTGGGGGTTCGCCTTATTGAATCCCAAGACGAAGGGGTTATTATGAAAAATGCGGCAGAATCCTCATTATTAGTGGAAGTGAAAGAGAAGCAGTACAATGCTCCTATTCTTTTACAACTTAAGGAGAATGCACAACATGGTATGACAAAAGCATTTGACCTTTCACAAGAGGGAGTACTTCAATGTCAAAACAGATTATGTGTACCTAATGTAGTGAACTAAGAAAGAGGATCATGATGGTAGCACATCATTCAAGATACTCTGTTCATCTGGTGTCAAATAAAATGTACCATGACTTGAAAGAAATGTATTGGTGGGGGGATATGAAGAGGAGCATTGCAGAATTTGGGACTCAATGTCCAAATTCTCAACAGGTAAAAGTAGAACACTAGAGGCCTGGAGGTTATATGCATCATATAGAACTTCCGATTTTGAAATGGGACATGATCAACATTGATTTTTTCACTTGTTTCCCTTTCTTATTGCGGAAGTTTAACTCCATATAGGAAATAGTCGACAGACTCACCAAAGCAGCACGCTTCTTGCCAGTGTAGACTACTTATACAACTGAAAAGCATGTGAGGTTGTACATTAAAGAGATAGTTCGGCTACATGGAGTGCCAATCTCTATAATATCTGATAGAGGAGCTCAGTTCACTGCAAAGTTTTTGAAGTCGTTTCACAATGTTTAAGAACACAAGTGAATTTAAGTACAACCTTTCACCCTCAAACGGATTGACAGGCAAAACGTACAATTCAGACACTTAAAGATATGTTGCGAGCTTGTATATTAGAATCCAAGAGTAGCTGGGATGATCACCTACCACTTATTGAATTTACATATAATAATATCATACCATTCATGTATTAAAATGGCACATTATGAAGCCTTATATGGTCAAAAGTGTAGATCACCAATTGGCTGGTTAGAAAGAGGTGAAACTGCCTTATTTGGGAAAAATCTTGTTATCAAGCTATGGAAAAAGTCAAACTGATACAGCAGCGGCTAGAAACAGCTCAAAGTCGACATAAATCATATGGAGATATTAGAAGAAGAGGACTAGAATTTTCTATAGGGTATTGGGTTTTCTTGAAGGTTTCTCCAACGAAAGAGGTAGTGAGGTTTGGTAAAAAGGGAAAGTTGAGTCCACGCTATATAGAGCCATATAAGAATATTTGATAATTCGACCATGTAACCTATGAGTTAGAGCTACCACAGGAGGTTTAATCGGTTCATCCGGTGTTTCATGTCTCAATGCTACCAAAATGCATAGGTGACCCATCTCGTATCACTCCAGTATTAAGAAGAAGTACAGGTTACGCGAGATCTCACTTATTAAGAAGTACCCATAGGTATTCTGGATCGACTTAGGAAGTTAAGAAATAAAGAGGTAGCTTCTATCGAAGTGTTATGGAGGAAACAACAAGTAGAAGAAGTTACATGGGAAGTTGATGAAGCATTGAAATTAAAGTATCCTCATCTCTTTCAGATCCAAGAGAAATGTGAAAATGTTTAGTTTATATGCGAACAAGTATGTATATGTCAATATGTATTATGTGATTAAGAGTAGTACTGACTTGGGCTTGAATCTGTTTGGCCTGGATAACTATGGTTACATTCGAGGACGAATGTTTTGAGGGGGAGGATGTAACAGCCCGTCTTACGCATATGCTTGTTCTATTCTTGTGATACTGCTGGCCTTATAGTATAGGTGAGGGACCATATTCCTTATATGATTAGTGGTTGTTTAAACTAGTTGAAAAGTGATGCATCCTGCCATGCACGTTTCAGCGTGTTTATTGTAAGTTACCTCCGCTGGATGTATTTAAACTAGAATAGTAAAGCAGTAATTGAGCTTAAATTTGAAAGTTAAATTCTAAGTTGAAGAAAAAATATTAAATATTCATAAAATGAAATAAAATAATTGAGCTGCTTGCTTGGCTTTATTAAGCTAGCAGCTACATCACCTACTTGAGCTATATAAATATTGTTAAAGGTGCCAAGCTTGATGCACCAGATTTAGAATCATAGTAATGGGCTCACTAGAAGCCCAAACCTATTAAAAGAAAATAAAAATGAAAGAAAGTCCTGCAGCCGAATCTGCTAAGGCACAATATAGCCCAAGTGAAAGCGTACATCACCTAGGTGCATCACCTAGTTTGACCTTTTGAGCTGCTTGATGTGCATAAGAAGGCTCACGGTGTGATATCTTCTAATTTTTGTTTACCATGACATAAATTGTAGATTAAAACCAAAAAAGAGAGGCTAAATCATGATAGTTATATCGGTCAGAGGAAAGGTATGTAAGGCTACTCGATTCTATATCCCTTTGGCATGAAATCTGATACTTGTGATTAATACCAATGAAGTGAATCTCTTAAGTTCAATTCATAGAAAAGGAAACATAGTGGCAGCGTACTATCTCCAAATAGCTAACAGTATTTCCCCTTCTCCATTGTGCAAAGAACTACTTCATTATATGTTCACTATCTAATACTTGTGTAATTATCCCCCCATGTGCTAATATAGAAATGGTATTTGCAAAAGCAAGTCTGGTGAATCCTCCTCTTTGTTGTTTGAAGTAAATTGTGTCATTAAGCTCATAAATTTATGTGTTGATGTTACATAGCTCCTTATGTCATTGTTATTCCCTTGAATTATTATTTTCATGTATTCTAATACTGGTCCGTACTTCCTTATCTTCAAAATGGTTATGACCACCAAAATAACATCTCAAAAGAGTTATGAACTGATTAAAAACAATCTCAAAGATTAAAGAATCTAAGTGAAGCAATCTATATAATTACGGGTGATAGCCTAGCATGGGTCGATCCTAAGTGGTACATAAGGGTGGTAGCTTAGAGGCGATAACCTAGCATGGGACGATCCCTATTGGTATAGAAGGGGGGGCAGCTCAGGGGAAAAATCCTAGCATAGGCCGATCCTAAATTGTGTAATTATGAGGACCACATACCAGGGGTTAATATGCCTAGTATGGGCCATCCTCTTCTACCACTTGTATCACATACCCTACTAAGATTATAACATACAGAAAACTAAAGAAAACAATGTAACTTACATGATATTACAAGATTAAGCAAATGTGGTCTTCTCTCCATATGTATGCACTTATATATTGATACATGATTTAATTTCAGCCCTCGTATTACATATTGTTGTATTTCCTTACATATTCAGTACATTTTTCAAACTGAAGTTCCTTGCTGGGGATGCTACATTTCATGCTGCAGGCATAGGTATTCCAGCTAGTAGACCTCCTCAGTAGGAGCATATGACACTCAGATACTTTTGGTGAGCTCTAGGTTGATTTAGAGCTTACTAAGTCCTTGGTAAATTCTTTTGTGTATTGTATCGTAGTTAAGGGTAACTTGGGGTCTGTGCCGATCTACTCTAGGTCTTCTATCTTTTTAGAGGCTTTGTAAATGTATGTACATGGTTCAGTTGTGTCTTATGGATTTGTGGCCTCAACGGCCATGTCTTGTATATAACTATTTGGGTCTACTTATGTTTGATTTTTATCGATGCATCCTTTTTGAACTTGTCGTGATTGTTATAGTTATATGCATAGTAAGTACATATTTCATGTTGATTCTCTCGGGTCCTTTTGGCATTGGTTGTCTGTTCCTCTTAATGGGATTTGAGGTGTGACATCCGCTAATTTTATTCCCATCACGACTACCCACTGCGCGGAGAATTATACAAGGATCTTCATAGTTGAGATTGTGTGTGACCATGGTATTTTATTTTCCATAATATCGAATAGGGAGGCACAATTCACATCTAGATTTTGGAGGTCATTCCAAAAAGGATTGCGTACGAAGGTGAAGTTAAGCACCGCTTTTCATCCTCAAATAGATGGTCAAGTGGAGAATAAAATTAAAACTCTTGAAGGATATGCTTAGATCTTGTATTATTGATTTCACTTTAGATTGGGATAGACAAGTGCCTTTTGTTGAATTTGCTTACAACAATAGTTACCATTCATCTATATCTATGGCTCCTTATGAAGCCTTGTATGGTAGGAGATATAGATCTCCCATTGGATGGTTCGAAGTTCCAATATTTCACTTTTGGGTCCCAATTTAATTTATTGGAATTAGAGAAGGTTCATATTATTAGGAATCACTTGAAAACAGCCTATAGCCGACGAAAGTCTTATGCCAACCACAGGAGAAGGGAATTAAAATTTGAAGAAGGTAATAAAGTGTATCTAAAAGTTTTGCCTATGAAAGGGGTGGTGAGATTTGTCAAGAAGAAGAAGTTGAGTCCTCGTTATGTGGGTCCCTATAAAATCTTGCAAAAGATTGGTAAGGTTGCATATGAGTTGAGGTTACCTAGTGAATTGACTTCGGTTCATCCTGTGTTCCATGATTTTATGCTTAAGAAGTGTATCAGTGATCCCGAGTCCATTCTTCCTATTGAAGGTGTAGGTGTTCAAGAGAACCTCTCTTATGAAGAGGTTCCGATTCAAATCCTTGATAGACAAGTAACTAAGTTAACAAATAAAGAGGGTGTCTTTCATAAAGGTCTTATGGAAGAATCACCTAGTTGAGGGTGCAACCTAAGAGATTGAGGCCCACACAAAGTCACGTTACCCTCATATATTTGATAACTAAGGTTAGTTAGTTTTACTATTAATCAAAATAATGATTAAACTTGAAATTGTTTTGATTTTTGGTGATGTTTTACAAAAATATTCATGTTATAGTGGATTACAGTGAAGTTATGCCTATATACTTGAAAATGTAATTTTTACTTGTTTTGAGTTTATGTTGTGCATTTTTGTATATTGTGCCTTCATGAATTGTATTGAGCTAGTTGATATGTGTTGAAGAAAGTCTTGGCATAATGAATAAGCATGAAATGAATGATGAACTCTTATGAGTTGAAAATGATGTTTTGAGTTGCATATGGTAAAACCCATGTGATTATGTTAATTTTGATTGTAACTCATGTTTTGATGTGTTGTTATCTGGTGGGCTGCTAGTCTTGAGTCTATTCCCCTTCCTTTTAATGAATTTTAGTGTCATTCAGGAACGAATGTTCCTAAGGGGGGGATAATGTAATACTCCGAATGTCAAAAGCCTAATTTAGTGCCTAACATGATAGTCTTATAGTTATAACATTTTTTTAAGGTTAATTATACGATGTTTGAGTCATTTAGGAAGTGTTAGAATCAAAACGTCAAGGAACATCCATGACGTCTGGAATCTAGTTCAAGAGGTGCTAGCGTTCCTTAGCCTATTTGACTAAGTTTAAAGAGTCAAAAAATGAATAAATTTTGTGGTAAGGTGTCTAATACTTATTAGAGTTAGTTTATAGTCAAAATGTTCATGTATGACTCCCCAAGGACCAACCAAGGTCCCTTGAGGAGGCCCCTTGCAATGTGGCAAAAAGCTGCAAAAAGGTAGTGCCTACACACGAGTTGCAGGCGACGAGGCGTCGATTCCTCAGCAGACCAACAATTAGCAATTTTGGTGAATGTTCCTATTGGACCAGTCTCTAACATCAACGAGGGGTGTTTAGGACGGAGGGGCACATGGGTGTCAACTGACACGGCCCTTAGTTGGGGTCCTGTAGGTCAGGCCCTTGTGTTACTTAATTCATTTAATTAGTTAGTTTAGTTAGGAGTTTAATTAGGGAATAGTGGTTGGCTAATTAAGTTAGTTAAGTCCCCATATATAAACTACCCTAAGCCTAACACCTCACTTAACCCTCATAATTTCCCAAACCCAAATTTCTCTTCCTTCTCTCTTCCAAACAAAACCCATTGAAGACTTAGCAAGGAAGTGTTATAGGGCTTAAAAGGATCAAGTGTATCCATCAAACTTCTTCAATTAGTGAGGTATGCAATTCCTTTCACCTTTGGGATCTCTTTCCCCAAAGGGCTCCTTCAAATTGATTTCAAAAATATGAAATTCAAGTGGCTTTTCTTCCATTACAAAATTGATATTGTGAATTGCGTTGTTTATGATTTCTTTTTGTTATAATGAGTAGATTAACATGTATTATGGTTACATTATACTAATTCTTGATGCGTTGACCTAGTTTGTGGAAATATGACCTTTTCCCCTTAACCGTAGTGTGTGATCTTAAATTGAATTGTATAGTATTGATATAATTTGCTTGGTTAGTGTGTGAATTACTATCCTATGTTGTTATCATGCTAAATTATGAGTAGATTGTAATATATTGTAATCCAGTTATGCTAGTTCTTGAATAATTGACCTAGGTTGTGAAGTAGACCATGAACTAGACCTAAGTCTCTAATTCTAGGCTATGAACTAGTGATGAATTGTTGTGTATTGATTCAATTGACTTCATTATTATGTTGGTTACTATTGTGTGATGATATTACACCCACTGTTTGGTACAATTCGATGGTTGATGGTAAGACCTTGATGATGAAATTGTGAAGGAGATTGGATAAGTCTTGTGATCTCTATTCTTTACTTCAATTATGATTACATATGATTAATTGAAGATGTTGTGTTGAAGTATAGCTTATGTCATTATTCCTAAGGTTGGTATGATGTTGAATTGTCATTTCTTCAACTACGGATTGTTAGCTAAGATGTAAATGTTATAAGGATGGTGATAACTACCAATGTGCCTTATCATGATGTGATTACACAAATGTGTTAAGCTCACATGTATGAATTGTAATGAAAGGAAAATACTAATGAAATTCTTATTAATCTATGATGATGATTATATAAGGGATAGACCCTCTGACCTACATTAATCTATGATGATGATTATATAAGGGATAGACCCTCTGACCTACATTAATCTATGATGATTAATAAAGAAATTAAAGACAATTGAAAAAGAGATTCTAGCTTAGCACAGAGTGAACTACAGTGAGGAATGTTGCTTCCTACATAGGGAATGTAGGATCACTAATGTACTCATGAGATTGGAGACTATAATTCATGTAGCATAAGAAGGGTTCCAACTATATCTCTTAGTTCATGAACTATGGTACCCCCATAGGAATAATGGCTAGCGTATCCACAATAGATGTTTTGGCACTACTTTGGCAAGTAGTCCGCCTTCCTTCGGTGTAGGGTTCCATGACATCGGATTCCACTTTAGCTCATGTGGTCTATGTTGGTTAAGGCAAGATGTTCCCAAAAGGTAAAATGAACTAAAGAAATCAACTCTAACTAGAATGACCTAAGGGGGTTTATCTTAGTCTAGATAGGGGTATGGTACTCTCTACCTACGCATTGCACTAGTTAGCCTTGAGAGAAGTCTTAGGAGGGTGTTCTTATAAATGTAAATGATGTATATGATGATATTATATGTTGATGATACTGTATGATGTTGGTTTCACCCATAACATGTGTTTGGTCTCTATTGCTAAACTATGATTATATGTACTCTTAGTGACATATTATGTAAAGTTTGACATAGTATATGGTTCTCGTTAGGTTTACTTGATTGAGTAAGGTTATGGGGATTTTCTTAGTCATTGCACTAGTATACTTGGTGAGGGTTCATGAGTTTTGCTTTGGTTATAATGTTATCAACTTTTATCCATGCTTGTTAATGGTTTGTCTTGAGGTATAGAATTGTCTTGACTATACAATTATGTTAATATGCATGTTTGCTTGATTAGAATTAGTATGGTTGGTCTTGTGATGTACATGGTCTAAGGTCTTGTCTTAATGAATATGTCTTATTGATTGGTATGGTTTCTTGAAATGTGCACAAGGCTTTTCAAAGTAAATTGAATACATTATTTAAAGGTCTCTTTTTAGAATGATTTTATGTTGTGTGTGCATATGGTTTCGTAGTTAGTACAAGTGATGTGCTAACCCCATTCTCTCCCTTTTCCCCCAACATTTTAGGTGCCAGTCGTTGAAGTCCTGTGTCGACTTTTGAAGGAAGGTTTGGATTCTTATTCTCCAAATTGGGTAGGTCCTCACTACTTCAGGACAATGCCACTTTCTAGTATTGGATGTTGATTTGTCTTAAAGACAATATGTTCATTTCTTTTCATTTGAGTACTAAATATTGTATAGCCTATATGTGGATTTTATGATATGGATGTATGGGCAATGCCAAATTTTTACACTCTTTTTTAGATGGTTATGAGATGAGACATTTAATTTTAAGACTATATATGTATATGTGCAATAAAAGTAGAAGACTAAGTAATCTTCTTATTGGAAGGGTCTGTGTATACTTGATACAAATATATGTTATGTGTATGCGAGAGGTCTATGTAAACCTCATGATAGATAGAAGAAATTTTTTTAAATTTTCCTCATTTCCTCGGTGAGGACGACGATGTCGGTTACATCTAAGGGGTGCTCCTCGGTCGTGACGACTTTGAGACTTAGACATTCCTTATGTTTAGCAATAAAGGATATTTAGAAGTATTACTATTTCGTGTGAAAATTTTTAGTTCCTTACTGCTTTTCATACATGTATCATATATGCAATTAAAGATGTTAAAGGTCTTGTACAGGACCTCCAAGAGGTCAAGTACGTCGTGGCATGATTTTAAAAGAAAAATATGATTTTTTTTGTTTTGTTTTGTTTTGTTGTTTTTGACACTAGATCATTGTTCCCTAGTGTATTTTGAGTCTAGATTTATAATTTTGTTCAATTTGGAGTTGTAGAAGTAAAGTTACCATAAAGGGTTTCAAACTTTTCAAATTTTGAAAGTGGGACTTTTGATATAGGATAAATTGGAGGTTAATAATTAGTGGGTTTTGTTCTCTTAGGTGAAGGGAGAAAATCCTACAATTTGAGTCAATTTTGAATTGATTTGAGTGTATTGGGGTGTAGTGTGTGTTCTTGGTGTTGTTCTAGAAAAAGAAGAAAGAAGAAGTACATTTGATCCAACTTTTCAAGTCAAAGTTGATCAAAGGTGTTTTTTTGGGGTCCATTAGTGGAGTTTTGAAAAAAATAAAAGAAAAAAAATCGAAATCTGAAAAACAATTTTAAAAAATATCTTCCACGTGCACTGACATGCTAGCAGCCACATCAGATGTCATCTGCCATGCCAGCGTTACATGGCATTGCATCAGCAGCCAGCGCAGTAGAGACCATCCAACAAGCCCCAGACGCCTAGTCAGTGCATAGGAATCACTTTCAAAGGCTGAAAATTGTAGGTTTTTCCATGAAAGCCCAAAAATATTCCAAGTATGGGAAGTTTTTTGGACCTAGAAATTATTGTAAGTGTCCAAACTTCGTGATTCTTTTTTCTATCATTTCCCCCCTCAATTATTCAACTAATTAAGAATTAATTATTACCTGTAATTACATGTTAACTAGTTTAGATCATCCAATCATTCGCACAACATCTTAAAAGAGATAGAACTTTTTTAAGACTTAAATTTTTCTGAATATCAAAATTCACTTCTTCTTCTTCTTCTTTTAAATTCATTTTCCTTCTATTTTCAACTAATTAACAATTAATTAACATCATTAATTACTTGTTAACTAGTTTCAATCATCAAATCATCCAATCAAGATATTACAAGTGATGACCTTTTTGAGGATTGAAATTTTTCTAAGTGTTCAAATTCACTTCTTCTTCTACTAAACTCATTTTCCTTGTATTTTTCAACTATTTAACAATTAATTAACATCTTTGATTACTTGTTAACTAGTTTTTAAGCATCAAAACATTTCTTTAATTCTTCAAATTAGTAACAAGTAGTAAACTTTTACTTTTGTAACTTGGTTTATTTTGAGTCAGAATTTTTATACTTCTTTATTCTACTTTTCTTTATCTTAGTTCATTGATAACCTTCTTGATTCAAGTCCGTTAGTTTTTTTTGGGTCGTCCTTCTTTCATAAATTTTCAGAGGACGTCATAGAAGGTGAGTTGAGAGTTACATACGAGTGAAGTGAGGCTTTTGCTACTAACCTCGTTTGTTGAGTTTTGTAGGTATCATGTCTAACACAAGTCCAATTGGGGAGAGGTCGGAGAACATCATGGAGGTTCTCGACACTCTAAGCAAGTAGCAGAAATGAATGGAAGGATAAGAGGTATGGAGGAAAGGTTGGTATGGGTGGAAAATGAGAATAAGAAGGAAAGCAATTCAACCCAAAAATAAGGAGATAGGGAGGACATCGGTGCATTCCCCCACCCTTACTCTCACTACACCATTTTAGGCCTACGGCCACACTAAATCTGAGCAACACTTAAAAATTGTTGCATAAAATATTTTTGGGAACACTTTTAAAATGTAGCCTAAATTTTTAACTTTCGGCAACGACAATATTGGCAACACTTGTAAAGCGTACTAATTAATGGTATTGGTTACACTTTATAAGTGTTTTCATAATATGAAATAAATGGCAACATCTATTTACATATATGACCACACTTTTAAAGTGTCCTATTTTTTACAATTGTAAAAACAACACATTACAAGTGTGGCCTAAATTTTTTACTAAAATTTTACATTTCCTCCAACATTTTCAACTCTCCCTCCCATATTTTATGGGCAAAAAAAATTATTAATAAAACATTTCTAAAAGCTTCTCTCTCTGTCTTGTCTCCTTGAACACGTTTTACTTTTTTTTCTCAAAGAGTTGCTGAAGAACATAGCTGAGCTGAAGAACTTAGGTTCGCTGAAGTACTGATCAACATCTGAGCTAAAGATTGTCTTCTCTAGAACATAATTTTCTCAAAGAGATGAAATATTGAAGCTTAAGAACTAAGGATAGAAGAATTGAAGAACGAAGAACTGAAGAGTGGAATCTGAAAATCTTAAGAGCTTAGCAGAAGATTTCTCCGATACCAATTTTGTCAAGTGTACGTACAAAATATGTACAATTGAGTTTTCTTTTTATTTTCTACTAATAATCTAGCACTAAAACAATCTTCTTGTCAATTGATTGATTTTTTGTTTTGTATTTAGAAGGAATTGATTAATTCGGGGGTTCTTACAGTTAAAATTCCAAAGTAGGGGAAGAACGTTTCAAAAATATGAACGTCAAAGTTAGCCCTAAGAATGTTGAGTAGACGAGAAAGAGCAAATTAATACTTGAAGCATTTGAGTCTTTATGTATATATCTTTGTGTTTTTATTGCATTGTACCTCTATTGCGTTTCTTATGCACCAATTTCTGCATTATTTTGTTTGTATCTTCAGTAGCTGCAAATTGTGCAAATAGTTAGTAAAAGTACATCCTCAAGGTTCAGTATTTACTATGTTCTTTAAGGTGTGTGTTCTAGTAGCTGTGATTTGTTGCATCTCAAATTGAATATAGAAGTTTGAAAGGAACTTAATAACATTGTGTAGTATAGAAAATCAGTCTGTTCAAGAAGATTGTGATTTGTTTCCTTCCGTAATGAGCAGGTACTAAGAAGTCTTTGATCAACCCTCTGATATAAAGCTCCTTCTCGTGTGCATTCCATCCAATATAGGAAAAGAATAGTGCCTATCTTGTGCTTTTCCATGAATCATGTCAACCTTTTTATCTTTTCTTTTTGAATGCTTGTGCAGGAGGTGCAAAATGCAATAAAAGACTTGAATGGTAGAAGTGGTCTAGTTTTTCAATACACCGATTTAACATGGTTGATACTAGTTTTTCAATACACTGATTCAACATGGTTTATACACTTATATAAAATTGCTTATTGAGATTTTGATTCTTAATAGAGCACTTTTCCAACCTGTCTTCTATTGGTGAAAATCTTGATTGATTACTGCTTGTGTTCTTGTTCTATTTGGAATTCTATAGCATAGGACAAACTAAGATTGTTTTCTTGTTTTTTCGTGTTGGTATCTTCATTGATAGACATTATGTCACTCACTATGCTAGTCCTTCACTCGCAAAGCTAAGTTGATATTTGCATCTCCTCCAGTCTTCATCTCAATCTAGTTTCATTAGTTTCTCTTGTATGCTATAATTCAATCTTTTCTTTTTACTATTTTTGCGAACTACATGTAATGAATGTTGTGTACCAGCCAATTTATACAATTCTCTATGTTTTAAAAATACAAGCTATGACATTTCATTTTCTACTAGAGATCATTTTCAAATGGATTTGAACTTGGTTTCATGCCATGCTGTTGCATCATTTCTTGGTTGTTTTATTTCCTAGATTAGTCGGCTTGATAAAAGATAGGCTTGGTTTTCTATATCAACTTAATTGAGATTTTTAAGTCCGTGTTTAATCAACTTAAAGATGACATTCTCTATATTTTCTTTTGTGGTTTTTAATGTATCTGTCGCTAATGTAAATATTGAGATAATTTCAGTTTAAAGTTCATGTTTAGTTTTGTGAGATTTTTATCCTTATTCGGACAGTGGTTGAGCATGCTATTTTTGAATTTGCATCTTTATTTATTTGCGGTCGTAATTTTGTGAATCAATAATTTTGATACCTCGAGTCAAATGGGAAGTCAGTTTCTTTCTGTTGGTATTTCCCAAATAATGATAACCCATTTAGGTGATTAAATTTCCTCTAGTATTCATTTATTTTGTACAAGTTTCCGTAGTTGTAGTCCTTGTTTTATATTTTGAATTGTCTGTATTGTTTGCTTCTTTTGCATATCAATTCGTCAAAAATGAAAGTCAGTTGGAATCGTATGCATTGTTTACTGATGTATTTCCTTTATTGATGTATACAATTGTGAATGTGGTTTTCTTGTTCTTGTTGGTTATTAGTTTGATCATGAAAAAAAATCAGTATATTTGCTGGAGCTTTTGTACTAGATGTTTCATTTCCGGTGACTGCTGTAACTTTACTTCCTGACTGCTGAGTATTGATGAATAATTTCCAGTATGTGTCTTTATTTTACTGCTGTAATTTTATTTACTGACTGCATTTGTCCATGAGCAATATCAGTTCTGTCAAGGTGTTTGGCCATTGAAAATATGAAAAGAATGTGGTGAGAATGTACGATAATAATTCTTCATAGTTCTTCTCTTAATCCAGAACATAGCTTCATATTTTCAGATGTTTCAGATTTCTGTCCATATTTGCTTCTAAGTGAGTAAGTTTGTAACAATTTAAAATTCAATAGATCCATTTCTAGCATGCTTCAATATTTTTATATTTTCGTCTTGTTTCGGTTTTGGATAGCATTCCATTATTTATTTGTTTCTTGGAACCTAAAAGTTGATGGGATTATTTGGTTTATAATGCTAATCATTCGTAATACTCATTGATAGTACATTAAGTAACCAATTTGTTTATACTACTAGGAATTATTCTTTTGATGAACTTGTTTGGATCAGTAGCTTGTGTTTAGAAGAAATTTTTGTTTTGTGTTTTGAAAAAATGATTACTTTTGGGGCTCTTACAACTGAAATTTAAAATTGATTAATTGTTAAATTTCTTAATTTTGTGTTCTTTCTTGATGGAACATATTTGTTTATTAGAGTAATTGATATTCAAGTAGTTAACGTTGTTATCAATTCTGATTCCCTAAGAACTCAGAAATGTATTTGCACAACGCATGCATAACAAATCTTTTATCTTGCTTATTGACTTATATATTGTTTTTGCTATTTCATCTTTGGTAATTTATTTTGCAGGTTGGACAATTAGGGAGATTTGAGAAGCTTGGTTTAGCTATTAGCTAGGTTACTTTTGAGGATCACTTCACTTTGTATGCATTAATTATGTTCATTTACTTTATACTAGATCATTAAGCTCTATGTGTTGATTTCTGCTACTATTAAAAGTATATATCTTACTATGAGATATAGAATTGAACAAGAACTAGGAATAGAAATCAAGAAAATCCCTTCACAGATAGATTAAGCTATATATAAAGTCTTATATGTAAGCTCCCCTTAATTTTCTTAATTATTCTTTGATGAAGTAAATTGAGTTGTTTTGTAGTCCTGCTAGGTTCTGATTAGACTTAAAAGCTAGTTCAACTTGCTTGCTTTAGATCGCTTTAATGGTTTTCTTCCATTTTTAGATTTTGGAAGGCTACATAACAATTGAACTAAAATTAATGAACTCTTTAAAATTTGGTTTCAAGTAGGCCTTATCACAGGATTCTGTTAAGCTTTGAACAATTCAAGAGTCTTGAAAAATTTCCTTATTCTTGATTAGTTCATTAAATTTTGTCTATCCTATTAATTCACTATCTTTTCTTAATTCTTTCTATCCTTTTAATTTTACATATTTTCCCTTAGAACCAAAATCAACATTCAAAAACATTTGTGGAGGATTCAAAGTTTGATTTGGCATAACACAGTGTCATGACTACGTAAGAAAATATTATCATCTCATAACACCTGATTTTGGTAACTTAATCATGAATTTAATGATTCTTATTGAAATATCAAATATTTATATCTTCTTATTGGAAATAAAATATCCCATCAAAGGATTGGATGAATTTAGCAAGGTATAGCTAACCCTATATTGATGATGTGGAATCATTCCTAGATTTTGCTTACTCTTATGGAAATCCTAACGGAGAGTAAATTTAGTGTCAATGTGCAAAATGTTGTAATATTCGTTGGACTTGAACGAATGTAGTGTATGATCATCTAATATGCTATGGACTTGTTAAAGGTTATACTAGATTGATCAACCATGGAGAATGGGATATCAAGTTGAATGTTGAAGATGATATGTATTGCTCGCGTGATGATATTGATGGATTGTTGAATGATCAATTTAGAGATGTTGCACAGGCAAAAAGAGATTATAATGGTCCAAATGAAGATGTCAAGAAATACTATAACTTAGTTGAAGAGGCAAGCCAAGAATTATATCCTGGTTGTATATTCTCTGAATTATCATTCACACTATGTTTATATTTGTTGAAGTGTCTACAACGATGGAGAAATGAACCATTCACTTCTCTTTTAGAGTTATTAAAAGAGGTGATGCCCAAGTTTAAAATTCCTCCCTCTTACAATAAAACCAAGTCTATGGTCAAGAATCTCGGCCTTGATTAACAGAAAATTGATGCATGTCCAAATGATTGCATGTTGTTTAGGAATCATCATAACGATGATGAATTTTGTCTTACTTGCGGAGCTTCACGATCTATTGAAAATCGTGAAGTTGATGGTGAGGTTGAGTCTTCTAAAAAATCACATCGAGTTTCAACAAAGACTTTGAGACACTTTCCATTAATTCCTAGACTCAAAAGGTTATTTATATGCTCAAAGACAGCAGATTCTTTGAGGTGGCATGATGAGGAGCGTTCAAAAGATGGAAAGTTAAGGAATCCCGCTGATGGTCAAGCATGGGTTGATTTTGATAGGTTGCATCAAGATTTTGCACTAGATTCTAGCAATGTGAGACTTGGATTAGAAAGTGATAGGTTCAATCCATTTCGAACCATGAGTATATTTCATAGCACATGGCCAGTTATGTTGATGACGTATAATCTGCCGCCTTGGATGTGCATGAAATCTGAATATTCTATTCTTTCATTACTTATACATGGGCCACGATAACCTAGAAATGACATTGATGTTTACTTATAACCATTGATAGATGAGTTAAAATTGTTGTGGTATTTTGGGGTTGAACATATGATGCTTCAAGAAATCAAACTTTTCAAATGCGAGCAGCTCTTATGTGGACAATCAGTGACTTTCCTGCATATGCTATGTTGTCTGGATGGAGTACAAAAAGAAAGTTTGCTTGCCCTTGTTGAAACTATAACACTAATTCTCGCTATCTTAAGCATAGTCGGAAAATGTGTTATATGGATCATCGTGTTTTTCTACCCATGGATCGTCCATGGAGTTCTAACAAAAGATCGTTCAATGGAAAAATAGAATTTAGGCCTCTTCCAACTTTATTAAAGGAAACTGATGTGCTTCATAACTTACATGATTTTGAAAATGTGTTTGGAAAGAAGAAAAAGAGATTAAATGATGGCCCGTGGAAAAAAAGGTCAATTTTTTTGAATTACCTTACTGGCAGCACAACTTGTTATGCCATAACCTCGATGTAATGCACATAGAGAAGAACATAGTTGATAGCATTCTTGGAACTCTTTTGGATATTCCTGGCAAAACAAAAGATCATGCAAAAGCCCGGTATGATTTTAAAGAGATGTGAATTAGAAAGAATCTTCATACAAAAGATGCTGGAGATGATAAGAGAACAAAGTTTGCAAAAGCTTGCTTCTCAATGATAAATGGAGAGAAATCAGTTTTTTGTGGAGTTTTAAAGACAGCCAAGCTACTTGATGGTAGTGCCTCTAATATATCTAGGTGAGTGCAACTGGCTGAAAGGAAATTATCTGGTTATAAGACCCATGATGCTCATTTCATGTTAGATTGCTTGTGTTATGCCTCGTATTTTTTTATACGTAGTGCGCATCATGATCTAGTAGATTTAAGTCTGGGGAATGAGATTTTATTTTAAGTTCCAAGTGATTAAAGAAATATTAAGCAAGGATGTTAATTCCAAATGTGTTATTAAGTATGATTTGTCTAATGTAAGTGTCATTAACTTTAAGTAAGGGATTAATTAGTGGCAGATTTGGATTAATTTAATCCAATGGGCCCCACCACTCATAATTGGTGGTTGATTAGGATTAATTTAATCCAGTGGGCCCCACAACTCAAGGCAAAAATTAAAAAAGATCAGATTGTGAGCTGGCCTTAGTGGACAGGTGTAGAGGGGGGCTGCCTCCACTTCATACTATTAAATAAGGTGGAGAAATCCACTCAATGCTAAATAAAGTGGTGAAATGCATTGCTGCATATCATCTTCATCTTCACTACTTGTTTTAGGAAGCCATGGAAATGGAGAAACCAACCCTGCAACTCTTGGCCAGCAGCTGCAAATAATTTGGTTAGTAATCTCCTTGTTTGATGTGTTAATTATTTAGAATACCTTTGTTAATTATCCATTAATTTTAAGCAGGTGGCGTGACCAGTAGCTTAGGAAGTTTGTTTTAGTTATTGAATGTGCTAAGTATGAACGAACACCATAATCGGATTATTAGTGGTGTCGTGTTGGTGCTTGGGCTATTTTTATTAAAGCAAACTGCGGGAAAATTCTGTTTTGGCATTATGTATTTGTTAAATGTGATTATGAGTATATACTCCAAAGGATGAATACAATAAGGTAGATGTGTTGCGAATTATAAAATGAGTTATCGCTCGGTGTGTCGTTGCTTCGCTGCTATGGTTGCTGAGACGGAACTGTTTTGGGGAGGAGGCTGTTTAATATGATTTGTTGGGTTATATGAGTTATTGGTATTGCTGTGGATAATTTCGGTTGTTGTCGAATTGGGACGAAGTAAGGAAAAAGGGGAAGTGCAGCCGAATTTTCGTTAGTTTATTAGCTAGCTTACAAGAAAGTAAAGCGCGATGTTTATCTAATTGCGGCACGATTGTTGCTTGTTATAGATTAATAGCTTGAGTAGTAAATGTTGGACGTGCGGCTCGATTATACGGTATGTAATGCTGTCCTTTCTTTCTTTGTTTGGCATGACTTTTAAAAATAAGCGAATAACAGATAGGTTTGATACTTACTTCTAGAGCGTCTAGGTGACATATATTCTTGCTTCCACAATTATTCCTCTATATATCAGCTATGTCTAAGGCTATGATGATCTCTCATATCTATGGTAGTGCTTCTTAGAATCATTGATATTTTACGTTTCCATATCATATTAAATGTTCATAATCTTCATAAAACATTAATCTTTGGTAATACTCCTTGCTGGTTCACGTTGATTGTACTATTGAGTTATAAGAAAAGATTTTATTTGCATATGGTTGCTCATAATATTCTTCTCGTGCATAGAGTCATTTATCATTTCACCGAGTCCCGGGCCGGGTAATGTTCGTGCGGAGTTTCTTGCATATGTCACCGAGTTCCTCACTAGAGGGCCGGGTATGTATATTATATATATATGATTGGTGATGAGGATGGTTATGATGATGATGATGACGGAGATGACGTGATGATTATTTTGCTGAGCCCCTTAATAGGGAAGCTGGGCACCTTATATGTTAAATATATGCATGATTTTCACTTAAAAGGGTATATGAGTAGCGATATTTTGTTTCGACTTGCCATATTGGAATCCTGTCATCTTTACCTTATGCTTTACATACTCAGTACATTGTCCGTACTGACCCCCCCCCCTTTCCTTCGGGGGCTGCATTTCATGCCCGCAGGTGTAGACGCGCAGTTCGGTGATCCTCCCGCCTAGGATATCTACTTTGCTGATTGGGAGAGCTCCACTGTTCTGGAGCCCAGTCATTTTGGTACATAACTTTTTGTGTAGTCTTTTGCTCGTCTATGGGTACGGTGGGGCCCTGTCCCGTCGAATTTCACTACTGTACTCTTAGAGGTCTGTGGAGATTATGTGGGTTGTATATATATGTTTTGGGTAAAGGTCTGGACATGGTTTGTTTGGGATGTCCGCTTGTACAGGGGCAGCCTTGTCAACTGCATACATCATTGTGTACTGTGTAGTGGCAGCCTTGTCGGCTTACGTATGTTATTATGCTTTGAATAGTGGCGGCCTTGTCGGCTCGTGTATGTTGTTACGGTTGAATGGTTATGACTCCTTATGAGACAGGTCCTCTTTATATATATATGACGTTAGGGTTGGCTTGATTTGATTAAATTCCATATTGTCTTAGTTTCAGTTGGTTATACTTAGCAGGTTTGTATGTGGGTGTCAAAAACGGGCACTAGTCACGGCCCATCGGGTTGGGTCGTGACAAAGAGTGGTATCAGAGAAGTTCTTCCTCGGAAGTGTCTACAGACCGTGTCTAGTAGAGTCTTGTTTATCGGTGTGTTGTGCACCACATCTATAAACAGGAAGCTACAGGACATTTAGGATGTCATCCTTTCTTCTTATTCTAGATCGTGCGATAGAGCTATATTAACAGGATAATCCCTCTCTAACGAATCTGTGTGTTTTCAGCTATGCCTCCAAAGAAAGCGACAGCTGCTCATGGGGGCAAATCGGTAGCAGAAGGTACTAGTCAGACCCGGATGGTTACCAGGGCCCATGCCCAGTCTATGTCTAGTATTATGCTTCCGTCAGAGAGCTCTTCTACACCGCCACCGCCAGAGGAGCTTAGAGCAGCAGCAGCTCCAGTTTGGGGGACACTATCAGCCCCCGAGGCCCCAATACTTGAACCTCCAGCTCTTCAGTCAGTACCAGAGGATAAGGCCATGAGAGATGCGGTTCAGTTGCTGACTAGATTAGTGGCAGGTCAGGCTTGCAGGCATGGACTAGGAGTTGATCATGCAGACAGATCTGATAGCTTAAGGGCTCGTGACTTCCTAAGTTGTAATCCTCCAGAGTTCTTTGGGTCAAGGCCCCAGGTTGATCCGCAAGAGTTTATTCGTCAGATGCAGCGTACATTGAGGATAGTCAAGACTTTGGAGACCGAGTCTGTTGAGTTGGCTACGTATCATTTGCGGGATGTAGCCATTAATTGGTATGACTCTTGGGAGTTATTTAGGAGTGAGGGTGCTCCTCCAGCGTTATTGGTGAATTTGTGGAGACTTTCCAGGGCCACTTCCGTCCTCCACAGATGAAGCGAGGTAGAGTCGATAGATCCTTGCTTTTGAAGCAAAATGGCAGGAGCGTTCAAGAGTATAGCCTCGAGTTTGATTCATTGGCTAGGCATGCGCCTACTATTGTGGTTGATATGGCAGACAGGGTACACCGTTATGTGATGGGATTGGATCGTTATTTGATTGACGGTTGTATGGAAGTGACTCTTCAGCCAGGTATGGACATTGCTCGGGTGCAGGCATATGCACAGGGGGTAGAGGATCGGCACCGGGGACGTCAGCCAGATAGAGATTATAATAGAGGCCATCATAAGAAGACTAGATCAGCAGGTTATCGTGACGAGTTTCAAAGCGGGCAGTCTCAGAAGCATGTTAGATTTTCTTCCCAGCCAGTGCAGAGTGCACCCCCAGGTTTCATGGGTAGGGGGTTCGATCGTATGGGATATTTGGAAGCTAGTCAGAGCTCTAGGGCGTCAGGGTCATAGATGGGCAGAGGTTTGAGCCAGTCGAGGCCACCTTTGCCTCGGTGTTCTCGTTGTGGTAAGTCCCATCCTGGGGAATGTCGTTGGGCTACAGGTGCGTGTTTTTCTTGCGGCCGTCAGGGCCATACTATGAGGGAGTGTTACCTTAGAGGTAGTGCAGGTGGTATGGCACATCCTACAGGGTCCGTTGCTGGTTCATCTTCTTCTGTGGCTATGCGCCCTACTGGGTAGGGTATACAGACGCCAGCAGGCCGTGGTAGAGGACGTGGTGGAGCTTCCAATTCTAGCGGTCCCTCAAACCGTATATATGCTTTGACTAATAGGCAAGATCAGGAGGCGTCACGTAATGTGATCACAGATATATTATCACTATTCTCCCGAAGTGTGTATGCATTGATAGACCCAGGTTCCACCTTATCATATATATCTCCCTTTGTTGCTAGTAGGATCGGAATAGATTCTGAGTTGATAGAACCATTTGAGGTAGCTATACGTGTAGGAGATTTTGTCATAGCTACGCGAGTATATAGGAATTTTTCAGTAGTTATGTATAATCGTCGTACCGTAGCAGATCTAATAGAGTTAAATATGATTGAGTTTGATATTATCATGAGCATGGATTGGTTCGCTGGTTCTTATGCTAATGTTGATTGCAGAGGAAAGATAGTTCGATTTCAATTTCAAGGGGAACTGGTTATAGAGAGGAAGGGAAGTACAGTATCGCAGAAAGGTAAGTTCATTTCATACCTCAAGGCCGGGAAGATGGTTAGAAAAGGCTATATTTAGCATCTGATTCGGGTGCATGACATAAAGGCAGAGGCACCGATTCTTCAATCAGTCCCGGTAGTTAATGAATTTCCGAATGTATTCCCCGAGGAACTTCCAGGCCTTCCTCCAGAACGGGAGATAGAGTTTACTATTGATGTATTACCAGATACCCAGCCTATATCTATACCTCCTTAAAGAATGGCACCTGCTGAGTTGAAAGAATTGAAAGAGCAATTGAGGGATTTGCTAGAAAAGGGCTTCATCAGTCCTAGTACGTCACCTTGGGGAGCACCGGTACTGTTTGTGAGGAAGAAGGATGGGTCGCTGTAGATGTGCATTGATTTTAGGCAGTTGAACAAATTAACAATAAAGAACAGGTATCCCCTCCCAAGGATTGACGAACTATTTGACCAGTTGCAGGGTGCAAAGTGTTTTTCAAAGATAGACTTGCGGTCAGGTTATCATCAGGTACTGGTAAGGGAGGCAGATATTCCAAAGACGGCATTCCGGACCCGATATGGGCATTATGAGTTAAGAGTGCTGTCTTTTGGGCTGACTAATGCTCCAGCGGTGTTCATGGATTTAATGAATCGAGTATTTAAACCATTCCTTGATATGTTTATTATTGTATTTATAGACGATATTCTTGTCTATTCACGTTCAGAAGAGGAGCATGCAGATCATTTAAGGATGGTACTTAGGGTGCTTCAGCACCAGAAGTTGTATGCTAAATTCTCTAAGTGCGAGTTCTTGCTTACTTCAGTGGCATTCTTGGGGCATATTATTGGAGCTAATGGTATTCGGGTAGACATGCAGAAGATTGAGGCAGTAAAGACTTGGTCCAGACCTACGACACCTATTGAGGTACGCAGCTTTTTGGGGTGAGCAGGATATTACAGGAGATTCGTAGAAAAGTTTGCCTCAATTTCAGCGCCTTTGACAAGGCTAACTCAAAAGGCAGCCAAGTTCCAGCGGACAGATGCTTGTGAGCGAATCTTGCAGCTATTGAAAGATAAATTGACTACAGCTCCAGTCCTAACTCTTCCGGAGGGACCAGACGGCTATGTTATTTATTGTGATGCTTCAGGTGTTGGGCTAGGATGTGTATTGATGCAGCATGGCAATGTTATAGCCTATGCCTCCCGACAACTTAAGAAGCATGAAAAGAACTATCCTACTCACGATCTGGAGTTAGCGGTCGTGGTTCATGCCTTGAAGATATGGAGACATTATTTATATGGTGTCCATATGGACATCTATATAGATCATAAGAGTCTCCAATATATCTTTAAACAGAAGGAGCTGAACTTACGACAGAGGCGGTGGTTAGAGTTGCTAAAGGATTATGATGTTGATATTTTATATCATCCAGGGAAAGAGAATGTTGTAGCAGATGCTCTTAGCCGTAAGTCCATGGGTAGCTTGACAGATGTACAACCAGAAGGGAGGGATATGGTTCGGGAGATTCAGCGGCTATCCAGCCTTGGAGTCCGTTTAGTTAATTCGGAAGATAGTGGAGTTTCTATTCGAGAGGTTGCTGAGTCCTCAATCATAGATAAGGTAAATAGACACCAATACAAGGACCCTATTCTGGCACAGTATGGAGATGCAGCTCTTCAAAAGCAAAAGACCCCATTTAAGGTTACACCTAACGGAGTGTTACGATATGAAGGCAGATTGTGTGTACCCGATACTGCGGGGCTACGACGGCAGGTTATGGGAGAGGCACACTCTGCCCGTTATTCTATTTACCCAGGGTCAACAAAAATGTATCATGACCTCAGATGCTTATATTGGTGGGATGGCATGAAAAAGGACATAGCGGAGTTTGTTGCTCAGTGCCCAAATTGTCAACAAGTCAAGATCGAACATCAAAAGTCTGGTGGATTATTACAGGAGATAGAGATCCCGACTTGGAAATGGGAGCTGATTAATATGGACTTTATTACAGGCTTACCTCGTACTCAACGGAAGTATGACTCTATATGGGTTATTGTAGATAGGCTGACGAAATCGGCCCATTTTCTTCAAGTTAGGACTACTTATTCAGCTGAAGATTATCCAAGGTTATATGTCAGGGAGATAGTGAGACTTCATGGGGTTCCCACGTCCATTATATTAGATAGAGGAGCTCAATTTACAGACTGATGGGCAAGCTGAGCGTACTATTCAGACACTAGAAGATATGTTGTGAGCCTGTATTATTGACTTCAAAGGCAGCTGGGATGACCACTTGCCGCTAATTGAGTTTGCCTATAATAATAGCTACCATTCTAGTATCAAGATGGCACTGTACGAGGCCTTATATGGGAGAAAATGCAGATCACCTATTGGTTGGTTTGATGTTGGCAAGACTAAGTTAATAGGCCACGATGTGATTCAGCAAGCTGTTGACAAGGTGAAGCTTATTCAAGAAAGATTATTAGCAGCCCAGAGTCGACAGAAGTCATATGCAGATAATCGGCGTTGAGATTTGAAGTTTCAGATTGGTGACTTGGTATTCCTGAAGGTATCACCCATGAGGGGTGTGATGAGATTCGGCAGGAAGGGGAAGCTCAGTCCGAGATACATTGGGCCTTATCAGATTGTTCGTAGGATAGGCAAGGTTGCCTATGAGTTGGATCTACCATATGATTTGGAGGCGGTACATCCAGTCTTCTATGTATCGATGCTACGTAAATTTATTGGTGATCCTTCTAGAGTATTCCCTGTAGATGATATTCAGGTAACACAGGAGTTGTCATATGAGGAGAAACCTGTGGCTATACTTGATCGTCAGGTTAGAAGGTTACGTACTAAGGATGTGGCTTCCATCAAAGTGTTGTGGAAAAATAACAATAGGGAGGAGATGACTTGGGAACCGGAAGACAAAATGAAGAATAAGTATCCTTACTTGTTCCCCGTACCTGCAGGTAATTCAATTCCTAGCTTGTCTATATTGATAGATAATGAGATTATGTAGCTGTGAGGCATCTGTAAGTTACGGAATGCAGGTTGATAGGTATAAATTTTAGAGAGACCTCGCTGGAATTTATTTTTGCAAGACGCTAACTTAACATTCGATGACGAATGTTCCTAAGGGGGGAAGGATGTTATGCCTCGTTTTTTTATATGTAGTGCGCATCGTGATCTAGAAGACATAAAGAAATATTAGGCAAGGATGTTATTTCCAAATGTGATGTTAAGTATGAGTTGGCTAATGTAAGTGCCATTAACTTTAAGTGAGGTATTAATTAGTGGATAATTTGGATTGATTTAATCCAATGGGCCCCGCCACTCATAATTGGTGGCTGATTAGGATTAATTTAATCCAGTGGGCCCCACCACTCAAGGCAAAAATTAAAAAGGGATAAGATTGTGGGCTGGCCTTAGTGGACAGGTGTAGAGGGGGCTGCCTCCACTTCATACTATTAAATGAGGTGGAGAGATCCACTCTATGCTAAATAAAGTGGTGAAATGCATTGCTTCATATCATCTTCTTCTTCATCACTTGTCTTAGGCAGCCATGAAAATGGAGAAACCAACCCTGCAACTCTTGGCCAACAGCTGCAAATAATTTGGTTAGTAATCTCATTGTTTTGTGTGTTAATTCTTTAGAATACCCTTGTTAATTATCCATTAATTTTAAGAAGGGGGCGTGACCAGTAGCTTAGGAAGTTTGTTTTAGTTATTGAATGTGCTAACTATGAATGGAAACCATAATCAGATTATTAGTGGTGTCATGTTGGTGCTTGGGCTGTTTTGATTAATGCAAACTGCAGGAAAATTCTGTTTTGGCATTATGTATATGTTGAATGTGATTATGAGTATATACTCCAAAGGATGAATACGATAAGGTAGATGTGTTGCGAATTATAAAATGAGTTATCGCTCGGTGTGTCGTTGCTTCGCTGCTATGGTTGCCGAGACGGAACTGTTTTAGGGATCAGGCTGTTTAATATGATTCTTTGGGTTATATGTGTTATTGGTATTGCTGTTGATAATTTGGATTGTTGTCGGATTGGGGCGAAGTAAGGAAAATAGGGGAGGTGTTGCCGAATTTTTGTTAGATTATTAGCTAGCTTACAAGAAAGTAAAGCACAATGTTTATCAAATTGCGGCACGATTGTTGCTTGTTATAGATTAATAGCTTGAGCAGTAAATATTGGACGTGCGGCTCGATTATACGGTATGTAACGCTGTCCCATCTTTCTTCGCTTGGCATGACTTTTAAAAATAAGAGAATAACGGACAGATTTGATACTTATCTCTAGAGCGTCTAGGTGACGTATATTCTTGCTTCCACAATTATTCCTCTCTATATCAGCTATGTCTAAGGCTATAATGATCTCTAATATCTATGGTAATGCTTCTTAGAGTCATTGAGATTTTAAGTTTCCATATCGTATTAAAGGTTCATAATCTTGATAAAACATTAGTCATTGGTAATAGTCCTTGCTGGTTCACGTTGATTGTTCTATTGAGTTATAAGAAATGATTTTAATTGCATATGGTTGCTCATAATATTCTGCTCGTGCATAGATTCATGTATCATTTCACCGAGTCCCGGGCCGGGTAATGTTCGTGCGGAGTTTCTTGCATATGTCACCGAGTTCCTCACTAGAGGGCCGGGTATGTATATTATATATATGATTAGTGATCAGGATGGTTATGATGATGATGATGACGGAGATGACGTGATGATTATTTTGCCGAGCCCCTTACTAGGGAAGCTGGGCACCTTAAATGTAAAATATATGCATGATTTTCACTTAAAAGGGTATATGTGTAGCGATATTTTGTTTCGACTTTCCATATTGGTATCCTGTCATCTTTACCTTATGTTTTACATACTCAGTACATTGTCCGTACTGACCCCCCTTTACTCGTGGGGTTGCGTTTCATGCCCGCAGGTGTAGACGCACAGTTCGGTGATCCTCCCGCCTAGGATATCTACTCTGCTGATTGGGAGAGCTCCACTGTTCTGGAGCCCAGTCGTTTTGGTACATAACTTTTTTGTAGTCTTTTGCTCGTCTATGGGTATGGCGGGGCCCTGTCCCGTCGAGTTTCACTAATGTACTCTTAGAGGTCTGTGGACATTATGTGGGTTGTATATATATGTTTTGGATAATGGTCTGGACATGGTTTGTTGGGATGTCCACTCTTACAGGGGCAGCCTTGTCGGCTGCGTACATCATTGTGTATTGTGTAGTGGCAGCCTTGTCGGCATACGTATGTTATTATGCTTTGAATAGTGGCGGCCTTGTCGTCTCGCGTATGCTGTTATGGTTGAATGGTTATGACTCCTTATGAGACAGGTCCTCTTATATATATATGACGTTGGGGTTGGCTTGATTTGATTAAATTCCATATTGTCTTAGTTTCAGTTGGTTATACTTATCAGGTTTGTATGTGGGTGTCCAAAACGGGCACTAGTTAGGGCCCATCGAGTTGGGTCGTGACAGCTCAAGCTATTAATCTATAACAAGCAACAATCGTGCTGCAATTAGATAAACATCGTGCTTTCCTTTCTTGTAAGCTAGCTAATAATCTAACGAAAATTCGGCAGCACTTCCCCTATTTTCCTTACTTCGTCCCAATCCGACAACAATCCAAATTATCCACAGCAATACCAATAACACATAAACCCAAAGAATCATATTAAACAGCCCCCTCCCCAAAACAGTTCCATCTCAGTAACCATAGCAACGAAGCAACGACACACCAAGCGATAACTCATTTTATAATTCGCAACACATCTACCTTATCGTATTCATCCTTTGGAGTATATACTCATAATTACATTCAGCATATACATATGCCAAAATAGAATTTTCCTGCAGTTTGCTTTAATTAAAAAACCCCAAGCACCAACACGACACCACTAATAATCCGATTATGCATACTTAGCACATTCAATAACTAAAACAAACTTCCTAAGCTACTGGCCACGCCCCCTTCTTAAAATTAATGGATAATTAACAAGGGTATTCTAAAGAATTAACACACCAAACAAGGAGATTACTAACCAAATTATTTGCAGCTGCTGGCCAAGAGTTCCAGGGTTGGTTTCTCCATTTCCATGGCTGCCTAAGACAAGTGATGAAGAAGAAGATGATATGCAGCAATGCATTTCACCACTTTATTTAGCATGGAGTGGATTTCTCCACCTCATTTAATAGTATGAAGTGGAGGCAGCCCCCTCTACACCTGTCCACTAAGGCCAGCCCACAATCTGATCCCTTTTTAATTTTAGCCTTGAGTGGTGGGGCCCACTGTATTAAATTAATCCTAATCAGCCACCAATTATGAGTGGTGGGGCCCATTGGATTAAATCAATCCAAATTAGCCACTAATTAATCCCTCACTTAAAGTTAATGGCACTTACATTAGCCAACTCATACTTAATATCACATTTGGAAATAACATCCTTGCTTAATAATTCATTACGTCTTCTAGATCACAATGCGCACTACGTATAAATAAAACGAGGTATAACATCCTTCCCCCCATAGGAACATTCATCCTCGAATGTTAAGTTAGCGTCTTGCAAAAACAAATTCCAGCGAGGTCTCTCTAAAAGTTATACCTATCAACCTGCATTCCGTAACTTAAAGATGCCTCACAGCTACATAATCTCATTATCTATCAATATAGTCAAGCTAGGAATTGAATTACCTGCAGGTACGGGGAACAAGTAAGGATACTTATTCTTCATTTCGTCGACCGATTCCCAAGTCATCTCCTCCCTATTGTTATTTTGTCACAACACTTTGACGGAAGCCACATCCTTAGTACGTAACCTTCTAACCTGACGATCAAGTATAGCCACGGGTTTCTCCTCATATGACAACTCCTCTGTTACCTGAATATCATCTACAGGGAATACTCTAGAAGGATCACCAATACATTTACGTATCATCGATACATGGAAGACTGGATGTACCGCCTCCAAATCAGATGGTAGATCCAACTCATAGGCAACCTTGCCTATCCTACGAACAATCTGATAAAGCCCAATGTATCTCGGACTGAGCTTCCCCTTCCTGACAAATCTCATCACACCCCTCATAGGTGATACCTTTAGGAATACCCAGTCACCAATCTGAAACTCCAAATCTCGATGCCGATTATCTGCATATGACTTCTGTCGACTCTTGGCTGCTAATAATCTTTCTTGAATAAGCCTTACCTTGTCAACAACTTGCTGAATCACATCTGAGCCTATTAACTTAGTCTCGCCAACATCAAACCAACCAATAGGTGATCTGCACTTCCTCCCATATAAGGCCTCGTAAGGTGACATCTTGATACTAGAATGGTAGCTATTAGTATAGGCAAACTCAATGAGAGGCAAGTGGTCATCCCAGCTGCCTTTGAAGTCAATAATACAGGCCCGCAACATATCTTCTAATGTCTAAATAGTACGCTCAGCCTGCCCATCAGTCTGAGGGTGAAATGTTGTGCTAAGGTTCACCTATGTCCCCAATCCCTTCTGAAACGATCTCCAAAAGTTAGCTGTAAATTGAGCTCCTCTGTCTGATATAATGGACGTGGGAACCCCATGAAGTCTCACTATCTCCCTGACATATAACCTCGCATAATCTTCAGCCGAATAAGTAGTCCTGACTGGAAGAAAATGGGCCGATTTCGTTACCCTATCTACAATAACCCATATAGAGTCATACTTCCGTTGAGTGCGAGGTAAGCCTGTAATGAAGTCCATATTAATCATCTCCAATTTCCAAGTCGGGATCTCTATCTACTGTAATAATCCACCAGGCTTTTGATGTTCGATCTTGACTTGTTGACAATTTGGGCACTGAGCAACAAACTCCGCTATGTCCTTTTTCATCCCATCCCACCAATATAAGCATCTTAGGTCACGATACATTTTTGTTGACCCTGGGTGAATAGAATAACGGGCAGAGTGTGCCTCTCCCATAACCTGCCATCGTAGCCCCGCAGTATCGGGTACACATAATCTGCCTTCATATCGTAACACTCCGTCAGGTGTAACCTTTAATGGGGTCTTTTCCTTTTGAAGAGTTGCATCTCTATACTGTGCCAGAATAGGGTCCTTGTATTGGTGTCTCTTTACCTCATCTATGATTGAGGACTCAGCAACCTCTCGAATAGAAACTCCACTATCTTCTGAATTAGCTAGACGGACTCCAAGGCTGCATAGCCGCTGAATCTCCCGAACCATATCCCTCCCTTTTGGTTGTACATCTGTCGAGCTACCCATGGACTTATGGCTAAGAGCATCTGCTACAACATTCGCTTTCCCTGGATGATATAAAATATCAACATCATAATCCTTTAGCAACTCTAACCACTGCCTCTATCGTATGTTCAGCTCCATCTGTTTAAAGATATATTGGAGACTCTTATGATCTGTATAGATGTCCATATGGACACCATATAAATAATGTCTCCATAGCTTCAAGGCATGAACCACGACCGCTAACTCCAGATCGTGAGTAGGATAGTTCTTTTCATGCTTTCTATGTTGTCGGAAGGCATAGGCTATAACTTTGCCATACTGCATCAATACACATCCTAGCCCAACACCCGAAGCATCACAATAAATAACATAGCCGTCTGGTCCCTCTGGAAGAGTGAGGACTGGAGCTGTAGTCAATTTGTCTTTCAATAGCTGGAAGCTTTGCTCACAAGCATCTGTCCGCTGGAACTTGGCTGCCTTTTGAGTTAGCCTTGTCAAAGGTGCTGAAATTGAGGCAAACTTTTCTACGAATCTCCTGTAATATCCTACTAACCCAAAAAGTTGCGTACCTCAGTAGGTGTCGTAGGTTTGGGCCAAGTCTTTATTGCCTCAATCTTCTGCATGCCTACCCGAATACCATCAGCTCCAATAATATGCCCCAAGAATGCCACTAAAGTCAACCAGAACTCGCACTTAGAAAATTTAGCATACAACTTCTGGTGCTGAGGCACCCTAAGTACCGTCCTTCAATGATCTGCATGCTCCTTTTCTGAACGTGAATAGACGAGAATATCGTCTATAAATACAATAACAAATATATCAAGGAATGGTTTAAATACTAGATTCATTAAAGCCATGAACACCGCTGGAGCATTAGTCAGCCCAGAAGACAGCACTCTAAACTCATAATGCCCATATCGGGTCCGGAATGCCGTCTTTGGAATATCTGCCTCCCTTACCCGCACTTGATGATAACCTGACCGCAAGTCTATCTTTGAAAAGCACTTTGCACCCTGCAACTGGTCAAATAGATCGTCAATCTTTGGGAGTGGATACCTGTTCTTTATTGTTACTTTGCTCAACTGCCTATAATCAATGCACATCTGCAGCGACCCATCCTTCTTCCTCACAAACAGTACCGCAGCTCCCCAAGGTGACGTACTAGGCCTGATGAAGCCCTTTTCTAGCAAATCCCTCAATTGCTCTTTTAATTCTTTCAACTCAGCAGGTGCCATTCTATAAGGAGGTTTAGATATAGGTTGGGTATCAGGAAGTACATCTATAGTAAACTCTATCTCCCGTTTTGGAGGAAGGCCTGGAAGTTCCTCGGGGAATACATCGGGAAATTCATTAACTATCGGGACTGATTGAAGAGTCGGTGCCTCTGCCTTTATGTCATGCACCCGAATCAAATGGTAAATATAGTCTTTTATAACCATCTTTCCGGCCTTGAGGTATGAAATGAACTTACCTTTCGGCGATACTGTACTTCCCTTTCACTCTATAATCGGTTCCCATTGAAATTGAAATTGAACTATCTTTCCTCTGCAATCAACATTAGCATAACAAGCAGCCAACCAATCCATGCCCATGATAATATCAAACTCAATCATATTTAACTCTATTAGATCTGCTACGGTACGACGACTATATATAACTACTGAACAATTCCTATATACTCGCGTAGCTATGACAAAATCTACTACAGGTGTAGCTACCTCAAATGGTTATATAAACTCAGTCTCTATTCCTATCATACTAGCAACAAAGGGAGATATATATGATAAGGTGGAACCTGGGTCTATCAATGCATACACACTTCGGGAGAATAGTGATAATAATCCTGTGATCACATTAGGTGATGCCTCCTGATCTTGCCTATTACTCAAAGCATATATACGGTTTGAGGGACCGCTAGAACTTGAAGCTCCACCACGTCCTCTACCACGGCCTGCTGGCGCCTGAATACCCTGCCCCGTAGGGCGCATAGCCACAGAAGAAGATGAACCAACAACGGACACTGTAGGCTGTGCCATAACACCTGCACTACCTCTAAGGTGACACTCCCTCATAGTATGGCCCGTACGGCCGCAAGAAAAACATGCACCTGTAGCCCAACGACATTCCTCAGGATGGGACTTACCACAACGAGAACACCGAGGCAAAGGTGGCCTCGACTGGCTCAAACCCCTGCCCATCTGTGACCCTGACCCCCTAGAGCTCTGACAAGCTTCCGAATATCCCACACGATCGAACCCCCTACCCATGAAACGTGGGGGTGTACTCTGTGCTGGCTGAGAAGAAAATCTAACATGCTGCTGAGACTGCCTGCTTTGAAACTCGTCAGGATAACCTGCTGATCTAGCCCTCTTACGCTGGCCTCTATTATAATCTCTATCTGGTTGACGTCCCCAGTGCCGATCCTCTACCCCCTGTTCATATGCCTGCACCCGAGCAATGTCCATACCTAGCTGAAGAGTCACTGCCATACAACTGTCAATCAAATAACGATCAAATCCCATCACATAACGATGTACCCTATCTGTCATATCAACCATAATAGTAGGCGCGTGCCTAGCCAATGAATCAAACTCGAGGATATACTCTTGAACGCTCCTGCCATTTTGCTTCAAATGCAAGAATCTATCGACTATAGCTCGCTTCATCTCTGGAGGCAGGAAGTGGCCCTGGAAAGCCTCCACAAATTCATCCCATACCGTTGGAGGAGCACCCTAACCCCTAGATAACTCCCAAGACTCAGACAAATTAATAGCTACATCCCGCAAACGATACGTAGCCAACTCAACAGACTCGGTCTCCGAAGCCTTGATTATCCTCAATGTACGCTGCATTTGACGAATAAACTCTTGCGGATCATCCTGGGGCCTTGACCCAAAGAACTCTGGAGGATTACAACTTAAGAAGTCACGAGCCCTTAAGCTATCAGATCTGTCCGCATGATCAACTCCTACTCCATGACTACGAGCCTGATCTGCCACTAATCTAGTCAGCAATTGAACCGCATCTCTCATGGCCCTATCCTCCGCCCCTGACTGAGGAGCTGGAGGTTCAGATGATGGGGCCTCGGGGGCTGGTGGTGTTCCTCGAACTGGAGCTGCTGCTGCTCTATGCTCTTCTAGAGGTGGGGGTGTAGCAGAGCTCTACGACTGGATCATAATACAAGGCATAGACTGGGCACGGGCCCTAGTAACTCTCCGGGTCTGACTAGTACCTTCTGCTACCAATTTTCCCTTTTGGGCGGTTGTCGCTTTCTTTAGAGGCATAGCTGAAAACACACGGATTCGTTAGAGAGGGATTATCCTTTTAATATAGCTCGATCGCACAATCTAGAATAAGAAGAAAGAATGACATCCTAAATGTCCTGTAGCTTCCTGTTTATAGATGTGGTGCACAACACACTGATAAACAAGACTCTACTAGACACGGTCTGTAGACACTACCGAAGAAGAACCGCTCTGATACCACTCTTTTTCACGACCCAACCCGATGGGCCGTGACTAGTGCCCGTTTTGGACACCCACATACAAACCTGCTAAGTATAACAAACTGAAACTAAGACAATATGAAATTTAATCAAATCAAGCCAACCCCAACGTCATATATATATAAGAGGACCTATCTCATAAGGAGTCATAACCATTCAACCATAATATCATACGCGAACCGACAAGGCCGCCACTATTCAAAGAATAATAACATACGTATGCCGACAAGGCTGCCACTACACAATACACAATGATGTAGCAGCCAACAAGGCTGCCCCTGTACAAGCGGACATCCCAAACAAACCATGTCCAGACCATTATGCAAAACATATATATACAACCCACATAATGTCCACAGACCCCTAAGAGTACATTAGTGAAACTCGACGGGACAGGGCCCCGCCATACCCATAGACGAGCAAAAGACTACACAAAAGTTATGTACCAAAATGACTGGGCTCCGGAACAGTAGAGCTCTCCCAATCAGCAGAGTAGATATCCTAGGCGGGAGGATCACCGAACTGTGCGTCTACACCTGCGGGCATGAAATGCAGCCCCCCGAGGAAAGGGGGGTCAGTACGGACAATGTACTGAGTATGTAAAGCATAAAGTAAAGATGAGAGGATACCAATATGGCAAGTCGAAACAAAATATCGCTACACATATACCCTTTTAAGTGAAAATCATGCATATATTTAACATTTAAGGTGCCCAGCTTCCCTAGTAAGGGGCTCGGCAAAATAATCATCACGTCATCTCCGTCATCATCATCATCATAACCATCCTCATCACCAATCATATATATAATATACATACCCGGCCCTCTAGTGAGGAACTCAGTGACATATGAAAGAAACTCCGCACGAACATTACCCAGCCCGGGACTCGGTGAAATGATAAATAACTCTATGCACAAGAAGAATATTATGAGCAACCATATGCAATTAAAATTATTTGTTATAACTAAATAGAACAATCAACGTGAACCAACAAGGAGTATTACCAAAGATTAATGTTTTATCAAGATTATGAACCTTTAATACGATATGGAAACGTGAAATCTCAATGACTCTAAGAAGCATTACCATAGATATTAGAGATCATCATAGCATTAGACATAGCCGATGTATAGAGGAATAATTGTGGAAGCAAGAATATACGTCACCTAGACTCTCTAGAGATAAGTATCAAATTTGTCCGTTATTCGCTTATTTTTTAAAGTCATGCCAAGCAAAGAAAGAAGGGACAGCGTTACATACCGTATAATCAAGCTGCACGTCCAATATTTACTGCTCAAGCTATTAATCTATAACAAGCAACAATCGTGCCGCAATTAGATAAACATCGTGCTTTACTTTCTTGTAAGCTAGCTAATAATCTAACGAAAATTCGGCAGCACCTCCCCTATTTTCCTTAGTTCGTCCCAATCCGACAACAATCCAAATTATCCACAGCAATACCATTAACACATATAACCCAAAGAATCATATTAAACAGCCTCCTCCCCAAAACAGTTCCGTCTCGGCAACCATAGCAGCGAAGCAACGACACACCGAGCGATAACTCATTTTATAATTCGCAACACATCTACCTTATAGTATTCATCCTTTGGAGTATATACTCATAATCACATTCAACATATACATAATGCCAAAACAGAATTTTCCTACAGTTTGCTTTAATCAAAACAGCCCAAGCACCAACACGACACCACTAATAATCCGATTATGGTTTCCATTCATACTTAGCACATTGAATAACTAAAATAAACTTCCTAAGCTACTGGTCACGCCCCTTCTTAAAATTAATGGATAATTAACAAGGGTATTCTAAATAATTAACACACCAAACAAGGAGATTACTAACCAAATTATTTGCAGCTGCTGGCCAAGAGTTGCAGGGTTGGTTTCTCCATTTCCGTGGCTGCCTAAGATAAGTGATGAAGAAGAAGATGATATGCAGCAATGCATTTCACCACTTTATTTAGCATGGAGTGGATTTCTCCACCTCATTTAATAATATGAAGTGGAGGTAGCCCCCCTCTACACCTGTCCACTAAGGCCAGCCCACAATCTGATCCCTTTTTAATTTTTGCCTTGAGTGGTGGGGCCCAATAGATTAAATTAATCCTAATCAGCCACCAATTATGAGTTGTGGGGCCCATTGGATTAAATCAATCCAAATTAGCCAATAATTAATGCCCCACTTAAAGTTAATGGCACTTACATTAGCCAACTCATACTTAATATCACATTTGGAAATAACATCCTTGCCTAATATTTCTTTACGTCTTCTAGATCACGATGCGCACTACGTATAAAAAAAATACGAGGCATAAAATTAATAATCATCCGCGAAGATCTAAATGGAGAAAGGCCAAGGATCATTGTCAAAACTTCTCTCAATGGTTTAAAACCCATGCTTTGCAAGAGGATGTGCCTGATTTGATAAAACAATTGTCTAGAGGACCAAATGTTGTTGCTAAAAGATACTCTGGGTATCTCATCATTGGATATAGATTCCATATTAGACAGTGTGATGCAAGACACAAAACACAAAATAGTGGTGTTACACTTGTTGCCTCAACTACGAGCTTTGCAAGCTCAAAGAATAAGAACAGATTGATGCAGATTTGACTTATTATGGTAGAATAGTTGACATAGTTGAGTTACACTATTATATTCATTTTAAGGTTGTTCTCTTTAAGTGTGATTGGCATGAGGTTGAGAATGATATGTATGGCCTAACTTATGTCTATTTTTACAAGAGATGCTCTCTGGAGGAGCCTCTTGTGCTTGCATCTCAAGTACATCCATGCTTCTATGTGCAAGAGCCATATGATCAAGATAGACATTATGTTATAAAGATTGTGCCAAGAGACTTGTTTAACATGAGTGATGAATTAGAATCTGATCTCCCACAAAATTATGAAAATGAGTTGTCTTAACACTTGACAGGACTATCCATACCAGAAGTTGATGGTGAAGTTCCCTTAGTAAGGACTGATTTACCAGAAACTGTTATTGATGTGCCTTCGTAGGAATTTGAAACTCAACAACTTGAGGTCGAGTATGAAAAGGAGTTTGAAGATGATTTTGAAGAAGAGTTTGAAGATGAATTTGAAGAAGAGTTTGAAGAGGAGTCTGAAAATGAGTATGAAGATGATTCTGAAGATGAGTCTGATGAATCTGAAGACTAGTTTGAAGATGACAGTACACCATGAGTATTCTTATTTTTAAGATGAACATATAGTGCTAACTCACTTTTTTTTGTAATTTAACTTTTTTTGTACGAACACCTTAAGATGTCTATGTATAATATTGGCTTTGTTTATCTGTCTGATTATTGTTGGTCGATAATTTATGTTGACTTCTTTAATTTATGTAATTATTGTTTTGTTGATGAAGCTGTAATTCTAGCTTACTTTTATTTTATTTGACTGTATGTTGGCAAAACTTGTATAACTAAGGTTAGTAATATCTGGAGTATGCACAGTACATTTATCAAATTACTTTCTGATTAGTAAATGTGAATTGTTGTTGTCATCTAAATTCTTAATTTATACTATTACTATTAGGCATTGGATATTACAGGCATAAAAATCAAGGCAGTGAAGGCAACACAGTGAAATCAGTCCTCCTTATGTACTACTCCCTTAATTTTCTTGAAGCTAAAGATTGGTTCACTACTCGTTCTAATTAGCACACTGAAATCAATCCTCTTCTCTTTGAAGGTTTGCTTTTCCTATTTAACAATAACATTACTATTGTTTTGTACGTTAAGTTACTGTTGGGAAAGAAAATAAAGATATTAAAAGAAGGCGGAAATAATGAGTCATTCAGCAGCACAAAAGAAAAAGGGTTCGAACCCAAACAAAGCTCAAAGCCCATTGAAGAATCTGAACTTTGATATGCAATAACGATCAAGTACTAAATTTGCTAACCAATTCAAGATTAAGAGAGAACAACTTGCTAACGAACGCAATGATAAAGCTAAACAAGAGCATGTACCAATAGTGCAAAAAAGAAAGAATTCTGAGGATTTAATTCTACAACAAAAAAAGATTACGTTGCTTGACATGAAATCAGAAATTCAATCGTCTTCTAGAAAAGAGCTTGGTACCTCACATATAGTTTTTGGGAAAGGACAAACTAAGAAGAGATTATTTCAATCTGGAGAGTCCATTCAAGAGAAAATAATTAAACTTCCTATGCAAAACTTTAGGTTCCAAATGTCTTCAAACAAAGGTGTTATTGATTCAGTGTATGTGACTGGGGAAACATTTAGTAATTCAGAGGTACAACATGGTATTCATGATCAATTAAAGTTTAAACAGGTGAAAAGGAAGTCTGTCATAACGGCCACAAGTCTTGATTAGTTTCTAGCAGAACAACGGCTACAGAAAGAACAAGATATTAATGATCTACCAAACTGCAAGCAGGTAAAGAGAAAGTCAGTCATACCAGCTACTAATCTTGAATAGTTTCCAAAAAACAATCGATACACATAGGCGATGAAACAAAAATAGATAACCACACAGTAGCTGCTGATCTTGTGGATCAAGAAGAAATCAACAGGGATGAGTGTGCTATAGATGAGGAAATTCGCACTGATTGTAGTACGGAAGGTATGTCATAAGAGTTATAAGATTTATTACTTATATAAAATACATTTCTTATTTACTTAATGTTACATATATCAAGAAATAGTGGAGGTGAAAAAAGTCCAAGGAAAAACAACATGTAAAGATACTCACGCAAGAAATTTGGAAGAACGAAAGGAGGTGACATTTGATAAAGGGCAAGCAGTGGGACCAACTAATAAGATAGTGTCCGAATTCACCAACTTTATAGGAACAATTTCAAGGAATCATAGGTTCATCAACTTGATGTACACTAGTTGGCATGCGGTGCCAGAAGATACTAAAAAGCTCACGTGGGAATATATCAATGTAAGAACAATTAATTTTTAAATTGCATATTTATTGTTTGTTTTTGATGATCGAAGCTAACTATATTTTATTTTACATAGTCCAAATTCATAATTCCAATAGAAGGAAAAGCGTGGGTGATGACTGGCTTTCGCGATGCCTGGAAGCGATACAAGCAAAAAATTAAAGAGAGATTGTTTGATAAAAATATTATCATTGAGGACATGCTAGAAAACGTCCTAGTTACATTGCAGAAGATGAATTATGTCAATTGATCGAGTATTGGAAACACCCAACTGTTCAAGTAAGGCTAAAGTAGTACATTTCTATTGTTCAACTTATTTTGGATTATATTGATTCTATTTTTGTTTTATTTATTATTTCAAACATCTGTTTTTATATAATTATAGTCCATGTGTTAGATTAATTCTCAAAACAGGAAAAAGCAAAAATGGAGGCATCGAATGGGACCTATTAGTTTTGTAAGAGTACGCATGGCATTGGTAATACTTAGCATATTCGGCCATATACATTAAATCCATTTGTATTCCTCCAACAGATTGATACGTTTTTAAATATCTTTTTATATAACATGAAGCGTGCAACCAAATAAAACAATGAGGAACAATCAAAGTCTGAAATGTTTATCACAACTCGTACAAAAACGGGAAAGGAACTTCTGGTCGATACTCAAATTGAAATAGTTAAGTTTTTAAAGTGTATTAATGATGAATTTAATTCAGGTTTATAAATTTTACATTATTTGGAGGGTGATAATTTATTTTAATATGCTTGAAGGGATGTCAATTGAAGTTAACTTAATGAACCATAAACTCATTTAAGCTAGAGAGAAATTAGAAGTACTTGCATATAATATGAATGTCAATTTTATTCAATAGGCTGAACTTGAGAATCGCCAAAATTCTGGGGAAAATCCAAATGATGCTTTTACGGCAGTGTTTTGTAAGGAGCAGCCTGGTCGACTTAGGTGCTATGGTAGATCAGTGACAGCAAGTTCTTTGAAGAAAGATGAGGAAGATAGCAAGCTAAAACAAAAACATGCTAATGAAATCACTTCTCTGAAAGAAGAAATGAATGAAATGAGAAAAGAAATAAGAGAAGAAATGAGAGAAGAATTGCGACATTTTTATAGTCAATTGCTTAAAAAAAACTCTGGATTGAATGTTCGAGGTATGCAAGGGGGTGTTGTATCTAACATTGCTTCACGTATTGATGCGGGTAGTGCACAAGCTTTAAAAGGACAAAATCATCTACATTCTTCCGGGTCAAATCATGAACCGATTCTTCAAAAGGTATTTAGTACTTTTTCAAATTAGTCCTCTAAGTTTCTCAGAAAGTCTTCTTGTTTGTAATTGGATAATTGATTAAATTCATGTTTGAATCATTCCAAGTAGCTTGAAATATGTTCTCTGACAAGGATCCTCCAATGATGTGAAATTCACGTCAAAGTAGAAAAAGAGGTCTTTCAAGGCTGTAGAGGTATGTGATTAGTTGACTGCTATCAAGTTATATCCCAGTGAATTAGGTTCCTCTCTGGATACTTGGAATAAGTGAATTAACTTGCATATATGAAGATCTTAATTAAAATTTGGTTACTTTTTGCCTTGCTCTGATGAGTATGAAGTAAATCTGAACTTGTTACATAATCTCGATTTGGTTTTGAATATTATTGAATGGTGGCGAAACACTCTAAATACGACTGAGTTTTCTTTCTTTAGTTATTGTTAGTGGCTTTGGTTTGAATTGAGCTAAGGTTTTGTTTCTCTTGAACATTGTTCATCTAGCTTGTTTGGTATGGTTTAAGTGTAGTTTTGATATGTCATATTTAGTTTCCTTGTTTGATCGTGTGGAACATATTAAATACACAAGGAAACTAATCTAATTTTCTTTAATTTTTGCTGCTTCTGTAATCTAAAATCTGGACTTTTCTCTCTTTAGTTGTTGTTAATGTATTTGGTTTAAATTGAGCTAAGGTTTTGCTTCTTTTGTTTCATTGTTTTTTGGCATTTGTACAGAACATTACAGCATGCTATAGGTCTGTACTAGCTTGCAAACTGGTCTGTCTAAACCCCTGCAAATAAACTTTGGCATGGTATGGAATCTTCAATCAGCAATCTGCAGATTTGTTGTTAATGTTTTCTGACTGCTGCTGCAATCTATAGAATATCCATGTTATTACCATAATTGTTGCTACAATCTGTAACTTTTGTTAGTGTTTTCACTATGTTGTAAATTTTTTCTGTCGGTAAAGTCTATTTTCTTTCTTATTATATAGAATATCCATGGTATTACCATAAATTTTGACATCCTAGAAAAAGGTATGCTTCCATAACTACAAACAAATAAATAAATAATTATTAGGAGAATCTAATTGTTTGTGTCTCCTCGTTAATTCCTTTTTTTAGTGTTCGTGTTAGTTTGCGTGCATCATGGTTGTTGTATAACACCAAAGATTTTATATTGTTTCTTATGAAGTTTGAACCCTAATTCAATTATTCATTGTTGTTGAACTCATTTGGAATTCTAGACACCTAAGGGAAGAGCATCTACTTTGAACATCAAAAGACAAGTAGGCATCTACTTTGAACATCAAAAGAAGCAATCTAATTTTTTGTAACTGATGGATTTCTTTCCTCTCTATATTTTTTCAATCTTAATTTCTTACCTCTTCTATATAACTGTCAATAGCTTATTTGTGTAGGGAAATGGAGGTGATCAAATTTGAAGTTGATGATGGAGAGTTTTTGAACTATTGTAAAAGTTTAAGTACATATTTGATTTATTGTGTACACATTTAGAATATTGATGTATAAGTATGGATATGTACACAACACATAATATCTTTTAAAGTACTTTATGGGAAATCTATAAATATTAATTACTTATTAGAGCTAGAGATTATTTATTGCAATATAATATTAGAGTATTCTAATTAGAAATTGTGGGATAGGACTATAAATTATGTATGCACTTGAGTAAGGACAACACTTCAAAGTGTTGTCATACATTAGATAGAAAAGGCAACTCTTGATAAGTGTGGCCAATATGGTGGCAAAGGCCACGCTTCAAACTGTAGCTGATAAGGCAACACTTTTAAATGTAGCAGCAAAAGCGTGGCTTTTTTCGTTTTAGGCTACGCTTGAAAGTGTAGCTGATAAGGCAACACTTTTAAGCATAGATAAAGAGTGTGGCCTTTTTGTATTTGAGGCTATGCTTAAAAGTGTTGCTCATATGGCAACATTTCTAAGCGTAGGTACAAAGCGTGGACTTTTTTCCTTTTAGCAATTCTTTTAGGCGTAGCTGATAAGGCTACGCTTGTAAAGCGTCGCCTAAACTCTAAGGTTTCGCTACTTTCGGCCAAACTTGAAAAAGTGTGGCTTAAAGTCAAAAAGTGTGGGCTTTTACCTAAGGCCACACTTTTTCATAATTTAGGCCACACTTCTCTAGGGTGGTCGGAGACATAAAATGTTGTAGTATTCAGAACAAGCTCATAATCTATGTTCTCCTCCATAATGTCGTACCCAAAACTACCAATGCCCCACTTTCATAACTCCCAACACTACAAACCACCTAAGACAGCCTACACCACATCCAAATCAACAACCCTATCACCGACCACAACAGAATCTTCCTTTTGTGGCCGACCAAGTCCAATATCAAACTCCATTTTGAAATGATTCAAATGCATCTTTCATAAAACCTACACATAACATCCAGAAATTGCACCACAAATACCCTACCAAGACTACCAATACCAAAATCCTCTCGATGTTTGAACACTATCGAGGTCACACTTCAAAGGTTTAAAGGAAGTAATGACCTGGATAAGTTCTTGGAATTGAAAATTCAAAGTGAGAGGATCTTTCTGACAAATAATATCTTGGCAACTTTGAAGGTGAAGTATGATCTCTCACAATTTGAGTGGTACGCATTAAGTTGAGGGGAGTCCAAGAGAAGGGAAAGGGATAGTCATCATAACTATGAGTTACCTACTTGGATAGAGTTGATTACACTTATGGAGTAGAGATACTTGACTCCAAACTATTACCAAGAGGTGCTCAATAAGGTGTACATGTTGAGGCAAGGTACCAAAAGTGTGGAAGAATATTATGATGAGTTTGAGAACTTGCGGATGAAGTCTAAAATCTAAGAGAATATGGAATGTACTTTAATATGATTCTTGGCATACTTGATATATGATATGTTAAAGCCCTTGAAGCTTAAGCACTCTGAGACTCTTGAAGCGGCTTTCCGTGGGTAGAAGCAGATTTAAAAGAAGAAAGTCATACAAGGCAGAAGTTCTTTAACTTCCACATGGAGCAAAGGTTAGATAATTGGAAGATGATATCCAGGGAACAAGATAAAAGTGGAGGTCAAGCTAACCATGTCAAGCTTGAGTATATATCCAAGGCAAGTGAGCAACCACAGGGAGGTAACTATGTTAAACCTAACTTTCCTATACCCTCTACAATTAAATGCTTTAGATGTCAAGGGAGGGGACATGTTTCTCGTGAGTGTACAAATCAAAGAACAATTGTTGCTCTTCTTGATCGATATAAGACTGGAGATGAAGATGAGGGAGAAGAAAAAAATGAGGGAGAGGGAGATAGGGGTCAAGGAGAGGAAGCTGCTTCGGGCGTTGAAGATGAAAGGTTGTGTGAGCGGGTGAATTTTGCTAGCTTCATGAAGAAGGGAAAAACTTTGAGACAAGATAATGAAGACTTGAACATGAATGCCAATCTTTCATATGTTGTGAGAAGAATTGTGGGAGCCCTTGCAAAAGAAGAACTTGACCAGAGGGATAATATATTTCATGCTAGGTGAAAAATCCAAGATAAAGTATGTTCCTTAATCATTGATAGTGGAAGTTGCAGCAATGTGGTGAGTAATTCTTGGTGGAGCGTATGAAAATACAAACCAGCAAGCATCCCAATCCTTACAAGCTACAATTGTTCAATGAGACTGGAGAGAAGAAGGTTCTGAAACAAGCATGTATTTCGTTAAGTGTGGGAAAAAATAATTAGGAATTAGTTTGTGATGTGGTTCCCATTTTGGCATGTCACCTACTGTTGGGATGAACTTGGCAATTTGATAGAGATGTTGTGCACCAAGGTAAATCAAACAAATAAACTTTTGTGATTGAAGGTAAAAAGTATGTTCTTGCACCTCTCTCTCCATATCAAGTGAGTGAGGACTATCGGGTTATGAAGAAGCTTGGGAAAAGAATAAAACCACGGAGGCAAAAGGTGCGGCAAAAGTTCCACCATTGTTCCAAAAGAGGGGAATGCCTTGGCTAAAAATAAAGACATGTTCATGATAGCAAAACCAAGCAAGTGTTTAAAGGGCGTGGATGAGGAAAGCTTTGTAGTGTGCCTTGTCAACACAAACCTTTTGTTACATGCTAACCAAGCTACCAGTACTTTGCCTAGTAATATTTCTTCTCTTTTGCAGGGATATATTTCTTCTCTTCGCTAACTTCAACAACTATTCATTTGGTGACAAAGTTGTGTTTTTTGGTTTTGTGGTTCGTGCAAATGGGATTGAGGTTGATTCAGAGAAGGTGGAGTCCATCAAGACTTAGCAGACACCTTTCAGTATAACCGAGGTAAGAAGTTTTCATGGGTTATCAAGTTTTTATTGGCAATTTGTGAAGGGCTTTAGTTCAATTGTTGCTCCTTCGACTGAACTAAATCAAGAAGGATGTACCTTTTGTATGGAGTGAGGAGTAGGAGAAGTCTTTTCAAGCCTTGAAATTGATGTTGAGTTTTACACCCTTGCCCAACTACCTAACTTTGATAAGGACTTTGAAATTGAATGTGATGCTTCAAGTGTTGGTATCAATGGTGATTTGATGCAAGAAGGAAAACCATTAGCTTTCTTTAGTTAAAATCTAAAAGGAGCTACACTCAAGTACTAAACTTATAACAAGGAATTATATGCATTTGTATGAATGTTAGATCATTGGCAACACTACTTGTGGCACAAAAAGGTCATGATAAGCACAGATCATGAGTCCTTCAAGCATCTTAAGGGGCAATCCAAGTTGAACCAACGATATGCTAAGTGGGTTGAATTCATTGAAACCTTCTCATATGTGATCAACAACAAGAAAGACTAGAACAATGTGGTAGGGGATGTTCTATCAAGTAGGTTTGTGTTGGTCAATACCTTGGTTTCCACTCCTTTATTGGAATGTCTCCATTTGAGGCATGCTATGGTTTTAAACCTTTGTTTCTATTAACAATGATCCTTTGTCTAGTGATGTTGTTGTGAACCTAGATGTCAAGCAAAGGTCAAAAGAGATAATGAACATTCAGACAAAGGTGAAAGAGTCCATTTAAATGATCAACTCAAAGGTGGCCACTCTAAAGAATCGAGGGAGAAAGAAATTGATCTTCAATCCAGATTATTGGGTGTGGGTTCATTTCCAAAAGGAAAGGTTTCCACAAGTACGAAAAGGTAACCTAAGCCCAAGAGGGGATGAAACCTTCCAAGTATTCAAGCAAATCAATGACAATGCTTACATGATTGACTTACCAAGTGAGTATAATGTTAAGAATGTTTTCAATGTTACTGATTTATCTCCTTGTGTTGTAGGTGATCCTTTGGATTCAAGGATGAATCATTTTTAAAAAAGAAAGGATGATAACATGGTTAGAATGGATGACACTAACATGAGTGTCATGTACCACTCATGACATTTCACACGGAGTCAAGCAAAGGATCTCCAAGGCCTACAAGAAATTTTCATGAAAAGGGAAGCATTAGAGGAGATTGAAGGTCACCAAAGAAGGACATACAATGTGTTCACATTACATCAAAATTAGAAGGAAGAAGGAAAGAAGTCATGTTTGCAAATGACCATTTCATGAATTAAAGAATTCACAGAAGAAGGCAACCAAACAAGAACTTTACCTCATTAAAGGCAAAAATTTTAAAGAAGTGTCTTCTTTATTTTCATAGTATAAATATTAGTCTTTTATCATTTTTCAAGACTTAGACTATATTGAATATTGACTCTCAAATTGTAGTATCTTCTTAGTGAGTAATTAGTGAGTAATTAGAGTGAATCTTGGAATTGCTAGTTAACTTCTTTAGTTTGATTAATCTAAGTGTTCCCCCTTTGTTATTCTTGGTTTCATTTGATTCATCGTCCTTGGGTTAAATTTAAGTTGTTGAAATTAATTGGGAGATGAGGGTTTTAGTCCCTTGTTGCCCATAATTAAGTATTAATCCACATATCTTTTATTTCTTTGTGTCTTTCCTTGTTTTATTTTTTATCATCGGGTAGGCTTAGAAGGTGTATAGGCGGTATCTTCATGTCTTACTTAGGTGAGTCTTAGAGTAATTCTAGGTATGGAGCTTGATTGAGGAAATGTGAATATTATTGTCTTAGTTAATCTAAAGGATCACTTTGGTGTGTGAAGGGATTGTATGGGCGATCACTTCATAACTCACTTTACTGAGCTTTAGAACAACCTTTGGTAGGAGGGTCTCATGTTTGTGTTTAGTAGCTATCTTAATGTTATATTTTGTAATGTGCTTATGTTGACTTGTAAGTGATAGTTGTAGTTTTATGAAGTTTTCTACAAAAGAGCATGTTTTATACAAATGTCTTTTAGCATGATTTTATTCTATTAAGACATACTTAGTGCATTCTAATGTACTAATTCCATATATTTTATCTTAACTCTAAAGGTGTAGGTGGCATTTGAGAGGACAGTTGAAGTGGGAGCTTGGATTAGTATCCGTTCAAGCAATGTTTTGGGGTATGTTATCAGTAGATTCGAGGACATCATTATGTTTAGTTTCATTGATTGAAAGTATTGTAATTCACTTAGATATTGCTATATGTTGATTTATAGTCCATGTCCCAAGATAATCGTATGTCTAATATGGAGACTTTAAGACTTTGCCTTTCCTTGTGTTTTGCCATAAAAGACATATTTGGAAGTATTACTACTTCATGTGAAAAGTTTTAATTATGCACTACTTTTCATACATGTATGCAGTAAATGATGTCAAAGTACTTGTACAAGGCCTTTGACAGGACAAGTACGTTGTTCCACAATTTGAGAATACCATATTTTCTAGTATATACTCTCGGGTCGTGACGAACATGATACCATAGCATTGGCTATGAACTAGTTTTTAGGAATCCGTAGTTTCTAAATCCACCTCTAGTAGTGAGCCGCAACACATCTATGAGTGAGAGGCTATAGGATGATAATGTTAGCTTGAATCCTATAGTAATTGAAGCATGATTTCGTCTATGTTAGGATAACTTGAGCTACTGCCCTATATTTGTATCATTGATGAATTATGAGTATTGATCATTAATGATCAAAGCAAGGGAGATTAGCTAAGATTTCTATATTCCTCTACTTTTCTATAGAATTGCTAGATGATTGGCCTTGAATGGCATCGTGTGGTATGGTCCACTTATGGTGATAGTATTTACTTAGGGTCACTAATAAAGAAGATATTGAAGATAGGATTGGACTAGAGTTACCATTACTAGTATGGTTGACTAAAGATTAGAGAATCATAATAGATGAAGTTAAGTAATAAAGAGGCTATGAAGAATCTTAATAGATGAAGTTAAGTAATAAAGAGGCTATGGAGAATCTTAATAGATGAAGTTAAGTAATAAAGAGTCTATGGAGAATCTTAATAGATGAAGTTAAGTAATAAAGAGGCTATGGAGGGTGAACATATTAAGTATGGTTTTACAGATAGGATTAGTATGTAGGGCAGTATGGGCATCCTTATGTACATTGCACGCGTTTTAAGATGGTTAAAAGAGTACATAATCTATAGTATGTAAGAACATAGGTCTTAATTATGATAGTGGATTATGATCAAGAATGACCAAAGAGAGGTACTTAGCTTTGGTGATAGTATAGGATGCTATAAGTATACTTGGAGGTAGCTTGTGGTGTAGTTCACTTGAGTAAGAAAGATAAGTAAGTAAGTATGAACTCTTATGTGCCTTATGATGCTCTAATATGCTTATGATATGCATGTTATGCTTATGTCTTTATCTCTTATGATTATTTCTATTATGAACTAACCCTTTGAGATATCTTATGTTTAGTAAGATAGTTTCCATACTTAGTACATATCGTACTAATGCCTATTACCTACATGTTGTCCATGTAGGGTCTTGAGAAGATTGAGTTTCTTTGACGGGTAGAGGAGTTCCAAGGTTTCCAAGAAGAGAAAAAGTGGTGAATCCTCATAGCTTCGAGGATGAACCTTTATCTTCCTGTATGTTTTCTTTATGTTTTAGACTTTACTGAGCTGCATCCCCAGATGTTTCATTCATGTAAAAGTTAGATGGTTTTTGATACAATGTAATTGGAGATGCTTCCAATATTATGAAATACCTTTCGATTTACATTAAAAGAAAGTTTTTAAGTTCCCTCAATTTATACATGATTTTATGTAATGAATTTAAGTTGCTTGTACAAGATCTCCGAGAGGTCAAGTACGCCGTGTTGTGACCAAAGGGTTTCCCATTATTCTAGGATGTACTTGCAGGTAATGACAAACTTGGTATTAGAGCATAAGGTTATGAAACTGATCCTAGGATGTCTCGAGACCACTTTATTTATCGGTGTGAGTCGCAACACCTCTATGGGATGCTTATCAAAGTTCCACTTATTCATTATTCAATTCGTGCCATAGAGTTTAACTTTAGTAGTCCCTTTTATAATGTTTGCCTATGATTTTGTAGGTTATAGCTAACATTAGGGATAATGCAGAAATGGAAGGAGATGGGAATCTAGAGCAAGTGGTTTCCTCTCCAAGTGCAAGAGCAAGTTCCTCCTCTAGTTCTATTGACCCTCAAATAGGGAATTGTTGAAGTTCAAGGAGAATGCTTTGAAGTTCACTAAGCTTGGCAAAAACCCTAAAGACTTGATGAATAGGTTAATGACGAGAGTGTCCGACCTAGTAGAAGAAGAGTGTCGTGCAACTGCTTATAGATGACGTGGATATCTCAAGACTTTTGGTGTTTGACCAACAAATAGAAGAGTTAAGCAAAGAAAAGAGGGATAGATAAAAGAAGAGGTCTAGGTTAGAAAGTGAAAAGTGTTCCCATGCTAAGTCTGAGGGCAAGATAGGCCTAGAACTAAACCAAGATATTATGGTCAAGATTCTTCCAATACCCCTAAGATTGATTAGGAGAATGGTAGTGGTTCTACCAAATTTACTTGCCCCAAGTGTGAAAGGAGTCACTATGGTAAGTGCCTAACCGGCACGGATAGTTGTTTTGGGTGTGGGAAGGATGGTCATAAAGTTAGAGTTTTTCCGGATCTGAGGACAAAAGGAAGAGAAGGGAATCAAGTTTTTTACAAATAATGACGAAGTTATTCTTAGAACTAAGAATAGGTTCTTTGCCCTCAAATCTAGGGGTGATCAAGAGTGATCTCCTTATGTTTCTTTCTGGTATATGTTTGTTTATTGATATACGAAAATTTCAAGAATTTCTTATGATTATTATTTGCTTTGTTGATTTTATCTTTCCTTATGATAAGGAAATCATGTTGGAAATACATGTGTAGCTTATTCCCAAGTGGGGGATAATGAGCCTTTGTATGAGGTCTGTATATAATTATGCTTAACTTGGAATTGAATTGCTTCCTTGATTTGGGTATGACAATTTAGGCATAATGCATATATGATGTGATTATTGTCTAGAATAGGTCCTTTAAAGAAGTGTTTAAGAAGGTGTCATTCGAGGACGTATGTTTCCCAAGTGGTGGATATTCTAACACCTCAAATGCGATTTAGATGTATCTAGAGCTTAACATGAGTTTCATGAGGTTATAAGGTCTTAAGATGACTGAAAAGAGTGCTAACAGTCAGTATATAAAGTTTGGAAGTGATTGGAGGTCAAATGTCCAAGAACGTCGAAGATGTTCGGAATCTAGTCAAAGTTACACTAGTGTGTCGCAGTGTTATGTAATGGAGTTTCGGAGGATGGTTTGAAGGTGAAATTTAGTATCGATGGTTTCTATATGTATACTGACAGGTAAAGGGTTGAAACGACAAAGAACGACGCCCCGGGGACCAGACTAAGGGTCCCAGAGGAGGACCCAAACATAGGCCATCGATGTTGTCGGGCAGCCTAGATGTGGAGGCTGCAGCGCAAAGTGCAGCCAGCACTTGAAGGGCGAAAATCTTTCCCTGCGATGCAAGTCCGTCACAAACCATTCTGTCCCAAAATTTTCCAGAATCAAGAAGCAAAAATGCCTGCGCAACACAAAGTAAACTCCCAGATTTGGTCTAGTCATTTTTAAGTCAAATAGAATTAATAAATGGTCCAATAGTTGCAAGGGGTCTTTTGGGAACTATTTCGATTAATTATTGGAGGTTATTTAAGGTATTTGAAGAGTATTTAAGAAGTTCGATAGCCAATAAAATCTTAGATTTCAAATCAAAACCTTTATCTCCCAAAATTCTCCCAAATCCACCATTGAAGAAGAAGAGAAATTAGAGGCTTCTTTAGAACGAATTAACCAAGGTTTCAAGATTGGTTTAAGTCTCTAATCGAATATATGTGAAGCTCATCATTCATAGATTCTTCCATCCATGAAGCCTCCCTAGTATCCCTTCAATTATGAATGCAAAGAACCCCATTCAAGAGAGGGTTATGATTGCATTGTGGGTAAGGCTTGATTATGATCCCTATCTACTGGTAGCATTCAATGATGTTTATATAATGATTATATACTGTTTTTGTGGAGATCTCATGGTGAATTATCTTAATTGAATTTTAAGGTGATCATGGTGATTTTAGGCCCTAAAGACTAGATGAAGGTTTTGTGTTGCTTCTTCTTAACTTTATTGTATTCTATGCTAATTGATCATGAATGAATCACCTACATATGAATTGCACTAGACATGATTGATTAAGATTGTTCATGGTTGAATTGAACCTTAGAGAATGAATTATTGCTATATTCACCTAGTATTGAAGAATGTGAGAAGAAAGTTAAGACTTATAATCTACCTATTAATGAAGATAGAATGAGTTGATGAATAATGAACCTTAGAATAGTATTGTTGGTTGTAGATGTAGGATGATTGAATGAAAGTGATAGGTTCACTTGAGCATGAGAGAGATTGTCAAGGACATCCCTCCATGAGTGAAAAGGTCGAGAAAGGCTTGACAAGAAAACCTTGTAGTATATGTTTGACTCAAAGTGGATATGCAAAGTGAGACGGGTAGTCCAGCAAGGTCTGGAATCCAAGTAGAAAGAAGAGGCACACCTAGTAGTTGTGATAAGTATCCCATTAGGTCTCATGAGGTGGGAGTCCTTCACGTAGTAAAGTCAAGGTATCCTAGTAGAGATCTCCATATCATATGAAATTAGACATGCCTGACAAGCATCATGTAGTGTTTAAAGCAGTGAATGAATTAAGACATGCCCAAAGGGTATCTCGTAGTGTTCATTGTGTGTGAATGAACTTAGACATGCCCAAGGGGTATCTCATAGTGTTCATTATTATTAAGGGATTAAGACATACCTTAAAAACAATTTCATAGGATCCATATGGTTAAGGAACTTGACATACATAAAAAAGTATCTCATAATGTTCAAAAGATAAAGATAAGGGCTACGCTCCAAAATAAGAAGTAATAAAGAGGATCCAAAAGTAGTATTTGCATAAATGGTTTTATGGGGCATCATAAGTGCATTGCACAAGGTATAACCTAGGGTTACTAATGAAGAAAGAGATTGAAGATAGGATTGGACTAGAGTTGCCTTTCCTAGTATAGTAGACTAAATATTAGAGAATCTTAATAGATGAAGTTAAGTCATAACGAGGGTAAGGAGGGTGAACATATTAAGGATGGTTTTCAATAAAAGCATAGTATGTAGGGTAATATGGGCTGCCTAATGTACATTGCACAAGCATGTTTTGAGATAGTCACCAGAGTATAGTACTCTTTAGTATGAAGAACATAAGTCTTAATTAGGGTAGTGGGTTATGATCAAGAATGACCAAAGAGAGGTACATAGCTTTGGTAGTAGTATGGGATTCTACCTTAGCCTTGCACAAGTATACTTGGAGGTTGCTTGTGGTGTACTTCACTTGAGTAATAAGGACAAGTAAGTAAGTATGAACTATTATGTGCTTTATGATGCTCTAATATGCTTATGATATGAATGTTATGCTTATGTCTTTATCTCTTATGATTATGTCTATTATGAACTAACCCTTTGAGATATCTTATGTTTGGTAAGATAGTTTCCATACTTAGTACATATCGTACTAACGCATATTACCTACATGTTGTCCATGTAAGGTCTTGAAAAGATTGAGTTTCTTTGAAGGGTAGAGTTCCAAGGTTTACAAGAAGAGAAGAAGTGGTGGTGAGTCCTCATAGCTTCGAGGATGAAACTTTATGTTCCTTTATGTTTTCTTTATGTTTTAGATTTTATGAGGGTTGCATCCCAAGATGTTTCATTCAATTCAAAGTTAAATGTTTTGGACAAAATGTTATTCTGCTATTATGAAATACCTTTTGGTTTACATTTAAAGAAAGTTTTTAAATTACCACAATTTATGAATGATGTTCTGTAATTGAAGTAAAGTGGCTTGTACAAGACCTCTGAGAGGTCAAGTATGTCGTGTTGCGACCAAGGGGTTTTCCTATCTTCTAGGGTTTACTTGTGGGTCGTGATAGAGCATATGGATGACTATGTTAGGGTGATTTATAGGTTCTCTCGTTAATGATGATATAATATTAATGAACCCCTTCCTTTGAACCCCTACATGAATATGTAATTTTCTAATGCTAGGAGTGTTGAATTTAACGTGAAGTTGTTTTGTCTCCTATGCTAGTATGTGATGTGTGGTCTATGCATAGATGTGCATTATGGTCTTAAGAGGGTGACTGTGTCAATGTGATATTGGTAGCCATTATGTGATCATTTTGACAAATGTACACACACTTACACCTTATGCGTGCTTACAAGTAGTATAGATTCATGGTGTCTAATGTAAGGATATTCTCATGTTCACTTATGTCTACTACTATGCATGTAGAGTATTTGTCCATGGGTATTTATGTGTCCCTTAACTAGGACGAATTGATAGATGTACTAGTATGGACAAGGGTATGGGATGTTATCTATGCATCGCACATGCGTGCCTTGATAGGATAATTCCTAGGTTTGTTATCTATGTACATTAGTATGAATCATGAGTATGTTATGAATATGCATAGTGTCTAAATATGTTTATATGAAAAGATTTCTCATATAGTTACACTTGTACACATATGCATGAATGAAATGATGTATGAACATGTGTCATTTAAGAGTGTCTATGTGAAAGGTTTGCTCACATGTATGAGCACACACACATGAAAACATGTCCATTATGCATATATGATGATCTAGTCGATACAGTGACCTTGGAAGGTGTTCTCAATGTATCCTAAATTAGATGGAGCTTGAATATGCTATGTCCATGTTAATGGTTTTCTCACATGATTTAGGTTGATGAGCTCTCATGTATGACATATGAGATAAGCATATTGGGAGTCAATCTCTTAAAGCCTACTTTTATAAAGTAATAATTAGATTAGAATCGAGTGAACTTGAAGATGAGAGGTGTCTCTTCGCAATATGGGAAGATAGGTTCACCATAGTCCTCACGAAGAAGTAAGCCTCATGGCCTAAAAAGTATAGAGTGATATTTTTGTATATGCCTCCAAGTTCAATAAACTATGCTTTTCCCATAGGATCTTCCAAGGGATATCACCTAATACGCTAACATGTTGTTAATGTTCTATTTTGGCAAGGTAGAGCACCTTCCCTTGGTGTAAGGATTTACAACACCAAATTCCATTAGCACCCATGGTCTTAGTGTTGGTTAAGGCTATAGTATCCCTAAAGTAAAATTGACATGGAAATAAAGTAATTAATTGTAACAAGGGTAACCTAAGGGAATTTTCTTAGTGTAGGTGAGGGTATGAGACCTTACCTATTCATTACACAAGTAGCTATTGAAGGGAGTTCTAGGAAGGTGTTCTAATGTATATGACTGTGTTTATGTTCCTTGTGCATAACATTGTAGTGTTGTCTACTTGTTGTGATGATATTTATGGTATGTGGTCTTACCTTATGCATAAGGTGGGTCTTATGACCATATGATGAAGGTCTTGCTTGGCATGTAGAAAGTTGTCTATACATGTCTTATGGACGTATGAAGTAATAGTAATATTATAGTCTCTTTGTAGGTTTATTTAGTGTAACAATCCGTAGCCAAAATAGACCAAAAACCAGCTTTACCGTTAAAATTCTGCAGGTGCAACCAACGGTGGCATCAACGGACAATAGCTTGACCCACGGTCCGTCTTGCACAACCGTTGATAGGATCAGAAACTCCCAAAAATTTCAGCCCAGAAAAATTTATTATGTCCTGGACGATGATGGACAGACTTACGGTCCATAGGTCAGACGATGGTCCGTAGTTCGTGACCGTCGATTGAGACCCCCATTTACCCACTCTCTAACAAGAGCTACAGATGACCAAAGTGTTGAAACAGTACTTGGATTGTTCGTTATTATCTTCATTTATGATATCCTCATTTACTCTAGGAATGAGGAAGAACATGCGAGTTATTTGGGAATTGTTTTATAGACTCTCGTGGATCGAGTTATTCGCTACGTTTAGCAAATGTGAGTTCTGGTTGCAATCCGTTGCTTTCCTTGGTAACATCATATCTAGCGAAAGGATCCGAGTAGATTCACAGAACATAGAAGCAGTGAAACAATGACTCAGACCTACCTCTGCTACAGATATTAGAAGTTTCTTAGGTATAGCGGGTTATTACAAAAGGTTCGTGGAAGGATATTCATCCATAACCTCACCATTGACTAGGTTGACTCAGAAGATGGTCATGGTCCAATGGTCAGATGATTGTGAGAAAATCTTTGCAGAATGGAAAACTAGATTGACTACAGCTCCTATCTTGACTCTACCAGAGAGTTCAGATGGTTATGTGATCTAGTGTGATGCATTAAGAGTTGGCCAAGGTTGGGTCTTGATGCAGCGAGGTAAGGTGATATCTTATGCCTCTAGGGAGCTTAAGGCACATGAGAAGAACTATCCAACTCATGACCTCGAGCTTGCAGCAGTAGTGTTTGCACTCAACATCACCAATCATAAGAGCGTTTAGTATGTGTTCATCCAGAAAGAGTTGAATCTTCTCCAGAAGAGATGACTTGAGTTCCTTAAGTATTATGATATGAGTGTGCATTATCATCCTGGTAAAGCAAATGTAGTAGTCGATGCTCTTAGTAGATTATCTATCGGAAGTGTAGCCCATGTCAAGGAAGAAAGGAAGGAGCTAGTGAAAGATGTTCACAGGCTTGCTCTCTTGGGAGTTCGCCTTATGAGCATATCAAATAGCGGTGTAAGTTCAGAATGGGGTAAAATTGTCTTTGTTAGTGGAGTTTAAGGAAAAGCAAGACAATGGCCCAATCTTTCTTGAACTTAGGGGTGCAGTCCATAATTAGAGAGTGGAGGTTTTCTCCCAAGGGGGAGATGGTGTACTGCGCTACCAGGGTAGATTGGTGGTGTTCTTGATGTGGGCGACTTGAGACAACATATTCTTGTAAAATCCCATAATAGGCATTCTATTCATTTAGGTGCCACTAAGATGTACCGTGATCTGCAAGGAGACTATTGGTGGAATGGCATGAAGAAGTATATAGAAGATTTTGTGAGTAAGTTCCCTAATTATCAGGAAGTCAAAGTAGAACATCACAAACCAAGAGGTATGACTCAAGAGATCGATATTCCTACTTGGAAGTGGGATGTGATCAATATGGACTTCATCACAGAATTACCTCGTACTCGCAGACAGCGTGACTCAATTTGGGTGATAGTTGATAGAATGACTAAGTCTTCTCGCTTTTTGGAAGTCAATGTGAGGTTGCATGGGGTTCCTTTGTCTATCATCTCAGATAGAGGTCCTCAGTTTGCCTCTCATTTCTAGAAGTAATTTCAAAAAGGTCTTGGTACTCAAGTTAACCTTAGTACAACATTTCATCCACAGACGGATGAGCAAGCAGATCTTACCATTGTGACCTTAGAGGATATGTTGAGAGCTTGTGTGATCGATTTCCAAGATAGTTGGGATGATAACCTTCCTTTTATTGAGTTTGCCTACAATTATAGCTAACATTGCAGCATTCAGATGGCCCCTTATGAGGCTTTATATAGGCGTAGATGTAGATCTCCTTTTGGTTGGTTTGAAATAGGGAAAGCAGCTTTGATAGGGCAAGACTCAGTCCTTTATGCTATGGAGAAAGTGCAACTCATTAGAGATATATTTAAGACAGCCCAAAGTCATCAGAAATCTTATGCAGATGTAAGGAGAAGGGAACACGAGTTCCAAGTTGATGATTGGATTTTTCTGAAAATCTCACCTATGAAAGGGGTGATGAGATTTTGAAAGAAAGGAAGCTCAGTCCTAGATATGTAGACCCTTAAAAGATCATGAAAAGAGTTGGCAAGGTGGAATATGAGTTAAAGTTGCCAGCAGAATTAGAAGCAGTGCATCCGGTCTTCCACATCTCACTCTTGAAGAATTGTGTGGGTGATCCAGCCTCTATAGTGCCATTGGAGAGTGTGGCGGTAAAAGACAGTCTTTCTTATGAGGATGTACAAGTTGAGATTCTTGACTGTCAGGTCAGAAGGTTGACCAACAAAGAAGTAGCTTCATTCAAGGTTTTATGGAGGAGTCAGTCTGTAGAGGGAGCTACTTAGGAAGCAGAAGCAACAATGAAAGCAAAGTATCCTCATCTCTTTCCTTCCGATTCCACTCCAGCTTGAGGTAATAGTTCCTCTTCAGTTTTCTAGTCATTCATGCGTAAATTCAGTTTTAGAATCATGTTCCTTTTTTTGTACTTGAAATTTCATCATATTTGCATGTTATCGAAACTCAATTTAGTCAGAAACTTAGTTCTCAGTGTTTAGTAGTAGGGTGTGCAGATCTCTCTCTCTAGTTCAGCTAGTTTAGTCTTCATTCGAGGATAAATGTTCCCAAGGGGGAGATAATGTAACACACCGTAGCCAAAAAAGACCCAAAATCATCTTTACAGAAAAAAATCTGTAGGGGTAACCAACAGTGGATCGACGGACCAAAGCCTGACCTGCGGTCCATCCTGCACAACCGTCGACGGGATCAGAAACGCCCAAAAAATTCAGCATAGATAAATTGGTTAATTCTTCGATGACTAACGGACTTACAGTCTATAGGTTAGACGACGGTCTATATTCCATGACCGTCGATCGATACCCCATTCACCCACTCTATCACAAGAGCTACGGATGACAAGCACGGTCCGTGAGTGGACCTACGAACAGTAGGTGGAAAATTTGTAGACAGTTAAGGGGAAATGCAGTTGGGTTAACTTCAAATGGTCATAAATCGTAGTACCAAAATGCATTAGGTGTCCCATGACCTTCCTACAGATAGATAATTTAATTATCTTTCCATAGACACCGACCTTGCTAAAATCAGACCTCCGAGTAAAACATTATAACCATTTTAGTAATGGTCTGTCGAATTAGCCCAGTCAATGGACCCAATGATGGGGCGTCGTTCAGATGACGGACTGTCTGTCGTGGCCGTCATTTGGTCCGACAACAGCTTTCCCAGGGGTATTTTTGACCTTTCCCACTTTATTTAAACCTTAAGATACATCGTTTTGACCGTAAATCATTAGATTTTAGTAAGTTTAAGCCATGAAATGTACCTAAAACATATTTAAGTCAAATCATTAAATCAAAATTTAAAAAATTAGAAGCAAAAGAGGAGAAAAAGCTCAAGAACCCTAGTTCAAGAATGCAACAAGCTCCAGCAGTTCCAGCCCCGACACTTAATTATTTTTCTATGGATTTTATCGCCAGGCATGTGGGATTTCACTTGTCGGTTCCTTTCACCCATTGGGTCCCTAGTTTTCAGTCAGATTCTTGATTCCCATTTCATGATTAGATCTAGGGTTTCTAGAACTTCAAGAGAACTTCATGAACTTATTAGTTATATGTTCCAAATCAGATTATCATGTTATTATTCCGTTTATTGCATGAATTTCAAAACCTTAGCTATGTATTCTTTAGTTCTTGAATTACACATGCTAGGTGTCAGATATTTTAGACATTTCATATACACATGCCTCAGTTATAAATGCATAATACCAGATTAATTATTGCATTCTCAATTTGCATGTTCAGTTTCGAGCTATCTAGTATTTACAGAAACTCTGACATAATCAGTTAATTTACAATTCATTCGAAGTAGCATAATACCAAGTAGGGCTAGGGTTCAGCGTACCCAATAGTCCCACAACTAGTAGCTAAGTAGGTTGTAAGTCCCTTATGTGGGTAATTAGTTTAGTGATCACGCAAACATTTCTTTATACCTTTGGCAGGGTATATTGTGTCCTTTCGATGGGGCGTATACATCAGACTCCACATTAAGCTCATGTTGTTTTATTATCGGTTATTAGTAGCTCTCCCGGATCAGTTAGGCTCCTGCACTGACCAATTATTATTATATTCAGTATTCAATTTTAGCATGTTATAAATTGTTCATTGCATCCAATTACTCAAAATTCAGTTTATCATGTTAGATTATTATATTTGCTTTTATGCTTGTTCAGTTGTATTTTATTTCAGCTTTACTCTATCCTACATGCTCAGTACCTTCCTAGTATTGACGCATACTTGTGCTACATTTTCTCGTGATGTAGGTTCAGGTTCTTAGCATGCAGATCATGCATATATCGATTTTCAATCTCCTGTTCATCAGATTCAGTGGTGAGTCCTCATTCTCCGAGGACAATAGTTTTGAGTTTCATTTTTGTCTTTAGTCATTTAGTTTCAGTTTTTCCTAGATTTAGCTGGGGCTTGTCCCAATATTTCTAGTCCAGTTTAGAGGCTTATTTTAGACATAGTTAGATTCAGCTTAGTTTTGAGTTAATATTTCCTTTGTATTAAACTCATTATTTAATTACGATTTAGCTTCCGCATCAACTTATTATCTTTAGTATTCTCATGATCATGCCATCAAGGTTAGCTTGGGATCAATTGTGGTCCTAGGTTCCATGTCCGCATATTGGGGGTAGCTCGGGGCATGAAACTTAGTATTTGTAGGGTTATGGGACTTCACATGTTTATTGCACTAGTAGGCTTAGTATGAGATTATAAGTAGGTTTATGTGGTCTTGTGATGATTTCTTCTATGTGGACCATAAAGTATGTTGTGTCAAATGTAAAGTGGGTGTCTTCTTATACTAGAGGGTTACTTGGAAATATATGGAGTTAAGAAGAAAAAGGGCACGCTGTAAAGGAAAAAGGGGGTTACTGTAAAAGGGAAGGAATTTACCGTAAAGTGATTCTAAATGTGCCTGAAATGCATTGTGTGATTTTATGTTATATTGTGACTATTGTATATGCCAAAATGGAGTATCTGAATTGTATGATGCTTATGATCTAAAACTTTTTGTGAAGTTTTCACAAAAAGGCATGATGTATGGTTTTGAAGTGAAATGTCCCTTTTAATGCATGTTTTTGCATGGTTTCCATGCTTAGTGTATTCTTGTACTAATATGATTTGTCTTTACCTTTTTACAAAAAGTGTAGGTTATGGATACTTAAAGGATGTCTCTACAAGGAAGAGCCTGATATGTGATTCCCAAGCTCAAGGAAAGAAATTCTTATGTTCAAGGATACCCTATGTCATGGTTTATGTAAAGTTTTATAATAGTTTAGTTAATGATTTATGTTCTATGAATCAGTTAAATTTACCTATGACAATGCGATGAATGATAATAATAATAATAATATAAGACTTTTGAGAGGTCAAGCACGCCATGATACTTCTAGGGGTGCTCCCTGGTTGTAACAAACATAGAATTAGAGCATTAGGTTATAAAAATGGTTTTAGGGTCCAAAGTCTCATATTGCCAAATCTTGTAGAGTCGCATTCATCGGTGGTGAGTCGCGACACATCTTTGAGCGAGAGGCTATAGAGTTTAGCTTCTTCTCTATTCTCATGGCATGCCATAGAACTTAACTCTATATGATCTCTCTCTTATGTTTTTGTGTCTAGTGGTATTTGAGATGTTTTTTCTTGGATAAGAAAGTACCTCTATTCTTGAGGGAGGAAAAGGTGAGTTATGATGCTTATCTTCGTTTGATGGTTTGATGAGTATGTAAGAAGGCGAGTTTTGGTATGCTTTGATGATGGCATGTCATTTATGCCTATATATTATATCTATCTTAAATTATGTGTTCTGTGAAGATTTATGTGATGATATGGTTATAGCATGCTAGAAGTTGTTATGGTTAAAATGAGTTTCCTTTTGGTATAATGATTTGCTATATGGTTTTGCATGATGATAGTCTTATGATATGGCTTAGGGTTGAAATGCTTAGCAACTAGCCAATGATGGATGTTACCTTTGTATATGTTAAATGGTTCGAGTATGTGTGTAATGCCTCATAATTGCCTTGTATGGATTAGAGTCCTTTGTATAGGGTGATGATGTGGGTTGGAATGACTTAGAAGTCACCTTACCCTAGTGTTGAAAGAAAACAAAGAGGTCCTATGGATAAGTCTCCTCAATTGTTTCCCCTAATATTTTCCTTGTAACACCCCGTATTCTACGTGAACTAGTTCTATGTTTATGTCACTTAAAAGTTTCGTTGTGGTATAGTTATGGACTCGGTTTTCTATGAGACTGGTGACAATAAAATATGTTTGAATTTATAATATCCCGTGCCTTCCAACATATATACTAATAATTTAACTACAAAAAACAATTCACACATCAGGATATAGGTGACAAGTAGGTAATGCACCTACTTATAATTAGTGGACTGCATTTTAAGTGAAAAAGGGCAAGTAGGTGATGCACCTACTTAAAATTAGTGGATTGAATTAATGGAGATGGTAGGTGATGCACCTACTTAGAGAAGTGGACAGAATTTAAGTGAAAAGAGCAAGTAGGTGATGCACCTACTTAGAATAAGTGGACTTCATTTAAGTTAAAAGAGCAAGTAGCTGATGTAGCTACTTAAAAACATGTGGTAGAAACTAAGGAGGTGATGCATCTTCTTGCTTAAAAGTAAAGGACCATATTATTTCTCCTATTTATTGAGTGAAAATGTCAAAACGGGACCTCTAAAGCACTCAAGCTTATCACCTCTCCCTCATCACTTATTTTTAAGAAAATTACTCCCAAGAAAAGTCATAGAAGCTCCAAAGAGTTCTGTTCTAATGCTTCACCCTTAGAATTTTAAGGAAATAGGTGTTTTTAAACTAAAAGTTGGTGGACCGTCTGCATCTCGGAATTCAAGTGAATAATATGAATTATCATCAAGGTAAAGGAAACAGTACAACCTAAACAATAAAGAATTCAAGTCTTGGCAACTGAGGTTTCTTTCTAGCAAGATAAATAATCTGAAAGGAAGATGGTTAACTCATTATGATATCCATTGTTGTGCAACAAGTGTGTAAGGCTATTCGATTTCCTATTTCCTTGGCATGAATCCAACACATGTAAGATTTCTAAGTGCTCTTGGTAGTGACTGACCCATAAATGTAGTTCGAGTCAGCACTCTACTATGAGTTTGTTATTAAATGTGCGTTTTTCTCTACCAAGTGTTAGCATGCTTTTAAACTTGTTTCATTGTCAAAGTACCCCTTGCACGTATTTTCCTTATATAAGTCAAACTGATATTAGATTACACATGGTACATATATTTATAGGATGGATGCATGATCTGCCCTTATCTTGCCATCTTGTTGAATAGTCTATTCCATCATATATGTCATCTTTTCACATGTTTATATGTTCCCTTTATTGATTGTTACTCCCATTGTGTTAGACTATTATGTTGCCTCACAAGATGTCTACTTGCTCTATTGTACATTTATATGTATGTACTTACTTAAAATATGTATCGGTCCTTAAGTTGAATTTGTCCACATTCTTCCTTGGTTCAACATTCATGTTTACATTGTCTTTGATATTAGTTGGCGAGTATTTTTATATCATATAGAGTTCAAACCTCTTCTCCAAAAGTTACATGTATTCACTTCGTATGTGTTTCAATTTGAGATGTTTAAAATGTGTATTGATTCATAAAAGAAGTACTACGTTGATGTCACATTTGCCTCCAATGTCATTATCATTATCGTTAGTCCATATTCATATGACTTCTACTACTGGTTCATAATTCCAAATCTCAACAATGATTATGACCACCAAAACATCAATCCCAAATGAGTTAATATCAATAAAAGAACAATCTCAACAGACTTATAATTATCCAAAGAACACAGTCTCAAAAGAATAATGAACATCAAAGCAACAATCTCAAAGATTAAAAAAAACTCTAAGTGAAGAAACTTGTATAATTATGAGTGGCAGCCCAGGAAAAAAGCCTAGAATGGGTTGATCCCGATTGGTATAGAAGGGTGGCAACTCAAAGGTGAAAGCCTAGCATGGGCCGATCCCGATTGGTATAAGAGGGTGGAAACTCAAGGGTGTAAGCCTAGCATGGGCCAATCCAATTGGTATGGAAAGCTGGCAGCTGGTCATTTCTATCATATGGCTTACCAAAATTATAACGCACAGAAAAGTAAAGTAAAGAATGTAACATACACAAATATAAGAAAAGGTTGTCTCAAATCCTTATGTTAGGTATTTGATTTCACTTGCTCTCATGTCACATCTGGTTGTATTATTCCTTTCATATTCAGTACATTCTTTCGGACAGATGTCTCTTACGCTGCATTTCATGTTGAAGGTACAACCTTTCAAAAGTAGATCTCCCCAATAGAAGCAAATAATACTGAGTTTTTGTCGATGAGCTCCATGTTTATTCGGGGCTTATTCAAGTCTTTACTATGCGTATTTTCAAATAATGGATTCCTATAGAGGCTTTGTAAACATTGTAAAGCTATCATATGTAATCATAGATAGCTTCACTGATCACATGTATTGGTTCAGCTAGTCAATATGTGCCGTAGATAAACTTTTCATTAATAATCTGCATAATAATTTACTTTCTCATCATACATTACTTCTAAAGCATGTAATCATAGGGTACTTGTGCACCTTACCTAGGGTTGGGATGTGACAAAACTTGTATCAGAGCAGTTCGTCCTAGGGAGTCTACAAAGGTGTGTCTAGTAGAGCCTTAGTTATGAATGTGTTGCGAGACACATTTATAATTAGAGGGCTGCTTGGACATTTAGGAAAGTTACATTCCTTCATAATCTTGATCGTGCAATAGAGCGAAGTTACGAAGCTGATTTCCGGTTGTATCGGATTATGCTATTCATATTAGCTATGGGTTAAGGTTAACGGTTGTTAAAGTGTCAGCATGTGACATATAGAAAGGACCTCAAGTTACAAAAAGTTTGACTAGATTTAGCTCATTTTATTCAACCATTTCACTTGTAAAGGTTTTTATGTTATTTGCATCTAAAGTTGTATTGGTACCATTTGTATCATGTTGGTACAAAAATGATTTGTTACCTGGGTATTTGTTGTAGCATTTCCAGGGACATCTTCTTACGAGGATTTAACCAGCTCTTGAGTTCTGTATCTCCTCCATACTTTCAGAATCTATTCCTATAGAGGACACGTGTTCTTACTCTTTGATATATATTGAATTTTCATTCTTACTCCATTGATATATATCGAATTCTCAGCCTTATTCATGTTTTCAAAATTGATGTAGTGAAACCAATTTCTCAATTTTATAGGTGGATGTATCACTGCAATAGTGATACTAGAGATATCCCTAATTTTCTGGCAAGGCTCAAATTATCACCCTATGTCCTCCCGAGTATGTTAATGTTTTTCATTTATATGGTATGTGCCAACAACCTCGAATAATTACTAATAACATTTGTATTCTTTGCATGGTTATAAAACTTATGATAAGTGTGCCAAGTACTGAAAATGATATAGCGCTTTCTATTATGATCTATGTTTTGGCTATAGAGAATTGGGATGTGACTAAAGGGTAAGGTTAACAAAAGGAAAATTGATTAGTTAGACCTAAGTTGTAATTAGTCAGGTTATACATAGTGGGATCAGAGTGCATGAAGCTACTAGTTTTGATCAAAAGGTACTTGTTAGATATGAAGCATGTGAGAATGAAGTTGAGAGATGGGATATGTCAAATTCCAGTAGGATTTATATGATGAAGCTTTAAAGGAGTGAGATAAGTGGTTATGAAATAGTGATTTCTAAGTGTATGAGGCAAGACAATGTTATCAATTTTTTCAACTCTAATGAGTTATAATGGTGCACCTGGGAACAACTGTATGAACCTTTGTTAGACAGAAAAGTAAATTTAGTATTGATTGAAGTCTTGATAACAACAAGAAAAAGAAAGGTGAATAGATTGGTTACCTAGATAGAAGATACATGGGCCTAATTCATCCACATCATTAGTACCAAAGAGAAGTAGAGCATCATACACAAGTATAGACTTCCATCAAATTGAATAGGGCTATGACATGATTCATTTAATATATGCATACAGTAATTCATCAATCATAGTCTAGTTAAAGGAGAGGAAAAAATTGATCATATGCTAGATGTTATTATTTGCTATATTGCATGAGAAAAGAGTTGGAGCATCCTAACTTATTTTTTTTAAAAAAATAATGTTTGTATGGCCAGACCTCTATCTAGTTAAGCCCAAAGGGAGGAAACTAAGATTTCAATCTTTACTAATTATTTTATATTTTTACCCTCAAAGGGCACCAGGTATTGAGCGTGATATAACAAAAGCTAGTAATAATGGCAAACTTGACCTCAGACTTCTACTCCAAAAATGAACTATTGAGGATTTTTTTTCTATCTTAACTGGGGCATTTCTATAGACCTAGAGGGGAAGCAAAGCCCCAGCTGAACGTCTATAAGAATTCCAAGGAGATTGAAGAGAGTTTATGGGGAAATCAACTATATGTGCTTTGATGTGAGTAAGGAATATGAGCAGAATTATAACACCTGTAACCTAACTCTTAAGACAATGTGTTTTTTCCTTGCATATACAAAGTAGTTCTATAGGATATCTTCCAAAGATGGATTGATATATAATAATATATTCTACATGTTCTATAACTCATGTATTTGTATGATATTTGTCCTTTATGGATTACTTTCTCACATGTTACCTAATGGCATAGAATTCATGCATGTGAGTGTTATCTGCTTTGGATCACCCTTGTTTATCGTCATATGTTTTCGTACGACCTTTCCCTATATGTTATTTATTGCACTTGTTAGTCCACCTATCTATGCGATACAACTCACTTGCTTAATGTGATTTGTTCTCCGTAGTTCATTTTCTTATATGTTTACATGCCATATAGTCTGCATGTCTTAGCTCATGTACTCATGCATCATGTGATCATCTAGTCCATTCTTACATTCCCCAGAGTTCATTCGCTCACACGCTACCTTATAACTCATATGCATGTGTACACCATGTACACTCCCTTTTGATCTAGTAAACCTATGTGTAATGTCCAATGTGACTTATTTGTCTTTATACTATGCCCCTTATATTACTATATAGCTTAGTATAATGCCCTATTTGAAGGTGCGGCAAAAAACTTTAGGAGATAAAGCATCATGATATAAAAGAGAAGGGTAAGTACTGCCCCAATAGATTATGCCTATAATTTTATGTGTCTGTTCCATATACAAAAAAAAATTGGGAGATACTATAGTTATTCTTGATTGTTATGGCCCGGAAGCTAAGCTCAAAATGTGTAACCTCCATTGAAGTATTAGGGAAGGAATAGAATCTGACATAAGATACTTCCGAATGGAAGATGGTAGCGATCCTAAGTAACCCTCCTCATCTAAAACATCAACATAAGGATCTGGGATCATGTGGTCCTCTTATATGATCATAAGTCCTACTTGCATTTGTTTATTTGATATGTTATTTGAATGTCTTGAGTTTAGAAGGGTATTAAATTCCTTATTTGTATGAGTTATATTTGTGTATCAGTATCATCAGTTAATTATATGATTAACAAAGGGGTTTAATTTTTCATTTTATTATTTTATGAACCATATCTATTGAGACTTCATGTTATACTTGTCTATACGTATTTTACACTAGTCTATGGATTTTGCATAGTCCTATTATTGATGGGAACACTCACAAATCTCAAAATGAAATTCCTAGTTTAACCAAACTATAAGCATCACCATCGTTCAAGGATGAATGGTCATAAGGAGGGAAGGATGTAACACCCCGTATCTTATGTGAACTACTTCTATGCATACGTCACTAAAAAATTCCTTGTGGTATAGTTATGGACTCGGTTTCCTATGAGACTTGTGAAAATAGAATATATTTGAAGTTGTAATACCTCGTGCCTTCCAACACATATACGAATTATTGAACTAAAAAAATTATTCAAACTCGGGATAGTAAAAGGTGGTATTCGATATAAAAGTCAAAGTTGTCACGTGTTTATTTAGTGCTACGATTATGTAAAGAATTTAAGATGAGGAAAATGATGTAAAATGATTGAGGTGCTTGCTCGACTAAACTATGCTAATAGGTGACAAGTAGGTGATACACCTACTTAGAATTAGCGGACTATATTTTAAGTGAACAACGGCAAGTAGGTGATGAACCTACTTAGAGTTAGTGGACTGAATTTTAAGTTAAAAGGAGCGAGTAGGTGATGCACCTTCTTAGAATTAGTGGAGTGAATTATAAAGAAGCAAGTAGATGATGCACCTACTAGAATAAGTGAACTGAATTTAAGGTAAAAGAGCAAGTAGGTCATGCACCTACTTAGAATAAGTGAACTGAATTTAAGCGAAAAGAGCAAGTAGTTGATGCACCTACTTAGAATAATTGGTTTTCTTTCAAGTGAAAAGAGCAAGTAGCTGATGCAGCTACTTAAAGCATGTGGCAGAAACTAAGGAGGTGATGCACCTCTTGCTTTATAGTAAAGAACCATATTATTTGTCCAATTTATTAAGTTAAAACGTCCAGAAGGGACCTCTAAAGCACTCAATCTTATCATCCTGGCCTCATCACTTATTTTCAAGAAAATTACACCCAAGGAAAGCCATAGAAGCTCCAAAGAATTTTGTTGTACAGCTTCACAATTAGAATCTGAAGGGAACATGTGTTTTTAAATTAAAATTTGGTGGAACATCTCCATCTTAAGAAATTCAAGTGAATAATATGAATTAACATCAAGAGTTAAGGCGAAGAGGACAACCTAAACCTTCAAAAATCCAAGTCTAGGAAATTGAGGTTTCTGTCTAGCAAGATAAATAATCTGAAAGGAAGATGGTTAACTCATTCTGATATCCATTGTTTTGCCGCAAGGTATGTAAGTCTATTAAAATTCCTATTTCCTTGGCATGAATCCAACATTTGTAAGTTGTCCAAGTGATCTTGGTAGTGACTGATTTATAAATGCAGTTCGTACTCCCTAGAGAATTAAAGTGAGCACTTTACTATTAGTTTATTACTCAATGTGTGATTTCGCTCTACCAAGTTAGCATGCAAGGTTTAAACTTGTTTCATTGTCAAAGTACCTATGGCACGTATTTCCCTTATACAAGTCAAATTGAATTTACATTAGACATGGTATATATATTTATAGGATGGATACATATGTACTATTGTGTTAGACTATTATGTTGGCTTACAAGATGTCCACTTGCTCAATTGTACATTTATATGTATGGACTTACGTGGAATATGTATCCATCCTTAAGTTGAATTCGTCTACATTCTTTCTTTGTTCCACATTCTTGTATACCTTGTATTCAATATTAGGTTGTGAGTATTTTGATATCATGTAGATTTCAAATCACTTATCTTAATGTTACATGTCTTCACTTCATATGTGCTTCAATTTAAGATGTCAAAAATGCATACTCAGTCATAGAAGAAGTATTACGTTGGTGTCACTTTCACTTTCCACGTTATTTCATTATCGTTAGTCCATATTCGTATGTCTTCTACTACTACCATTCATACTTACAAATCTCAAAAATGATTATGAACACCAATATATCAATCCCAAATGAGTTACTATCAACAAAAGAACAATCTCAAAAGAGTTATGATTATCCAAAGTACACATTCTCAAAAGAGTTATGAACATCAAAGCAACAATTTCAAAGATTAAAAAAACTCTAAGTGAAGAAATTCGTATAATTATGGGTGGCAGCGCAGCGGCAAAGCCTAGCATGGGTCGATCCCAATTGGTATAGAAGGGTGACAGTTCAGGGGCGAAAGCATAGCATGGGACGATCCCGGTTGGTATAAGAAGGTGGCAGCTCTAGGGCAAAATCCTAGCATGGGTCGATCCCAATTGGTATGGAAGGGTGGCAGCTCAGGGGAGAAAGCCTAGCATGGGCCGATCCCAATTTGTGGAATTATGAGGACAACATCCCATGGGTTAAAATGCCTAGCATGGGTCATCCTCAACTACCACTGATCAGCTAGTCATTTCTATCATATTGCTTACAAAAATTAGAATGCACAGAAAAGTAAAGAAAAGAATGTAACATACACAATTCCACAAGATAAGCAAAGGTGGTTCTCTAATTCTTATCTATTAGTATTTGTTTTCACTTGAACTTTCATGTCATGTATGATTGTATTATGCCTTACATATTTAGTACATTCTTTCATGATGACGTCCCTTATTGGGGCTCTGCATTATAATCTACAGGTACAAGTATTCAAAAGTAGATCTCCCCAATAGAAGCACATGATACTCAGTTGTTTTCGGTAAGCTTTAGGTTGATTCGGGTCTTTGTCGAGTCTTTACTATGCGTATTTTAAAAGCATGGATTCTAATAGAGGCTTTGTAGACCTTGTAAAGCTATCATCTGTATTCGTTATTTCAATTGTCACATGTATTGGTTAAGCTAGTCAACATGTGTTATATATAAAGCTTTTCATCAATAATCTGCATAATAATTTAGTTTCTCATCATAGGTTACTTGTAAAGAATGCATTCATAGGGTACTTGTCCGCCTCACCTAGGGTTGGGATGTGACATTCATGACCCTTGGTAGTCATGATATAGTTGTTACCTTACGTGGTTAGGTAGTATGACCTAGCTTTATTGATATGAGTTCCCTTTGGGTGTTAGGATTGAAGGAATGATTATGGTTGACCTAGTAGACTCCTTAATAAGAGATTAAGAGTAAACCCCTCAAATGATTATAAACCTTCTTCGGTGAGGATTATATAGATTGGTTTTGACTTGCCTTGAAGTTTAAGCGCATGACGTGATTAGGCTTACACCAAGTGGGGGATAATGTGCCTACATGATAAGTTTAGAGTTCCCATGATGATCCTATATTGAGTTCCCTTGAACATCTTCAAATTAAGAATTTAACTTTAGGTGATATTGATGGAGGGTGTGGTTTAAGCTTAGATACCAAAAATGGGATGATGTGCTTAGTTTCTAAGGTTCCTAAGTTAAAGTTCTTCAAAGGTGGAGTTAAGTTGCTCTTAAATATTTTTACCCTAAGTGGGTGATGGTGATGAGAGTAGTAAGGTGGTAGATATCCCTATATTGTCCTTCTATTATTACTTGAGCTTGAGACTAAAGAGTTCCTTAGAAGATTGTTCATGATAGGAGTCTGACATAAAGTATGAGTTGCTTGTTCTCTGTATGTTATGTATGTCTTGATTGACACTATGTTAAGCATGTTTTGAAGATTTAAAATTACACGAAAAAGGATTTTGATCGAATTCATGCTTTCTTATGTTGATTGTGCATCTTGATGTGTTAGTTGTGCATTTAACTTAATGAGATAAGGTAAGAAGTATGTTTGATGTTACATTTAATGGGTGGTGTTCTAAGTCATTAATGAGAAATTGAGTCTACTTAAAATAAAAAATGTTGAGTCTCTTGAAATTTATGTGACTTTTATGGTCTGGGAAGTATGAGTGTAGGCTCATTCTAGAAAAGTGAAGGTATGTGTAGCCAATTTTGGTGTGTTCCTATAAATTGTAAGATTTTGCCAATTCATGCTTGCTTATGAAGGCTCTTGTCATGCTACAAATTTATACTATGTGAAACGACTTCCTATTGTTGCAATGTGTTTGGTGTGACTTACCATTTTGACTTCACTAGGAAGGGAATATGAGCATGCTTTGGTTAAAAGTTGAGAATTTCTCATTTTAAATGAATTGACCTTTGTGCATTGCTTGTGTATGAACTCATGAGACATGTACTTGTTTTGAGGAGAAGGACATTCGTCCTTAAACATAACTAACCATGGTAAGGTTGAGTATGACCTTCATGGCATTATGTCTATATGATAATGATCTTTTGTTAATCTACTTGACTCAAGATTATGTGCATTGAAGTATGAGTTGATTGTGTGCTTTTCCAGTGATGTTAAACTTGCGTATGTGTGACTTAAAGGTTATTGCATAATGAGATCTTAATGAATGAAATGTCAACACCATGCTATGATTAGGAGAAGGATGTTCCTCCTATGATCATGACAAGGGCCTATGTGTTTGATGCATTTTGAAAGTGAGTGAATAAAGATTGTTCTTGCTTGTGTTGCATTGAGTGCTAAATGGCTTGAACTTGGTGTTCCTTGTAAATGTGGTGCATTGACTTTTATGTGAATATGTTTTAATTGTTGTGATCTGCTCTATGGGTCATAGATTTCCATGATGTCTTTGAAATGTCCCAAGTGTTAATCGAGGATGAACGTTTCCAAGTGGGGGATATTGTAAGACCCTCAAAAATGAATTAAGGTGCTTAGAGCCTCAGAGGTGTCTAAAAACATTATAAATATGATAAATAGGTAGTTTATAGTATGCATGCTTAATTTGAAGTCATATGGAGGTCAATTTTCCAAGAATGTTCGATGACATTTGAAAGTTAGCCTTGAGACATGCATGTGTGTCTTGACATGTTTTACGTGTTTGTTTTGGTTGAAATTGATATGGAAGGTCTTAACTCATATATGAGTGTATTTACGTTTGAAACATCTGGGTACACTCATCAATGTCCCTGAAAACGGCCCTAAAGTACCCAAAGACTGCCTAGACACTGCATTGTAGTGTCTACGTACGAGCCTACAACGACAGACCGTCATGTCACTATGCCCCATTGTTGGGGAGGCGTAACCTCACACATATACTATAATATAAAGCTTCCAAATGAGAACCATCAGACCCAAACAACAGTTGCTAGTACGTCCCATTAGTGGGTCTACTAGGCGTTGATGGTGGGTGTCGATGCATCCTGGAATATGCTGACAGGCGTACTCTTTCATTAAGGGGTGCATGGCAAATTCACCCCACGTGCTAACCTGATCCTAGGTGGTTAATTTGGATATTTTTCTGTATATTGTTGGTTATTAAGATCAAAACCCCATACCCAATTCATTATTCAAATTTAGACTCCCCTCTCCAAAATAAACCTTGAGAAACCTCCATTGGAGATGAAGCTCAAGAACAACTTGGAGATTGGATTTCCATGGATTCCTCATCAATATTTTGTGGTCTTTTAATGTATTGAGGTATGTTGATATTTCATCCTTATTCAACCTTTCTTCTAACTGGTTCCTTCAAAGCTATTCAATGAAAATTTATGATCAAACCATCTATCTTTCAATCTAGCCATGAGTTCTTTATCAAAATGATTTCAAAAGCATGCTTATGTCAAATTGATGATTAGCTATTGTTTTTTTTTTGTTGAATTCAATCCAATCTCATGATGAACTCATGATCCCTCCCAATCTCAATTTAGTCTATATTGTAGTATATTGTGATATTCATGCTAAAATGATTGTAATGAGATTCAATTATGATAAATTGATTTAGATACTGCCTATTATGTAAATTGATGATGAAATATGTGTAATTGATCTAATGTGGATCAATGTTGGAAGATTTGGTAACGTTGATCTATGTTCTTCTATCTTCTATAGATTGATAAGATAATTTACATAAAGTGAGCTTCAATCCTATAGTAATTGAAGCACGGTTTCGTCTATGCTATGATAACGTTTGCTACTGATCATTGATAATCAAAGCAAGGGAGATTTGGTAAGATTGCTCTATTCCTCTACTTTTCTATAGAATTTCTAGATGACTGACCTTGAATGGCATTATGGTGGTGGTATTTACCTTATTTTCAATGTATACACATCATGGCCTTGAATGCAATTGTGTTATAATAGTGTGGGGATAATGATCATCCAGTGTGGTGTAGCATTTCTAACCTTCCGTTCTAGTTTATGATCTAGGTTGTATACTAATGTTATGAGGATGTTGATGTCTTTGTTAGGGTAATGTTTAGGTGTTTCCATTGATGATGTAATAATAGTCAATGAATTCCGGTTAAGGAAACCCTACGTATGCACCCCTATCTAAATTTGTTATTAGCTAATGTTAGGAGTCTTGAATGTAATGTGAAGTTGTTTTATCTTTTATGCTAGTATATGATCTGTGGTATATGCATGGATGTGCATTATGGTTTTAAGAGGGTGGCTTCCTTAATATAATATTGATAGACATTATGTGATCATGTTTACCAATGTATACACACTTACACCTTATGCATGATTACAAGTAGTATAGATTCATGGAGTCTAATAAAAAGATATTCTTATGTGCACTAATTTCTACCACTATGCATGTAGAATATATGTCCATGGGTATGTTATGTGTCCCTTAATTAGGATGAATTGATAGGTGTACTAGTATTGAAAAGGGTATGGACGTAATTATGCATCGCAAATGTGTGCCTTGATAGGATAGTTCCTAGGTTTGATATCTATGTACATGAGTATGAATGCATGAGTATGTTATAAATATGCATTTGTCTAAGTGTGTTTATCTGAAAGGTTTGCTTATATAGTTACACTTCTAGAGTTATGCAAGAATGAAATGAATTATGAATGTGTGTGGTCTAAGAATGTTTATGAGAAAGATTTTCTCACATGTATGTAGATACACACATGAAAACATGTTCAGTATGCATGGATGATGATCTAGTAAATAGAGGGGCCTTGTTTTGAAGTGTATCATAAACTAGATGGTGCTTGAATATGATATGTCTATGTGAAAGGTTTTCTCACATGATTTAGGTTGATGAACTCTCAACTATGACCAATGATCTAAGCATATGGAGATTCAATATCCTAATGCCTACTTTTATAAAGTAATAATTAATAATGGATTTTCAATAAAGGGAATTTAGCTTAGACTGAGTGAAGAAGTTGAGCGGCGTCCCTTTCCAATATGGGAAGGTAAGTTTACCATAGTCCTCTCGAGATTGTTAGCTTCAAGTCCCAAAGGGCATAGAGTGATATTTAAGTATATGCTTCCAAGTTCCATAAACTATGCTATCCCCATAGGATCTAGCAAGGGATATCACCTAATATGCTAGCATGTTGTTAATATTCTACTTTGGAAAGGTAGAGCACCTTCCCTAGGTGTAAGGTTGTACAACACCAAATTCTATGTTAGCACCCATGGTGTTAGTGTTGGTTAAGGTTATAGTTTTCTAAAAAGTAATATGAACAATGGAAAAACTAATTGTTCCTAACTAGGATAACCAAAGATAAGTTACTTAGTGTCGGTGAGGATATGAGATTTTACCTATGAATTGCACAATTAGCTCTTCTAGGGAGTTTTAGGAAGGTGTTCTAATGTGTATGACTATGTTTATGTTCTTTATGCATGATATGTAGTGTTGTCTACTTGTTGTGAATGTATGCATGGTATGAGTCTATATGATGTGGTCTTACCTTATACGCACAATGTGGATCTTATTGACCATATGATGAAGGTATTACTTGTCATTTAGTAGTCTTGTAGCCTCTTTGTAGGTTTACTTAGTATGTGTGAGGTTATGGGACTTCACATGTACATTGCATTAGTAGGCTTAGAATGAGATTTTGAGTAGGTTTATGTGGTCTTGTGATGAGTTATTCTATGTGGTCCATAAAGTATGTTGGGTCAAATGTGAAGTAGATTTCTTGTTATATTAAATGGTTCTATGAGTGCATGTGTTGGATGTAATAAAGGTAATGTATATGATTACCTTGTGGCCTTAAGGTGATGCTTGAGTGTGGATAGTGTACTAGGACATTATCTATACATTGCACCTAGTATCACTAGAGGGTTACTTGGAAAAAGATAAGGAGTTAAGAAGAAAAAGGGCTCACTGTAAAAGAAAAGAGGGGTTATTGTAAAAGGGAAGGAATTTAATATAACGTGGTTCTAAATGTGCCTTAAATGCAATGTGTGATTTTATGTGATATTGTGACTATTGTATATGCCAAAATAAAATATGTGAATTGTATGATGCTTATGATATAATAGTTTTTATGAAGTTTTCACAAAAAGGCATGATGCATGGTTTCGAAGTGAAATGTTCCTTTTGATGAATATTTTGCATGGTTGCCATACTTAGTGCATTCTTGTACTAATATGATTAGTCTTTACCTTTTTACAAAAAGTGGAGGTTATGGATGCTTAAAGGATGCCTCTACGGTGAAGAGCTTGATATGTGATTCCCAAGCTCAAGGAAAGAAATTCTTAAGTTCAAGGATTTCCTATGTCATGGTTTATGTAATGTTCTGTAATAGTTTAGTTAATAATTTATTTTGAAAGGGCCGGATCCCTTTTATACTCTTATGATGTCTAGTCTAGGATGACAAAGAGGCTAGTTTCCTATTACAATGCCATGAATAATAACTATGAGCTAGTATAAGTCCTTTTAGAGATCAAGTACGCCATGTTAGTTCTAGGAAGAAGGCGAAGTTGGCTTCATACAAATTGAAAGATGTTTCTCAAGTGTACTATACCCAATGGAAAGGTAATAATACGCTGGTTGAGTTGGGTCCTATAAAGTTGGAGGATTGTAAGGAGGTTTTCTTATGAAAGTACTTTCCTCGTGCAAGGAGGGAGGTGAAGATTCAGGAGTTCATTAACCTTACCCAAGGGAACATGAGTGTGGAAGAGTATTCTTTGACGACCTTGTGAAAGAAGAGTGCCATATGACCATGCTCCATAATGACATGAACTTTTCAAGACTTATGGTGTATGCATAATCCATTGAGGAGTCCAAACTTCGTAGGATTTCAAGGAATTTGAAGAGGCGTAGATCCGATGAGCAAAATCAACCTAGGTTTAAGAAGAGGGCTCCAAACCATGATGAACCTAGTGCTCCTAATGTCAAGTTTAAAGGTGGTAGTAATTCTCAAGGTGTTAAGACTACTTGTGCTACGTGTGGGAAGAAGCATTGGGAAGTGTCTAGTTGGTACCAGTAGTTTCTTTGGCTGTGGTAGGGATGGTAACAAGGTGAGGGATTTTCCTACTATTGCAGCAATAGGAAGACAATCCAAGAAAGTTCCTCCAAATGTTCCGGATAGTTGTGCTCTAGAGAGGAATCACTTCTATGCTTTCCGAGCCAAGGGAACAGATTTGGATGATGATGTCGATAAGTTATAGTTTTATATCTTTTGTAGTAATGGGTTCCTTCTAAGTGGGGGAGTATGGTGAGTAGTGGAGTTGTGATTTATGGTCTCTTCTAATCTATTTTATTCAAACTTGAGAGATAGAATGTCATACTAGCAAGTTGCATGTTGCATTGTGTGTAGGAGTTGAGTTGAAATTGAATTTCATTGATTCCTTGCATTGTGCATTTCATGAATTTATGTTTATGTTGTAAAATAAGTTTATATGGTTTTGTCCCTCATATTTTCATGCTTTCATCATAAATTGCTGAAGATTTGTATTATTGGACATTTTAGCATATTTCACTGTAAGGATTTGGTGTTCACTGTAAAGAAATTGAAAATTTTACTAAATTGTTTTTTCATGAAAAATGCTTATAATGTGTATATAATTGATTTATATGAGCATGATAATGTGTGGAGAAGGAGTTCCTCCTATATGAAATAAACAATGTGAGTCTAATTTCATGATGAGTTGTAGAAATAGTTTCTATCTTCTTGTTGTGTTTTGAGCCTTTTGGTTATGTGGAAATTGGTTTTACTCCTAACTGTGTATTGTGTATTGTGTATTGTGTGGTATGGTTATATGCCGATAGTCTTGAGTTTCTTGTCTCTTGAAAGGGCCTAAAATGAAGCAAGAGTCATTCAAGAACGAATGTTATTCAAGCTCCCATGTGATCAGTCTCTCACCCACACCACGGACAAGAAGTATGGTATTTAGGTGGGTCTACGAGACATAAATAAGGAACCGCCGATTGACACGTGTAGATTTTCTGCAGGTGTCTCAGCCAAGTCATGGGCATTTTAGGAAATTCCACCTCATGTTCTAAAAATATTTTGGGTGGTTATTTAAGGTTATTTTAAGCATGTTTATAATTCTTGAACCCCTTTCCAAGTTCATTATTCAAAATCAAAACTCAAACCCCAAAGAAAAAATCTCTAAAACACCAATGAAGCTTGAAGGGAAATTGGAGCTTGGAGATTGATTTCTCCATAAATTCTCATTCAATTTCATGGCTTAGCATCATTTAAGGTATGGTTTTAATCCTTGATTCTCTTTCTTCAAGGATCCTGTTATGCCTCGTATTTTTTTTATACGTAGTGCGCATCGTGATCTAGAAGACGTAAAGAAATATTAGGCAAGGATGTTATTTCCAAATGTGATATTAAGTATGAGTTGGCTAATGTAAGTGCCATTAACTTTAAGTGAGGGATTAATTACTTGCTAATTTGGATTGATTTAATCCAATGGGCCCCACCACTCATAATTGGTGGCTGATTAGGATTAATTTAATCCAGTGGGCCCCACCACTCAAGGCAAAAATTAAAAAGGGATCAGATTGTGGGCTGGCCTTAGTGGACAGGTGTAGAGGGGGGCTGCCTCCACTTCATACTATTAAATGAGGTGGAGAAATCCACTCCATGCTAAATAAAGTGGTGAAATGCATTGCTTCATATCATCTTCTTCTTCACCACTTGTCTTAAGCAGCCATGGAAATGGAGAAACCAACCCTGCAACTCTTGGCCAGCAGCTGCAAATAATTTGGTTAGTAATCTCCTTGTTTGGTGTGTTAATTCTTTAGAATACCCTTGTTAATTATCCATTAATTTTAAGAAGGGGGCGTGACCAGTAGCTTAGGAAGTTTGTTTTAGTTATTGAATGTGCTAAATATGAATGGAAACCATAATCGGATTATTAATGGTGTCGTGTTGGTGCTTGGGCTATTTTGATTAAAGCAAACTGCAGGAAAATTCTGTTTTGGCATTATGTATATGTTGAATGTGATTATGAGTATATACTCCAAAGGATGAATACGATAAGGTAGATGTGTTGCGAATTATAAAACGAGTTATCGCTCGGTGTGTCGTTGCTTCGCTGCTATGGTTGCCGAGACGAAACTGTTTTGGGGAGGGGGCTGTTTAATATGACTCTTTGGGTTATATATGTTATTGGTATTGCTGTGGATAATTTGGATTGTTGTCGGATTGGGACGAAGTAAGGAAAATAGGGGAGGTGCTGCCGAATTTTCGTTAGATTATTAGCTAGCTTACAAGAAAGTAAAGCACGATGTTTATCTAATTGCGGCACGATTGTTGCTTGTTATAGATTAATAGCTTGAGCAGTAAATATTGGACGTGCCGCTCGATTATACGGTATGTAACGCTGTCCCTTCTTTCTTTGCTTGGCATGACTTTTACAAATAAGCGAATAACGGACAGATTTGATACTTACCTCTAGAGCGTCTAGGTGACGTATATTCTTCCTTCCACAATTATTCCTCTATATATCGGCTATGTCTAAGTCTATGATGATCTCTAATATCTATGGTAATGCTTCTTAGAGTCATTGAGATTTTACGTTTCCATATCGTATTAAAGGTTCATAATCTTGATAAAACATTAATCTTTGGTAATACTCCTTTCTGGTTCACGTTGATTGTTCTATTGAGTTATAAGAAATTATTTTAATTACATATGGTTGCTCATAATATTCTGCTCGTGCATAGAGTCATTTATCATTTCACCGATTCCCGGGCGGGTTAATGTTCGTGCGGAGTTTCTTGCATATGTCACCGAGTTCCTCACTAGAGGGACGGGTATGTATATTACATATATGATTGATGATGAGGATGGTTATGATGATGATGATGACAGAGATGACGTGATGATTATTTTGCGGAGCCCCTTACTAGGGAAGCTGGGCACCTTAAATGTTAAATATATGCATGATTTTCACTTAAAAGGGTATATGTGTAGCGATATTTTGTTTCGACTTGCCATATTGGTATCCTATAAACTTTACCTTATGCTTTACATACTCAGTACGTTGTCCGTACTGACCCCCCTTTCCTCGGGAGGCTGCGTTTCATGCCCGCAGGTGTAGACGCACAGTTCGGTGATCCTCCCGCCTAGGATATCTACTCTGCTGATTGGGAGAGCTCCACTGTTCCGGAGCCCAGTCGTTTTGGTACATAACTTTTGTGTAGTCTTTTGCTCGTCTATGGGTATGGCGGGGCCCTGTCCCATCGAGTTTCACTAATGTACTCTTTAAGGTCTGTGGACATTTTGTGGGTTGTATATATATGTTTTGGATAATGGTTGGACATGGTTTGTTTGGGATGTCCGCTTGTACAGGGGCAGCCTTGTCGGCTGCGTACATCATTGTGTATTGTGTACTGGCAGCCTTGTCGGCTCGCGTATGCTATTATGGTTGAATGGTTATGACTCCTTATGAGACAGGTCCTCTTATATATATATGACGTTGGGGTTGGCTTGATTTGATTAAATTCCATATTGTCTTAGTTTTAGTTGGTTATACTTAGCAGGTTTGTATGTGGGTGTCCAAAACGGGCACTAGTCACGGCCCATCGGGTTGGGTCGTGACAAAGAGTGGTATCAGAGCGGTTCTTCCTCGGAAGTGTCTACAGACCGTGTCTAGTAGAGTCTTGTTTATCGGTGTGTTGTGCACCACATCTATAAACAGGAAGTACAGGACATTTAGGATGTCCTTCTTTCTTCTTATTCTAGATCGTGCGATAGAGCTATATTAACAGGATAATCCTCTCTAACGAATCCGTGTGTTTTCAGCTATGCCTCCAAAGAAAGCGACAGCCGCCTAGAAGGGAAAATCGGTAGCAGAAAGTACTAGTCAGACCCAGAGAGTTACTAGGACCCGTGATTAGTCTATGCCTGGTATTATGCTCCAGTCGGAGAGCTCTGCTACACCCCCAACGCCAGAAGAGCTTAGAGCAGCAGCAGCTCTTGTTTGGGGGACACCACCAACCCCCGAGGCCTCAACATCTGAACCTCCAGCTCCTCAGTCAGGGGCGGAGAATAGGGCAATGAGAGATGTGGTTCAATTGCTGACTAGATTAGTGGAAGATCAGGCTCGCAGTCATGGACTAGGAGTTGATCATGCGGACAGATCTGATAGCTTAAGGGCTCGTGACTTCTTAAGTTGTAATACTCCAGAGTTCTTTGGGTCAAGGCCCTAGGATGATCCGCAAGAGTTTATTCGTCAGATGCAGCGTACATTGAGGATAATCAAGGTTTCGGAGACCGAGTCTGTTGAGTTGGCTACGTATCGTTTGCGGGATGTAGCTATTAATTGGTATGAGTCTTGGGAGTTATCTAGGGGTGAGGGTGCTCCTCCAGCGGTATGGGATGCATTTGTGGAGGCTTTCCAGGGCCACTTCCTGCCTCCAGAGATGAAGCGAGCTAGAGTCAATAGATTCTTGCATTTGAAGCAAAATGGCAGGAGCGTTCGAGAGTATAGCCTCGAGTTTGATTCATTGGCAAGGCATGCCCCTACTATTGCGGCTGATATGGCAGACAGGGTACATCGTTATGTGATGGGATTGGATCGTTATCTGATTGACGGTTGTATGGCAGTGACTCTTCAGCCAGGTATGGACATTGCTCGGGTGCAGGCATATGCACAGGGGTAGAGGATCGGCACCGGGGACGTTAGCCAGATAGAGATTATAATAGAGGCCAGCATAAGAGGGCTAGATCAGCAGGTTATCCTGACGAGTTTCAAAGCGGGCAGTCTCAGCAGCATGTTAGATTTTCTTCCCAGCCAGCACAGAGTGCACCCCCACGTTTCATGGGTAGGGGGTTCGATCGTATGGATATTCGGAAGCTGGTCAGAGCTCTAGGGAATCAGCATCACAGATCGGCAGGGGTTTGAGCCAGTCGAGACCACCTTTGCCTCGGTGTTCTCATTGTGGTAAGTCCCATCCTGGGGAATGTCGTTGGGCTACAGGTGCGTGTTTTTCTTGCGGCCGTTAGGGCCATACTATGAGGGAGTGTCACCTTAGAGGTAGTGCAGGTGGTATGGCACAGCCTACAGGGTCCGTTGCTGGTTCATCTTCTTCTGTGGCTATGCGCCCTACGGGGCAGGGTATTCAGGCGCCAGTAGGCCGTGGTAGAGGATGTGGTGGAGCTTCAAGGTCTAGCGGTCCCTCAAACCGTATATATGCTTTGACAAATAGGCAAGATTAGGAGGCATCACCTAGTGTGATCACAGGTATATTATCATTATTCTCCCGAAGTGTGTATGCATTGATAGACCCAGGTTCCACCTTATCATATATATATCCCTTTGTTGCTAGTAGGATCGGAATAGAGTCTGAGTTGATAGAACCATTTGAGGTAGCTACACCTGTAGGAGATTTTGTCATAGCTACCCGAGTATATAGGAATTGTTCAGTAGTTATATATAGTAGTCGTACCGTAGCAGATCTAATAGATTTAAATATGATTGAGTTTGATATTATCATGGGTATGGATTGGTTGGCTGCTTGTTATGCTAATGTTGATTGCAGAGGAAAGATAGTTCGATTTCAATTTCTAAAGGAACCGATTATAGAGTGGTAGGGAAGTACAGTATCGCCAAAAGGTAAGTTCATTTCATACCTCAAGGCCGGGAAGATGGTTAGAAAAGGCTATATTTACCATCTGATTCGGGTGCAGGACATAAAGGCAGAGGCACCGACTCTTCAATCAGTCCCTGTAGTTAATGAATTTCCCGATGTATTCCCAGAGGAACTTCCAGGCCTTCCTCCTGAACGGGAGATAGAGTTTACTATAGATGTACTGCCAGATACCCAGCCTATATCTATACCTCCTTATAGATAGGCACCTGCTTAGTTGAAAGAATTGAAAGGGAAATTGAGGGATTTGCTAGAAAAGGGCTTAATCAGGCCTAGTGCGTCACCTTGGGGAGCACCGGTACTGTTTGTGAGGAAGAAGGATGGGTCGCTGCGGATGTGCATTGATTATAGGCAGTTGAACAAAGTAACAATAAAGAACAGGTATCCCCTCCCAAGGATTGACGATCTATTTGACCAGTTGCAGGGTGCAAAGTGTTTTTCAAAGATAGACTTGCGGTCAGGTTATCATCAGGTATGGGTAAGGGAGGAAGATATTCCAAAGACGGCATTCCGGACCCGATATGGGCATTATGAGTTTAGAGTGTTGTCTTTTGGGCTGACTAATGCTCCAGCGGTGTTCATGGATTTAATGAATCGAGTATTTAAACCATTCCTTGATATGTTTGTTATTGTGTTTATAGACAATATTCTGGTCTATTCACGTTCAGAAGAGGAGCATGCAGATCATTTAAAGAAGGTACTTAGGGTGCTTCAACACCAGAAGTTGTATGCTAAATTTTCTAAGTGCGAGTTCTGGTTGACTTTAGTGGAATTCTTGGGGCATATTATTGGAGCTGATGGTATTCGGATAGACACGCAGAAGATTGAGGCAGTAAAGACTTGGCCCAGACCTACGACACCTACTGAGGTACGCAGCTTTTTGGGGTTAGTAGGATATTACAGGAGATTCGTAGAAAAGTTTGCCTCAATTTCAGCGCCTTTGACAAGGCTAACTCAAAAGGCAGCCAAGTTCCAGTGGACAGATGCTTGTGAGCGAAGCTTCCAGCTATTGCAAGACAAATTGACTACAACTCCAGTCCTAACTCTTTCAGAGGGACCAGACGGCTATGTTATTTATTGTGATGCTTTGGGTGTTGGGCTAGGATGTGTATTGATGCAGCATGGCAAAGTTATAGCCTATGCCTCCCGACAACTTAGGAAGCATGAAAAGAACTATCCTACTCACGATCTGGAGTGAGTGGTCGTGGTTCATGCCTTGAAGATATGGAGACATTATTTATATGGTGTCCATGTGGACATCTATACAGATCATAAGAGTCTCCAATGTATCTTTAAACAGAAAGAGCTGAACTTATGACAGAGGCTGTGGTTAGAGTTGCTAAAGGATTATGATGTTGATATTTTATATCATCCAGGGAAAGCGAATGTTGTAGCAGATGCTCTTAGCCGTAAGTACATGGGTAGCTTGAAAGATGTACAACCAGAAGGGAGGGATATGGTTCGGGAGATTCAGCGGCTATCCAGCCTTGGAGTCCGTCTAGCTAATTCGGAAGATAGTGGAGTTTCTATTCGAGAGGTTGCTGAGTCCTCAATCATAGATGAGGTAAAGAGACAATAATACAAGGACCCTATTCTTGCACAGTATAGAGATGCAGCTTTTCAAAAGAAAAAGACCCCATTTAAGGTTACACCTGACGGAGTGTTACGATATGAAGGCAGATTGTGTGTACCCGATACTGCGGGGCTACGACGGTAGGTTATGGGAGAGGCACACTCTGCCCGTTATTCTATTCACCCAGGGTCAACAAAAATGTATCATGACCTCAGATGCTTATATTGGTGGGATGGCATGAAAAAGGACATAGCGGAGTTTGTTGCTCAGTGCCCAAATTGTCAACAAGTCAAGATCGAACATCAAAAGCCTGGTGGATTATTATAGGAGATAGAAATCCCGACTTGGAAATGGGAGATGATTAATATGGACTTCATTACAAGCTTACCTCGCACTCAACGGAAGTATGACTCTATATGGGTTATTGTAGATAGGCTGACGAAATCGACCCATTTTCTTCCAGTCAGGAGTACTTATTCGGCTGAAGATTATGCAAGGTTATATGTCAGGGAGATAGTGAGACTTCATGGGGTTCCCACGTCCATTATATCAGACAGAGGAGCTCAATTTACAGCCAACTTTTGGAGATCGTTTCAGAAGGGATTAGGGACACAGGTAAACCTTAGCACAGCATTTCACCCTCAGATTGATGGGCAGGCTGAGCGTACTATTCAGACACTAGAAGATATGTTCCGGGCCTTTATTATTGACTTCAAAGGCAGCTGGGATGACCACTTGACGCTCATTGAGTTTTCCTATAATAATAGCTACCATTTTAGTATCCAGATGGCACCGTACAAGGCCTTATATGGGAGGAAGTGCGGATCACCTATTGGTTGGTTTGATGTTGGCGAGACTAAGTTAATAGGCCCGGATGTGATTCAGCAAGCTGTTGACAAGGTGAAGCTTATTCAAGAAAAATTATTAGCAGCCCAGAGTCGACAGAAGTCATATGCAGATAATCAGCGTCGAGATTTGGAGTTTCAGATTGGTGACTGGGCATTCCTGAAGGTATCACCCATGAGGGGTGTGATGAGATTCGGCAGGAAGGGGAAGCTTACTCTGAGATACATTGGGTCTTATCAGATTGTTCGTAGGATAGGCAAGGTTGCCTATGAGTTGGATCTACCATCTGATTTGGAGGCGGTACATCCAGTCTTCCATGTATCGTTGCTACGTAAATGTATTGGTGATCCTTCTATAGTTTTCCCTGTAGATAATATTCAGGTAACAGAGGAGTTGTCATATGAGGAGAAACCCGTTGCTATACTTGATCATCATGTTAGAAGGTTACGTACTAAGGATGTGGCTCCCGTCAAAGTGTTGTGGCAAAATAACAATAGGGAGGAGATGACTTGGGAAGCGGAAGATGAAATGAAGAATAAGTATCCTTACTTGTTTCCCGTACCTGCAGGTAATTCAATTCCTAGCTTGACTATATTGATAGATAATGAGATTATGTAGCTGTGAGGCATCTGTAAGTTATGGAATGCAGGTTGATAGGTATAAATTTTAGAGAGACCTCGCTGGAATTTGTTTTTGCAAGACGCTAACTTAACATTCTAGGACGAATGTTCCTAAGAGGGGAAGGATGTTATGCCTCATATTTTTTATTTTTTTATACGTAGTGCGCATCGTGATCTAGAAGACATAAAGAAATATTAGGCAAGAATGTTATTTCCAAATGTGATATTAAGTATGAGTTGGCTAATGTAAGTGCTATTAACTTTAAGTGAGGAATTAATTAGTGGCTAATTTGGATTGATTTAATCCAATGGGACCCACCACTCATAATTAGTGGCTGATTAGGATTAATTTAATCCAGTGGGCCCCACCACTCAAGGCAAAAATTAAAAAGGGATCAGATTGTTGGCTAGCCTTAGTGGACAGGTGTAGAGGGGGGCTGCCTCCACTTCGTACTATTAAATGAGGTGGAGAAATCCACTCCATGCTAAATAAAGTGGTGAAATTCATTGCTGCATATCATCTTCTTCTTCACCACTTGTCTTAGGCAGCCATGGAAATGGAGAAACCAACCCTGCAACTCTTGGCCAGCAGCTGCAAATAATTTGGTTAGTAATCTCCTTGTTTGGTGTGTTAATTCTTTAGAATACCCTTGTTAATTATCCATTAATTTTAAGAAGAGGGCGTGACCAGTAGCTTAGGGAGTTTGTTTTAGTTATTGAATGTGCTAAGTATGAATGGAAACCATAATCGGATTATTAGTGGTGTCGTGTTGGTGCTTGGGCTGTTTTGATTAAAGCAAACTGCAGGAAAATTCTGTTTTGGCATTATTTATATGTTGAATGTGATTATGAGTATATACTCCAAAGGATGGATGAGATAAGGTAGATGTGTTGCGAATTATAAAACGAGTTATATCGCTCGGTGTGTCGTTGCTTCGCTGCTATGGTTGCCGAGATGGAACTGTTTTGGGGAGGGGCTGTTTAATATGATTCTTTGGGTTATATGGTTTATTGGTATTGTTGTGGATAATTTGGATTGTTGTCGGATTGGGACGAAGTAAGGAAAATAAGGGAGGTGCTGCCGAATTTTCGTTAGATTATTAGCTAGCTTACAAGAAAGTAAAGCATGATGTTTATCTTATTGCGGCACGATTGTTGCTTGTTATAGATTAATAGCTTGAGTAGTAAATATTGGACGTGCGGCTCGATTATATGGTATGTAACGATGTCCCTTCTTTCTTTGCTTGGCATGACTTTTAAAAATAAGCGAATAACGGACAGATTTGATACTTACCTCTAGAGCGTCTAGGTGACGTATATTCTTGCTTCCACAATTATTCCTCTATATATCGACTATGTCTAAGGCTATGATGATCTTTAATATCTATGGTAATGCTTCTTAGAGTCATTGAGATTTTACGTTTCCATATCGTATTAAAGGTTCATAATCTTGATAAAACATTAATCTTTGGTAATACTCCTTGTTGGTTCGCGTTGATTGTTCTATTGAGTTATAAGAAATGATTTTAATTGCATGTGGTTGCTCATAATATTCTGCTCGTGCATAGAGTCATTTATCATTTCACCGAGTCCCGGGCCGGGTAATGTTCGTGCGGAGTTTCTTGCATATGTCACCGAGTTCCTCACTAGAGGGCCGGGTATGTATATTATATATATGATTGGTGATGAGGATGGTTATGATGATGATGATGACGGAGATGACGTGATGATTATTTTGCCGAGCCCCTTACTAGGGAAGCTGGGCACCTTAAATGCTAAATATATGCATGATTTTCACTTAAAAGGGTATATGTGTAGCAATTTTTTGTTTCGACTTGCCATATTGGTATCCTGTCATCTTTACCTTATGCTTCACATGCTCAGTACATTGTCTGTACTGACCCCTTTTCTCGGGGGGCTGCGTTTCACGCCCGCAGGTGTAGACGCACAGTTCGGTGATCCTCCCGCCTAGGATATATACTTTGCTGATTGGGAGAACTCCACTGTATCGGAGCCCAGTCATTTTGGAATATAACTTTTGTGTAGTCTTTTGCTCGTCTATGGGTATGGCGGGGCCCTGTCCCGTCGAGTTTCACTAATGTACTCTTAGAGGTCTTTGGACATTATGTGGGTTCTATATATATGTTTTGGATAATGGTCTGGACATGGTTTGTTTGGGATGTCCGCTTGTACACGGGCAGCCTGGTCGGCTGCGTACATCATTATGTATTGTGTAGTGGCAGCCTTGTTGGCTCGTGTATGCTGTTATGGTTGAATGGCTATGACTCCTTATGAGACAGGTCCTCTTATATATATATATATGACGTTGGGGTTGGCTTGATTTGATTAGATTCCATGTTGTCTTAGTTTCAGTTGGTTATATTTAGCACGTTTGTATGTGGGTGTCCAAAAAGGGCACTAGTCATGGCCCATCGGGTTGGATCGTGACAGATCCAATCTTCAAACTGATTTTTAAGATCTTTCAAAAGATGAAATTGTCCTATTTTGTTATATAGCCATGAGTTCTTTCATAAAATGTTTTGAATGAATGAATTATGATTGATTTTATGTTTATTTGATTATTTTAGACTAAATTTCATAAGAATCCATGCAAATCATTAATTCAATATTTTGACTATATTATGGGTGATTTTATCATGTCTCAATTGTGTTGGATTCTTGTGTAATTTGATTTAGGCTATTGAATTATAAAAGAAGCATGTCAGAGTTGAATTTAGTCTGTCCTAAAATGATCAATTTCATATTTTATTATCTTGGATCATTGCATATTGTGATTATTTGATTGAATTGGTGATTATTACTATTCGTACGAGCCTTCATGGATTGAATTGGTTGAATTGGATATGGATTGGAGTTGTTGTGGATGGAATGGTTGTATGTTGACCTAACCTTCCCTATATTGTGTGGTATAGGTGATTGATTCAATTGTGATGTTGGGTATGGTCCACTTATGGTGGTGGTGCTTAAGTGCTATACTTGTGAATAATGTGGCTTCGTCGGCATTATTTTATGAATTGTGAATGAATGTGGCCTTGTCGGCATTACTTTATGAATTATGATAGTTTCATGTTATAACTCGAATATGTGATTATTGTGAAGGTCTACGTGGTTTATGTATATATGTTAAGTCCTAGCATGTGTTTTTATGTTTAATGTTGGTGATTATGATAGGCTATAGTGATGTCTTCACGTGTGTTGCTTGGTGTTGAAGTGTGAATTTTCCTAGTTGACTATATGAGTCTTATGCTGAGCTGTGATGATGATTGTATAGGATTATGTAGGGTGACTTTTTATATGATTAAGTTGACCCTATGTGCTATTTGAATGATAATGTACATGTGATAAGATGATGTAAGTGTGTCTTATTTTTTTAGACTTATGTCCATTATTTGATATACATGAACATTATAAATATGAATCCTTGACTTAGTAGGATAAAAACACCTTTGTCATGAGTGCATATGAATGATTGGAATATGATCTTGAATGTATTTAAGTAGGTCATTTATATGGAACCTTTTAGAAAGGAGGTTATGATATCCTTGAAGTTGAAAGTCGTAATGGTATCCTTCTTGTGTGAATGATGGACTTTAGAAGTTGGTTTACTGGAAAGATATGAAATCATCCTTAAGAAAATCATTGAGCTCCTATTTGACCATTGAGTGGCACCCCTAGTGGACCCCTTTGGTAAGGTGTGATATGATTTTGTTATGACTTCTATATGGTACCTCTTTATACGCACCAAATATTGAATTACCGAGTGAGTATGTTTGGGTAGTATCTTTATTTAAGATGATATTAGAGTACAAAAAAACCCTCTATATTCCTAAACCATGTGCCTACATGAGATGTGTCCTAGTTCTACCATTGGCAAGTAGAACACCCTTCATCGGAGTAGGGAAGGCTCTGAATTCCATGCCTATTTAGTATGATCTATGTCGGTTACTGCCTATTCTCATCATGTGGGATACATGCTAGTGTTGGATAAGTTCTCTGTAGTTTAGGTAGTGGAATGGGACGCTATCTAGACATTGTACGAGTAGGCTTCGAAGATGTTAGTATGTACGTTCCTTGGGTCTTCTCCAAGACCATTATGTGAATGTCCGTGAGTGTTGAATGTTTCTTAAATTGTCTAATGAACATAATGACTTAGGTTAATGTTATGGTAATGAAAAGGTACTTATCTAGAATAGCATTAAAGATTGCTTAGGTAGGCTTGAATTAGGTATATGGGCGGTATCTTCATGTCTTAGGTGAGTCTTCATAATTCTAGGTAGGGAGTTTGATTGAGGAAATTAGAATAATCTTATCTTAGGTAATTAAAGGATCACTTTGGTGTGTGTGAAGGGATTGTATGGGCGGTCACTTCATCACTCACTCAAGTGCTCCTTAGAACAACTTTTGATAGGAGGATCACATGTTATGTATTCAGTAGCTATCTTAATGTTATATTGTGTAATGTTACTATATGTGCTTATATTAACTTATAAGTGACTGTTATACTTGTTTTATGAAGTTTTCTACAAAAAGAGCATGTTTTGTACAAATGTCCTTTTGGCATGATTTTATTGCATTACACCATACTTAGTGCATTCTACTGTAGTAATTCTATATATTTTATCTTATCTCTAAAGGTGTAGGTGGAAATTTGAGAGAAGTCCTGAAGTGGAAACTTGGATTAGTATTCATTCAAGCAAGTTGGGGTATGTCATGAACAGATTCGAGGACATCATTATGGTTAGGTATTTTAATTGAAAGTATTGTAATAGACTTAGATATTTCTATATGTTGATGTATGGGTTGTGTCCCAAGATATTCGTATGTCTAAGATTGCAATTGTAATACTTTGAAAGTCTAAAGCCTAATTTAGAGCCTAACATGAGTGTCTAATAGTTGTGACACTGTTTTAAGGTCAATTATAAGGTATTTGAGTCATTTAGGAAGTGTTAGAATCAAAACATCAAGGAACATCCATCACGTTCGAAAACTAGTTCAAGCGGTGCTAGCATGCCTTAGCCTATTTGACTAAGTTTTAAGAGTAAAAAAATGATTAAATTAGGTAATAATGTTTCTAACACATATTTTAGTTAGTCTATAGTCAAAACATTTGGGTACGACTCCCCAAGGACCAACCAAGGGCCCTTGAGCAGGACCCTTGCACTTTGGCAAAATCTGCCAAAAGGCAGTGCCTACCCACAAGTTGCAGGTGATGAGGCGTCGTTGGATCGATGGGTATCTATGCCTCCATCGACAAAAACTTAGACATTATGTGTACTGGTTCAATTGGACCAGTCTCTGACACCAAGGACGGGTCTTCGGGATGAAGGGGCACATGGGCGTCGACTAACCTACGACCCCGTCTGTTGGGGTCTCGTATATTAGGCCATGTGTTACTTAGTTAATTTAGTTAAGAGGTTAATTAGGGATTAGGGGGTTTTTATTTAAGCTAGTTTTATATAAACTACCCTAAGCCTAAAACCTCGCTTAACCCTCATAATTTCCCAACCCCAAATTGCTCTTCTTTCTCTCTTCTTTCTCTCTCCCAAAGAAACCCCATGGAAGACTTAGCAAGGTAGGTTTATAGGGCTTCAAAGGATAAATTTATTCATCAAACTTCATCAATTAGTGAGGTATACGATTCTTTCACCTTTGAGATTTCTTTCCCCAAAGGGCTCTTTCAAATTGATTTCAAAAGTATGAAATTCAAGTGGATTTTCTTCCACTACGAAACTGATCTAGTGAATTGATTTGTTTATGATTATTTTTGTTTATAATGAGTAAATTAATATGTATTATTGTTTCATTATGCTAATTCTTGATGCATTGACCTAGTTTGTGGAAAGATGACCTTTTCCCCTTAACCCTAGGGTGTGATCTTAAATTAATAGAGTATTGATATAATTTGCTTGGTTAGTGTGTGAATTACTATCCTATGTTTTTATCATTCTAAATTATGAGTACATTGTGATATAAAGTAATCCAGTTATGCAAGTTCTTGAATAATTGACCTAGGTTGTGAAGTAGACCATGAACTTGACTAAGTCTCTAATTCAAGGCTATGAACTAGTGATGAATTATTGTGAAGTGATTCAATTGACTTCATTTTTATGTTGGTTACTATTGTGTGATGATGATATTACACCCACTGTTGGGTTGAATTGGATGGTTGATAGTAAGACCGTGATGATGGAATTGTAAAGGAGATTGGGTAAGTCTTGTGATCTCTATTCTTAACTTCGATTAAAATTACTTGTGATTAAGTAATGATGTTATATTGAAGTATACCTTATGTTAGGATTTGCTAGGGTTGGTATGATGTTGAATTTAATTGTCTTTAATTATGGACTGTGAGTTGTTAGCAAAGATGTAAATATTATAAGGTGCCTTATCATGATGTGAATACGTAAATGTGCTAACCTCACATGTATGAATTATAGTGAAAGAAAAATACTCATGCAATTCTTATTGAGCAATGATGATGATTATATAAGGGATAGACCCTATGACCAATATTAAGATATGATGATTAATAAAGGCATTAAAGACATTTCAAAAATGAATCTAGCATAGCACCTAGTGAACTAGAGTGATGAGTGTCCCTTCCCACATATGGAAGGTAGGATCACTAATACTCATGATATTGGAGACTATAATGCATGTAGAAAAAGGAGGGTCCCGACTATATTTCCTAATTCTTGAATTATGTTGCCTCCATGAGAATACTAGCTAGTGTATCCACAATGGATGCTATGTTCGTGTTTTGGTACTACCTTGGCAAATAGTTCGCCTTCCTTCGGTGTAGGGTACAGTACACCAGATTTAATCTTATCTTATGTGGTCTATGTCGATTAAGGCAAGATGTTCCCAAAAGAGAAAATGAACTAAAGGAATGAACTCTAACTAGGATGACCTAAGGTTTTAGGTTAGTCTAGGTAGGGGTGTGGGACTCTACCTATGCACTATAGTTAGCCTTGAGGGATGTCTTAGGAGGATGTTCTTATATATGTGTATGCTTATAAATGTAAATGATATGTATATAAAGATCTTATATGTTAATGATACTATATGATGTTGGTTTCACCTATAACATGTGTTTGATCTCTATTGCTAAAGTATGATGCTATGTACTCTTAATGACATGCTAAGTGAAGTTGGACATTGTTTATGGTTCTTGTTAGGTTTACTTGATTAAGTAAGGTTACGAGGCTTTGCTTAGTCATTTCACTAGTATACTTAGGGTTCATGAGTTATAGTCTTGCTTTGTTTATGATGTTATTAACTTTTATCCATGCTTGTTGATGTTATGACTTGAGATTAGAGTTGTCTTGACTATGCATTCAATTATGTTGATCTGCATGTTGGCTTGATTAGAAATAGTATGGTTGGTCTTGTGAAGTACATGGTCATGTTTTAATGAATATGTCTTATTGATTGGTATTGATTCTTGAAATGTGCATAAGGCTTTTCAAAGTAAATTGGAAACTTTATTGAAAAGTCCTTCTTTAGCATGATTTTTTATGTTGTTTGTGCATATGGTCTCATACTTAGTATAAGTGATGTGCTAACACCATTTTCTCCCTTTCCCCCCAAAATTTTAGGTTTCGGTGGTTGAATGATTGTGATGACTTTTTAAGGAAGTCTTGGATTCTCATTCTCCAAATTCCGTAGGTCCACACTACTTCAAGGACACTGTCACTTTCTAGCATTGGATGTTGATTAGTATTAAAGACTAATATGTTCATTTCCTTTTATTTTAGTACTAAAGATTGTATAGCCTATATGTGGCTTTTATCGTATTGATGTACGGGCTATGCCCAATTGTTATACTCTTTTTTAAATGGTTATGAGATGAGACATCTGGTTTTAAGACTATGTTATGTTTTACATATGTATATGTACAATAAAAGTAGAAGACTAAGTAAATTCCTATATGAAGGGTCTATGTATATTCGATACGAATATAAATTATGTGTATGCGGGAGGTCTATGTAAACCTCATGATAGATAGAAGAAAAAATTATAAATTTTCTGCAATGTTAACCTATGAATGTAATGATGTATAAGAAGCCAGTCCTAGTCCTCGGTGAGGACGGTGACGCCGATTCCATCTAGGGGTGCTCCCCGGAGGTGAAAAACTTGGTATCAGAGCATGAGGTTGATTATCTTTAGATTCGATGTCTCACTTAACCACATCTATGTAGATTCTTATTCATAATTGTGAAGCGTGCCACACTTATGAATAGAAAACTATATAATTCTTAGGAAATTCTCCTTTTCTTGGAAATCTAATGGCATGCCTCTAGAGTCTTGACTCTATGTGGCCTTAGTATCTAATACTTTTATTGTGATTATATGAAATGAATACTCGAAGAACAGGCGCTCGAACATTGATGAAGAGATTGCCAAAAGGCGGGAGTTCCTCTTCCCCATGACAATCAAGTCCCTCCTCTTGAAGAAGTTGCTAATGATGACCAAGCTCCTGTCAATCTTTCACCTTTGACAGATGGGGACATAAGGGGAGACTTTCTCCAAATGGCCCAAGACATTATTACCTAAGCACAAGCCGTCACTACTCAAGCACAAGCCATGACGACCCAAGCTAACAGGGAGGTTGTACCCCGAGGAAACAAATATGTTGGCACCATGGCCTCCCCTTTAAAGGATATTACAAGGATGAATCTCCTTACTTTCTATGGGTCCAATGTTGAGGAATACCCCCGAGATTTCATTGATGATATCTACAAGATTCTCTATCCTATGGGGTTGGTTGACTATTAGTGAAAAGGTCAAGTTAGCCACTTACCAACTCAAAGATGTGTCCTAAATTTGGTACGTCTAATGGAGAGACAATAAGCTTTCAAGAGGTGGACCGGTAACATGGGAGATCTTCAAGAAGGTTTTTTTTGATAGGTTCTTTCCAAGGTAGAAGGGAAGCCAGAGTGGAGGAATTCATCAACCTTCGTCAAGAATCTTTAAGTGCACTTGAATACTCTTCGAAATTCACTAAATTGTCAAAGTATGCTCCTTCTTTAGTTTCCGATCCTTGCAATGAAATGAGCTGCTTTGTGACGGGGGTGTCAGATGAATTGAAGGAAGAATGTCATTCGGCGATGCTACATGACAATATGAACATTTCTCGTCTAATAGTTCATGCTCAACAAGTGGAAGAGACAAGGGTTAAGAGAAAGATTAGGGATGCCAAGAGGGCAAGGTCATTTGATGATGGTTCATCAAAGGATATGACTGAATTGAAGACAAGCCTAGGTGTAAGAAGAGGTCTTCTAATCAACTTCCTTCCAAATTTCCCAAGGCTCGTGATGATAGGGTGTCTAAACCTAAGTCTCAAAAGGGAAAAGGTACTAGCTCACCAAGCAAGAAGCCAACTTGTGGAAAGTGTGGCAAGAAGTACTATGGTGAATGCCTTATTGGGACGGATAATTTCTTTGGGTGTAGCAAGAACAGCCACAAGGTTAGGGATTGCCCAAATTTGAAGGGGAAAGACAACGGTAGTGGGAAAGCTCAAGGTAGTGGTTTTAATGTGGATCATCCAAACAAGAATCGCTTTTATGCACTTCACTCTAGGGGTGAACAAGAGAGTTCTCCTGATCTGGTGACCGGTATGTTACAAGTCTTCTCTATTAATTTATATAATTTACTTGATCCGGGTGCTACATTACCTTTTACTACTCCGTAGATAGATAGAAAGTTTGATATTTTGCCCGATATTCTACATGAACCTTTCATGGTAAATACCACGGTAGGTGAGTCAGTGGTTGCTAAGAGCGTATATAGAAATTGTCCTATCATGTTGCCCAATAGAGTTACTCATGTCGAATTAGTAGAACTTGATATTGTTGATTTTGATGTCATTTTGGGGATGGATTGGTTGCATGATCGTTTTGCTTCCATTGATTGTAGGACTAGAATTGTCAAGTTCAATTTTCCAAATGAACCCGTTCTAGAGTTGAGGGGGGGGATTCTATTCCTAGAGTTCGTATTATCTCTTGTCTTAAGGCTAGTAAAATTATCTCAAAGGGGTGTCTATATCACATTGTAAGAGTCGAAGATTTATATTCTGAAAAACCTCCCATTTAGTTAGTCCCCATACTGACCGAATTTCCGAATGTCTTTTCTAATGATTTTCCTGGAATCCCTCCCAAACGGGAAATTTATTTTGGTATTGTCTTGCTATCGGATACCAATCCCGTTTCAATTCCTCCTAATCGGATGACTTTGGTTTAATTGAAAGATTTGAAAGCTCAACTCAAAAATTTACTAGACAAAGGATTTATTAGACCTATTATTTCTCCATGGGGTGCTCTAGTTTTGTTTGTCATGAAGAAGGATGGGTCCCATAGAATGTGTATCGATTATCACCAACTCAATAAAGTCACTATTAAGAACAAGTATCCTCTCCCTTGGATTAACGACTTGTTGGATAACTCCAAGGGGAAAGATACTTTTTGAAGATTAAATTGAGGTGGGGGTATCACCAACTTAGGGTGAGAGGTGAGGTTATACAAAAAATGGCATTTCGGACAAGATATGGTCACTATGAGTTCTTAGTAATGTTCTTTGGTCTCAATAATGCCCCGGCAACATTTCCGGACCAAATAAATAGGGTTTTTTGAAATTACCTAGATTTATTTGTCATTGTCTTCATTGATGATATCTAGGTATATTCGAAAAATGAGAGTGAACACATGGACAGTGAAGGTAGTGTTATAAGTGCTAAGGAGAATCGACTACTTTCAAAGTATAGCAAGTGTGAGTTTTGTTTGAGGTCGGTGGCGTTTCTTGTTTATATCATATCTAGTGAGGGACTTGAGGTTGATCCAAGAAAAACTGAGGCGGTGAAAAATTTGCCTAGACCATTGACTCCAGTCGACATTAGGAGTTTGTTGGGTCTAGCGGGTTAATATAGGAGGTCTGTGGATGGTTTTGTGTCCATTGCATCTCCCTTGACTACTTTGACCAAAAAGAGTGAATCTTGAAAGGTCGGAGGCATGTGAAAGAAGCTTCTAAATCTTGAAGGATAGGATTACTTCCCCTCCAGTGTTAACTTTACCGAAGGGTACCAAGGGCTTCGTTGCGTATCGTGATTCATCCCGAGTAGGATTTCAGTGTGTACTTATGTAACATGGGAATGTAGTAGCCTATCCCTCTAGACAACTTAAGGTGCATGAGAAGAACTTTCAAACTCATAATCTTGAGTTAGCGGCCGTGGTATTTGCCTTGAATATATGAAGGCGTGATTTGTATTGAGTCCTTATTGATGTGTATACTTATCACAAGAGTCTTCAATATGTGTTTACTCAAAAGGAGTTGAATCTCCGACTAACAAGGTGGTTGAAATTACTAAAAGAGCACGACATGAGTGTTCTCTACCACCCTAGCAAGGCCAATGTGGTTGCGGAAAGATCTAGTGAAAGAGGTTCATAGGTTGGCTAGATTTACTGTTAGTTTGGAAGATTCTCTGAATAGTGGTTTTATGGTAAATCATGACTCTGAATCATCTTTGTTTGTTGAGGTGAAGTCCAAACAACACCTTAATCAATGATCAATGGAATTGAAGAAGTCGGTGATGGGTAGGCTTAATTAGGCATTCTCCTTATGGGGGATGGTGTCTTGAGGTATCAAGGAAGGTTGTGCAGCCCCAATGAAGATGGGTTTGAGGAATTGGATTCTTGAGAAAGCTCATGGGCCCCATTACTCCATTCATCTGGGTTCTACAAAGATGTAACAGTGTCAGTAGCGGAACGTTCTGTCAATCGGGGAAGGTTTTTGGTGACAAGACCTGGAGTTATCAGAAGTTAGAATGCTGACATGAGTAACAAAAAATCCTGTGAAAAACACGACCTTAGAGAAGTATTTTGGTGGGAAGGCCTAAAGAAGGACATAGCTGAATTTGTTGCAAATGTTCAAATTGCCAACAAGTAAAAGACGAACACCAAAATCAGGGTGGTTTACTTCATGAAATCCAAGTTCCTACTTGGATGTGGGAAGACATCAAAATGGATTTTGTGGTAGGATTGCCTCGGACAAAAATCATTATGAATCCATATGGGTAGTTGTGGATACGTTTACCAAATCCGCTATAACATCCCGTCATACGCATATGCTTGTTCAATTCTTGTGATACTGATGGCCTTATAGTATAGGTGAGGGACCATGTTCCTTATATGATTTATACTAGCCGAAAAGTGATGTATCATGCCATGCACGTTTCACCTTGTTTACTGTAAGTTGACTCCGCCGGATGTATTTAAACTAGAGATTGTAAGGTGGTAATTGAGTTCAAATTTGAAAGTTAAATTCTAAATTGATGCAAAAGGATGTAATATTCATAAATTGGAATAAAATAATCCTAGCATTTGCATCACCTACTTGAGCTATATGGATATTGTTAAAGGGCCCAAGCTTGATGGACCAAATTTAGGATTATAGTAATGGGCTCACTTGATGCCCAAACCTATTAAAAAAATAAAAATGAAAGAAAGCCCACCAACCAAATTTGCAAAGGCCCAATATAGATAAAGCCCAAGTGAAAGCAACTTGGTGCAGCACCTAGTTTGACCTTTCGAGCTGCTTGATGTGCATAAACAGGTGTATCACCTACTTGAATAATTAGTGGCTGAAAATGGACCCCAAAAAAGGAGGTTCTAAAGGATATTTTTGTTGTCAATAAAGCTCCATATATATCGATTATGAGCAGATATTCTTCACTCATTTTAACACATAATATTGAGAATTATCTTCAGCTCTCTCTCTCTCTCTCTCTTTCTCTCTCTTTCTTTTCTCTTCAAGATTAAAACAGGAGTTTTTAGGGTTCTTCAAGAAACCCTCATATCTGCAAAACAAGGCAAGTGAAAACACTTGGATTTTTTCTTAATTCTCGCATGGATGATTAGAAAAATATGTTATTCATGCTCAAGTATAAATACAAAAGAAAAAAAATTCTAGAAGCTAATGCTCAGTTCCTTAGTTACAAAGAGACCTTTTTCTTATTCTTTGGTTTAAGTTTGAAGGGAACCTGAAGTTCTAGAAGAATTCAAGTTATAAAGAGAAGTTGCAGAAATTGAGGTAAGGTGACAGCCCATTTTTTTTGTCTTCCTTGTGTATGAGTTTGAGTGAGGAATTAGGGGTGTGTTGTAATAAAGAACTCAAGAGGGTGGTGAATTCAATAATTGGTTGTATGATAAATAATATTTGGGGCTGTTCTATGTGTATTATTGTTGGTTAAGCTTGGTTGATTTTGAGGAAAGGATATATAATGTATGTGTTGGACATAGAATGAGGGTGTGGTGATACACATAGCTATTATTTTCCAGGCTCACACTGTTATAGCTGCTAATTTTAGTTTACCATAACTTAAATTGTAGACTAAAATTGAAAAGGGGAGGATGAATCGTGATAGTTATATCTGTCAGAGGATAAGTTATGTAAGGCTATTCGATTCTATATCCCTTTGGCATGAAATCTGAAACTTGCGATTAATACCAATAAAGTGAATCTCAGAAGTTCTATTCCTAGAAGAGGAAATATAGTGGCAGCATACTATCTCCAAATAGCTAATAATATTTCCCCCTCCCGTAGTGAATAGAAATACTTCATTATGTGTTCACTCTTTTATATTTGTGAAATTATCCCCCCCCCCCTCCATGTGCTGGTATAGAAATTGTATTTGCAAAATCAAGTCAGGTGAATCTCCTCATTGTTGTTTGAAGTCAATTGTATCGTTAAGCTCTTAAAGTAATGTTTTGATGTTACATAGATTCTTATGTCATTGTTAGTGCCTTGAAGTATTATTTTCATGTCTTCTATTACTGGTCCTTACTTTCATATCTCCAAAATGGTTATGACCACCAAAATAACATCTCAAAAGAGTTATAATTATCTAAAGAACAATTCCAAAAGAGTTCTGAACTGATAAACAACAATCTCATAGATTAAAGAATCTAAGTGAAGAAATCAATATTATGGGTGGCAGCCCAGGGGTGAAAGCCTAGAATGGGTCGATCCCAACTGGTACATAAGGGTGGCAGATCATGCGCGAAAGCCTAGCAAGGGCCTATCCCTATTGGTATAGAATGGTGGCAGCTCAAAGGCAAAACCCTAGCATGGGCCGATCAGAAATTGTGTAATTATAAGGACCGCATCCCATGGGTGAATATGCCTAGCATGAGTCATCCCCTTCTACCACTTATCAACTGGTCACTTGTATCACATGCCCTAGAAAGATTATAACGTACAGAAAAGTAAAGAAACAATGTAATTTACATGATCTCACAAGAGTAAGCAAAGGTGGTTTTCTCTCCTGATCTATGCACTCATATATTGATACTTGATTTCATTTGAGCCCTCATATTACATATGCTATATTGCCTTACATATTCAGTACATTTTTTCGTACTGATGTTTTTCGCTGGAGACGCTAAATTTCATGTTGCAGGCACAGGTACTCAAGCTAGTAGACCTCCTAAGTAGGAGCATACAACACTCACATACTTTTGGTGAGCTCCAGGTTGATTCAGAGCTTTACTGGTCCTTGGTATATTCGTTTTGATATGATATCCTAGTTAAGGGTAAGGCAGGGTCTGTCTTGACCTATTTTTTAGAGGCTTTGTAGACATATATGTACATGGTTCAGTTGTGTATTAAGTAAGAAGTTGTGGCCTCAACTGCCAAGTCCTGTATATAAATTTTTTTGTCTACTTATATTTGTTTTTTATCGCTGCGTCCTTTGTGAACTTATCATGATTGTTATAGTTATTAGCATAGTAAGAACAGATTTCAGGTTTGTTCTCTCGGGACCTTAGGGCATCGGGTGCCTGTCTTTCTTTTGTCATGCATCAAATCCCATTAAGATGAACAAACACCTACTTGACCAAAAAGCTAGAAATGTCTGTGAGTTAGAGCTTTCATTAGTTCATCCGGTGTTTCATATCTCAAGCTACAAAAATGCGTAGGTGACCCACCTCATATTACTCCTACTGAAGATGTACAGGCTATGGAAGATCTCACTTATGAAGAGGTACCATTTCTATTCTACAACGACAAGTTAGGAAGTGAAGAAATAAAGAGGTAGCTTCTAGAAAAGTGTTATGGAGGAACCAACAAGTAGAAGAAGTTACATAGGAAACAGAAGAAGCAACGAGTTGAAGTATCCTCATCTCTTTTAGATACAAGAGAAATATGAAAATGCTTAGTTTATATGCAAATAAGTAAGTATATGTCCATATGTATTATGTGATTAATAGTAGTATTAACTTAGGCTTGAATCTGTTTGGGCTGGATAACTATGGTAATATTCGAGGACGAATGTTTTAAGGGGAGAGGATGTAACAGCCCGTCTTACGCCTATGCTTGTTCTGTTCTTATGATAGTCCTAGCCTTATAGTGTGGTGAGGGACCATGTTTCTCATATGATTAGTGTATGTTTAAACTAGCCAGAAAGTTATGTATCATGCCATGCACGTTTCATTGTGTTTCCTGTAACTTGACTCCGCCGAATGTATTTAAACTAGAGATAGTAAGGATGTAATTGAGCTTAAATTTGAAAGTTAAGTTCTACGTTGAAGCAAAAAGATGTAATATTCATAAAATGGAATAAAGTAATTGAGTTGCTTGCTTGGATTTATTAAGCTAGTAGCATCATCACCTACTTGATCAATATGGTATTGTTCAAGGTCCCAAGCTTGATGGACCAGATTTATAATTATAGTAGTGGGCTAACTTGAAGCCCAAACCTATTTAAAAAAAGTAAAAATGAAAGGAAGTCAAGAAACCAAATGTTCTAACGCCCAATATAGCCCAAGTTTGACCTTTTGAGCTGCTTGATATGCATAAGCAGGTGCATCAACTAATTTTGACAAATTAGTAGCTGAAAATGGACCCCCAAAAAGGAAGTTCTAGAGGATGTTTTTGTGGTCGATAAAGCTCCATACATATCCAATATGAGCTGATTTTCTTCACCCATTTTAATACATAATATTGAGAATTATCTCAAGCTCTCCCTCTCTTTTCTCATCAAGATTAAAACAACAATGTTTAGTTGTTCTAGAGTTCTTCAAGAAACCCGCATATGTGCAAAACTTGGTAAGTGAAAACACTTGGAATTTGATTAATTTGCTCATGGATGATTAGAAAAACATGTTCTTCATACTCAAATATAAATACAAAAGCAGAAACTTTCAAGAAGCTAATGCTCACTTCCTTAGTAATAAAAATACCTTTTTCTTGTTCTTTGGTTTAAGTTTGAAGGGAACCTGAAGTTCTAGAAGAATTCAAGTTATAAGAGAAGTTGCAGAAATTGAGATAAGGTGACTGCCCCATTTTTCGTCTTCCTTGTGTATGAGTTTGAGTGTGGAATTAGGGGTGTGATGTAATGAAGAACTCAAGGGGTGGTGAATTCAATAATTGGTTGAATGATAAAGTATATTTGGGGAAAGGATATCTAATGTATGTGTTGGACATAGAATGAGGGTGTTGTTATACACATTATGTTAAGGGTTGGATGGGTTCATTATCTCTCAAAATTAGCTACTTTTTTATGAGGCTCACCGTGTGATAGCTACTAATTTTACTTTACCATGACTTCAATTGTAGATTAAAATCGAAAAGGGGAGGTTGAATAGTGATAGTTATATCGGTCAGAGGATAAGTTATGCAAGACTATTCGATTCGATATCCCTTTTGGCATGAAATCTGATACTTGCAATTAATACTAATGAGGTGATTCTCATAAGTTCTATTCCTAGAAGAGGAAACATAGTGGCAGCGTACTATCTCCAAATAGCTAATAATATTTCCCCCTCTCCGAAGTGTATAGAACTACTTTATTATATGTTCACTATTTTATACTTGTGTCATTCTCCCCGCATGTGCTAGTTTAGAAATGGTATTTGCAAAAGCAAGTCTGGTGAATCCTTCTCTTTGTTGTTTGAAGTCAATTGTGTCATTGAACTCTTAAAGTAATGTGTTGATGTTACATAGCTCATTATGTCATTGTTATCGCCTTGAAGTATTATTTTCATGTCTTCTATTATTGGTTCGTACTTCCATATCTCCAAAATGGTTATGACCACCAAAATAACATCTCAAAAGAGTTATGATTATCCAAAGAACAATGCCAAAAGAGTTATGAACTGATAAACAACAATGTCAAAGAAAAAAATATAAGTGAAGAAATCTATATAGTTACGGGTGGAAGCCCAGGAGCGAATGCCTAGCATGGATAGATCCCAACTGGTACATAAGGGTGGCAGCTCAAGGGCGAAAGCCTAGCATGGGCGCCCTATAGTTATAGAAGGGTTGCAGCTCAGGGGCAAAAGCCTAGCATGGTCCTCTTCTACCACTGATTAGGTGGTCACTTGTATCACATGCCCTAGAAAGATTATAACGTACAGACAAGTAAAGAAAACAATGTTACTTACATGATGTCATAAGGGTAAGCAAATGTGGTCTTCTTTCCTGATCTATGCACTCATATGTTGATACTTGATTTCATTTGATCCCTCTTATTATATATGATATATTGCCTACATATTCAGTATATTTTTCGTACTGACACCCTTTGCTGGGGAAGCTGCATGTCATGCTGCATGTACATGTACTCCAACTAGTAGACCTCCTAAGTAGGAGGATACGATTTTCAGATACTTTTGATGAGCTCCAGGTTGATCAAGAGCTTTACAAAGTCCTGTGTAATTTCATTTTGGTATTGTATCGTAGTTAAGGGTAAGGCGGGGCCTACTCTAGGTCTTCTATCTTTTTAGAGGCTTTGTAGACGTGTGTACATCATTCAGTTTTGTCTTATGGAGTTGTGGCCTCAACGCCAAGTCTTGTATATAACTTTGTCGGTCTACTTATAATGGTTTTTATCGCTGCATCCTTTTTAAACTTGTCACGATTGTTATAGTTATTTGCATTGTAAGAATATATTTCAGGTTGGTTCTCTCGGACCCTTAAGGCATTGGGTGCCTGTCTGTCTTAATGGTATTTCAGGTGTTAAAAAATGCATATAACAATATACAAAAATGACACTTTTGTATGGGATTTGAGGCGTGACAATAATACAAGAACATATTTCGTTATCCATCATATCGAATTGGGGTTCACAAATCACATCTAGGTTTTAGAGGTCATTCCAAAAAGGATTTGTTACCAACGTGAAGTTAAGCACCGCTTTTCATCCTCAAATGGATGGTCAAGTGGAGTGTTCAATTCAAACCCTTGAGGATATGATTAGAGCTTGTATTATTGAATTCAATAAAAATTGGTTTCTTTGTATTGCTTATGTGTGTTTCTTGATTTTTCAACCATCTTGGAGAATTTACATAATATTCGATCATTTTTGGGTAGTTACGAAAAGAAATTAGTTTTTTTTTATTCTTCATGATATTCTAAGGTCATTGGTGGTTAAGTTTGCTTGCAACAATAGTTACCATTCATCTATATCTATGGCTCCTTATGAAGACTTGTATGGTAGGAGATGTGTATCTCCAATTGGAAGGTTAGAAGTGCACGATACTTCACTTTTGGGTCCTGCTTTGATTTAAAGGACTTTGGAGAAGGTTCATATTATAAGGATCACTTGAAAATAGCCTATAGCCGGAAAAAGTCTTATGCCGGCATAGGAGAAAGGAATTAGAATTCAAAGAAGGTGATAAAGTATCTAAAAATTTCGCCTATGAAAGGGATAGTGAGATTTAAGGTTGCATACGAGTTGAGGTTACCTAGTGAATTGACTTTGGTTCATCTGGTGTTCCATGTTTTTATGCTTAAGAAGTGCATCAGTGATCTTGAGTCCATTCTTCCTATTGAAGTTCTAGGTGTTCAAGAGAACCTTTCTTATGAAGATGTGCCGGTTCAAATCTTTTATAGACAAGTGAAGAAGTTAAGAAATAAAGAGGTGGCTTCCGTAAAGTTGTTATGGAAGAATCACCTAGTTGAGGGTGCAACATAGGAGTCTGAGGCCGAAATAAACTCCCGTTACCCTCATATTTTTGATAACCAAGGTTATTTCTTTTTACTATCAATAAAAATAATGATTAAACTTGATGTTGTTTTTATTTTCGGTAAGGTTTTGCAAAAATGTTCTTGTTACAGTGAATTACAGTGAAGTTATGCCTATAGACTTGAAAATGTTGTTTTTACTTGTTTTGAGTTTATGTTGTGCATTTTTGTATATTGTGCCTTCATGAATTGTATTGAGCATGTTGATATGCATTGAAGAAAGCCTTGGCATAATGAATAAGCATGAAATGAATGATGAACTCTTATTATTTGAAAATAATTTTTTGAGTTGCATTTGGTAAAAGGTCATGTAATTATGTTAAATTTGATTTGATGGGTTGTTGTTTGTTGGGTTGCTAGTCTTGAGTCTATTCGTTGCTTTAAAAAAAATAGTGTTATTCGGGGACGAATGTTCCTAAGTGGTGGATAATGTAATACTCCGAAATTCTAAAACCTAATTTAGAGCCTAACATGAGAGTCTAATAGTTGTAAAAGTAAGGTCAATTAAAAGGTATTTGAGTCATTTAGGAAGTGTTAGAATCAAAACTTCATGGAACGTCTATGAAGTCCGAAAACTAGTTCAAGAGGTGCTACCGTGCCTTAGCCTATTTGACTATGTTTTAAGAGTTTGAAAATGATGAAATTGGATGGTAAGGTATCTAACACGTATTAGAGTTAGTTTATAGTCAAAACTTTCGGGTACGACTCCCCAAGGACCTACAAAGGGCCCTTGGGGAGGATCCTTACACTGTGGAAAAAACCTGCCAAAAGGCAATGCCTACCCATGAGTTGCAGGGGACGAGGCTTCGTTGGATCGGGGCGTCGATGCCTCCGTCGACTTAAAAATTTGCTAATGGTCCAATTGGACCAGTCTCTGACACCAACAATGGGTGTGCAGGACGGAGGGGCACATGGGCGTCAAATGACCTACGACCCGTCATCAGTTAGGATCTCATAGGTCAGGCCCCTGTGTTACTTAATTAATTTAATTAGTTAGTTTAGTTAGGAGGTTAATATGGATTAGGGGGTGGTTAATTAAGTTATTTAAGTCCCTATATAAACTACCCTAAGCCTAGAACCACACTTAACCCTCATAATTTCCCAAACCCAAATTGCTCTTCCTTCTCTCTCCCAAAGAAATCCCATTGAAGACTTATCAAGGAAGGGTTCTAGGGATTCAAAGGATAAACTTTATCCATCAAACTTCATCAATTAGTGTTGTATGGGATTCCTTTCACCTTTGGGATCTCTTTCCCCAAAGGGCTCCTTCAAATTGATTTCATTACGAAATTGATCTTGTGAATTGCTTTGTTTAAGATTTCTTTTGGTTATAATGAGTATATTAACATATATTATGGTTACATTATACTAATTCTTGATGCATTGACCTAGTTTGTGGAAAGATAACCTTTTCCCCTTAACCCTAGGTTGTGATCTTGAATTGAATTGTATAGTATTGATATAATTTGCTTTGTTAGTGTTTGAATTACTATCGTATGTTGTTATCAAGCTAAATTATGAGTATATTATGACATATTGTTATCCTATTATGCTATTTCTTGAATAATTGACCTAGGTTGTGAAGTAGATCATGAACTTGACCTAAGTCTCTAATTCTAGGCTATGAACTAGTAATTAATTGTTGTGTAGTGATTCATTTAACTTCATTATTTTGTTGGTTACTATTATGTGATGATATTAAACCCATTATTGGATTGAATTATAGGGTTGTTGGTAAGACCTTGATGATGGAATTGTGAAGGAGATTGGGTAAGTCTTATGATCTCTATTCTTTACTTCAATTATGAAAATAAATTTCAAGTGTTGATCTGAAATATGATATTACATATAAATGTAATTGTATGAATCAAATTAATAAGTTATGATCAATTTTTCTGTTAATTTGTTTATGGTCAGGGACCAAATAGTTTTCATATGATAATTTTGATGTGCAATATATGATTCATAAATATACAATGATGCATATGGATAGATTTTAAAAAGATTAAGATATATGTTAGTTTGTCTAACATAAGAGGGAGATTAGAAGCAACACAACAGTTGTAAATACTTCTATTGAATGTCCCTTATTGATTGAGTCTACAACATGCATGAAGCATGATAGACTAATCAATTCTAAATAAAATAATTTTTGAAAAAGGGGAAGGATCAAATAATCAAAATGATCATAATAAGGAGATAATGTTCTCTTGGAAAGCCTACAACATAACACTTTATTAAACCTCACGAGAGGGGTAGCTACCTAATAATAATGAAGTGATTAGATCTCATTAATTTACATCGTATTGATAATCGATACAAAATGATATATCATTGAGCGCAATATTGTAAAAGATTATGACGATATGCAATCTACGTCTATTAAAACATGTTGATGTAGAAATAATTATCAAGTGAAAAGTGAAAGGATGCATCTTGGTAAGCGTAAAGGTTATTTAACTTGCAATCTAACCACTAGAATATATCATACATTTAATACTGGATGTTATCACTTGACAAAATTAATATGAAAAGTCATGAAGGATTCAAAATCCAAAAAAAAGGTACGTGCAAGTTTTTGGAGAACTTGTTTATAATCTTTGAAGGAATGTTGATTATATTGAAGTGTTAACCTAATAAGGGAATACATGGGAGATATATATAGGAGATATAGGAAGGATTACTAATCCTAATAGGACTAGGATTAAGGAGTACTAATCCTAATAGGACTAGGATTAGTACACAGTAAATACTAATATTATTAATACTATTTATTTAATACTATCTGTTATTATCCTCCCTCAAGTTGAGCTGAGCGGAAGCGAACGGAAGCTTGGAACTGAGGTAATCGTGTTGCCGGCTCGGGAGAGGCTTGGTGAGAATATCAGCCGGTTGTTCTTCAGTGGGTACATACTGCACAGTCATGGTGCCGGCCTGAACTTCATCGCGAACAAAGAGACAATCGGTATCAACATGCTTCATTCTGGTGTGTAGGACGGAATTCTTTGCCACACAGATGGTTGATTTGTTGTCACAATAGAGAGCAGGAATAGTGTGAGTGGCGCGGAGCTCGTGAAGAATATATGTGACCCTCATGGTCTCAGCAGCGAGAAGAGCAAGGGCGCGGTATTCAGCTTCAGTCGAGGACCGAGAGACCTTGGGTTGTTTTTTTGTACACCAGGAGATCAGGTTCGGCCCCAAAAAAATGAGAAACCCCGATGTAGATTTTCTGTCATTTTTATCATTCGCCCAATCTGAATCTGAGCACCCCCGAAGCTCCAAGTCCCCGGGTCGAATGAGTAAACCACGACCAAGAGTGCCAAAAATGTACCTGAGAATGCGTTTTAGACAATGGTAATCATGTTCACTTGGTTGATTCATGCGCCGAGCAACTTGGTTTACAGCAATCTGGATGTCAGGAAGGGTAATGGCCAGATACTGTAGAGCCCCAATGAGGCTGCAGAAGTGGGTGATATCGGCAAAGGGGGTGTCGGCTCCATTCATAGACGAAGAGACTGCCATCGGTGTTGGTTGACTGGTGCATTTTTCCAGTCCATCTTTCTGCAACAGATCTCGAGCATATTTTGACTGATGAAGAAACAAGCCGCTTCCTGTCCGAGAAACCACCATTCCCAGAAAATAATGTAACGGGCCAAGGTCCTTCATTTTGAAGGTAGTATGCATAGCTCGAGTGACATCCTGAATGAGAGCTGCAGTAGAGCCTATAATAATGATATAATCTACATAGACAAGAAGAATGACTGTACCGTGTGCTGAATGTCGAGTAAACAGACTCGTGTCGTGTACGCAACACGTGAAGCTGAGTCCCTGGAGGAACGTTTTCAGACGTATGTACCAAGCACGGGGGTCTTGCTTGAGCCCATACAGAGACTTCTGGAGTTTGCAAACATGTTGAGGGAAGCGGGGATCAACATAGCCCGGTGGTTGCGTCATGTAGATAGTTTCATCAAGCATGCCATGAAGAAAAGCATTGGAAGCATCCAACTGATTAATGAGCCAATTATTGCGCACGGCGAGTGACAGTACCAGGCGAATGATTTCCTGTCGAATAACAGGACTGAATGTCTCAGAGTAATCAAGCCCATACTCCTGATTGTAGACTTTAGCAACCAAACGAGCCTTGTACCTGGAAATACTGCCATCTGCATTGTGTTTAATTTTGTACACCCATTTACAGCCCACTGGGTGCCGCCCATGGGGCTTAGGTACAAGAACCCAAGTTTTCTGATCAGTCAAAGCCTTAAACTCGTCATCCATAGCATGACGCCAATAAGCATTTTTTTAGGCAACAGAGTAGGTTGTTGGTTCACTATCGGGAAGGGTTGTATTTGGTATTATGGTAGCCTGAAAGGATTTGGGTTTTAAAGATACCGGCTTTGCCACGGGTTAACATGGGATGAGTATTGGGGGGTGGCACGGACGGTGGTGATTCAGGGGTGGCCGGGAAAGACCCAAAACGGATCGGGCTGGAGATGTTGTGGGTATGGGGTGGTTTGGGTTGGTTGTGAGTGTGGGTGGTGGTTGTGGGTCTATTGTGGGTGACGGTCGAAGGGGTGATGAGGGGTGGTTGGGTAGTGGGTGGAGGTGTGGGGGAAGGTGGTGAGGGACCCTGTGAGTATGTTGGAAAAAGGGGAAGAACGCCAATGAATGATGTATTTGTGGAGGAGGAAATAGACTCGTAGGAAAACTCATTTTCGACAAATTTGACATGACGAGATATGTAGACTTTATGAGTTTGTGGGTCAAGACAGCGATAACCCTTGGAGGTAGGATGGTAGCCAAAAAAATACAAGGACGGGATCGGGGTTGTAATTTGTGAGTAATATGAGGGTCTAGCAAAGGGTAGGCAAGACACCCAAAGACACGGAGGTTGGTATAATTGGGAAGTTCTTGGTAAAGGAGTTGATAGGGAGATTTGTTGGAGAGGGTGTGACTGGGCATTCTGTTAATGAGGTAGTTTGCCGTGGCTAGATCTTCTAACCGAAAGGAGACAAGGAGATGAGATTAATGTAGAAGAGTAACTACCGTTTCAATGAGATGGCAATGCTTACGCTCAGCCACCCCATTCTGTTAACTACCGTTTCAATGAGATGGCAATGCTTACGCTTAGCCACCCCATTCTGTTCGACAGTGTATGGACAGGAGGTTTGATGTATAATTCCCAGGGATTGCAGAAACTGGCCAAAGATGTTATTTACATATTCCTTTCCATTGTCACTTCGAAAAAGTTTAACATGAGAATTGAATTGTGTTTTGACCATTTTTTCAAAAGTGACAAAGGTGGTGTATGCCTGTGATTTGTGTTTTCGTGGGTACAACCAAGTGTATTTTGTAAAATCATCCACAAAACAAATATAATAGCGAAAACCAGCAAATGAAGGAACAACAGTAGGACCCCATAGGTCAGAAAGGTGCAGTTGTACGCTTCTCAGATAAAGTAAAAGGTAATTTATAAGATTTAGCAAATGAACAGGAGTCACAATTTTTTACATGAATGGAAGAAAAACCTAATTGAGACATTAAAGAATTTATTATTTGAGTAGACGGGTGACCTAGACGACTGTGCCACAACAGACTGTGGCCATCAGCCGAAAGAGCCACCAGAGCCATATGAACGCTTTCTGAAACTGGGTGGGCAGACAAACTTGTGCCAGGAAGAACGTACAGACCATGCTCACAGGGGCCCTAAAAAATCACCCTCTTGGTAGTATTGTCTAGGATCTGAAAATCATTAGAGGTGAACAAGAGTGAGAAATTATTGTCTTTTGTGAATTGGTGAACTGAAAGGAGATTGGTTTTAATAGAAGGGACGTGGGTAAGGTTACCTAGGTGAAAGATAGCGGTGGGGGTTTTAATGGTACCCGTGCCAGTGTGAGAAATATTAAGGGACTCACCGTTGCCAACAGTAATACCATTGGAGCCATGATATGGATTTGGAGAGTTAAGCTTGGATAGATCAGAAGTAACGTGCATGTTGGCCAAGTATCCAATAGCCATTCAGAGGAGGGGTCGGCTTGAGATGCATAATTGGCACGGTTATCACTATTTTGGCTCTCCTCATACCGAAACCAGCAACGAACAGCGGTGTGTCCTGTTTTCTGACAGATTTGACAAGTTGGACGATCCAGCTCGTAAGTGCCCTGCCCGCCACTGGAAGATGACTGCCCGATGCTGCCGAATGAGTGCATGCTGTTGTTGCTACCGTGCTGCTAACCATCATACGACGGACGACTGCCTTGCCGACCGTCGCGCCCGCGGCCTCCGCTGTTTCTGTCGTAGCCGCCGCGACTCCACTGTTGGCCGCCACTACGCCCTCCGCGATAGTTCAGGCTTGCGGTGAGGGCGGTGGCTGGCTCCATAACAGTGGCTTGTAGGAGAAGAAGTTTGCTCTCCAGATCCACGTTGATTTCTTCACTTTTTAGACACGAGGAGAGAGTAGCTAGGTCAACGGGCGTTGGGCTGATGCAAACTGCCTGTTTAATGGAGGAGTAAGCTGATGGGAGACCCCCGAACGACGCACATGACGAGATCTTTTTTGGGAGTGATTTCGTTCACGGTGTCGAGGGCTATGATGATGGTGGAGACCTCGTCTAAATACTCTGCCATAGTTTTTGTGCCTTTGGTAATTGTGTGGAGACGATCACGCAATTGAAAAATATGAGAGTGGGAAATTGATGCATAGCGTGTTGTGAGGGCCGTTCACAGGGCTGAAGCAGTTGTGTAAGATCGGACATGTTTCTGAAACGTGGGAGAGATGACCGCAATCAAACATGATCGGATCTGGCCATCCACGGCTTTCCAGGCGACATGGGCCGGATTGGTTTTTTCTGATTTGTCCGTGGCGGTGATGACTGTCGGTGGCAGTTCTGTGCTTCCATCGACGTATTTGAGAAGGTAATTGGCCTCAAGTTATGTCTGATAATATTTTGGGAATCAGGGAATGAAGATGCCTGAGAAGGAGTTTAACGCCAGAAGGAAGTGAATCGAGAGGATCCACCTCGGTTGCCATGGCTTCCGCCGCCCAAGAGAAGATAGGGAACGATCGGTGCACTAAAGAGAGAAAAAAACCTAGAGAAAAGAAGATCTAGGTTTTCTGGATCTTGATACCATGAAGGAATATTGATTGTATTGAAGTGTTAACCTAATAAGGGAATACATGGGAGATATATATAGGAGATATAGGAAGGAGTAATAATCCTAATAGGACTAGGATTAAGGAGTACTAATCCTAATAGGACTAGGATTAGTACACAGTAAATATTAATATTATTTAATATTATTTATTTAATACTATCTGTTATTAATCTTTATAAGGATTTAAGTGATTCAAATTGCATGACGCATATACAAATATTGTTATGCAAGTTTATATCTAGAATTGAAACACTTGAAGAGTTTTCAAAAGGCAATAGATTAGTTGCTTAAAGATGTTAAAGTAAGGAAGTTGTAGAAATCTTTGATCCTGAAGAGAAGATTCATAAAAGGAGATACAAGAAATCATATTTCATCAAGGTTTTTCTACACTCTTGAGCTCCCAAAAATGGTGATATCAACATGAAAGAGGTCTGTTCAAGTAGTATTATTGTTGATTTACTCACCAAGTCTCTATTAACTACAACTTTCAAGAAGATGATGCAAAAGTTTGGATAATGAAGATTCTAGCCTCTGAATTGATGTTGTCATTAGGGGGAGTTAATACGTGATGTACTCTGTTTTCCTCACAAGGTTTTCCTTGTAAGGTTTTTAATGAGGCATCCATGACGCGTATTATTAGATGTGTACTGTTTTTCCTTCCCACTGGGTTTTATCTAGTAAGGTTTTACCGAGGCACATAATCTACCAACATTCAAGGGGAGTGTTATAAACATATTTGTGTTATAGTGAATGCCTAATTATGTGGATTCCTTTTAGGATATGGTTAGGAATCCTACTTAGGGACAAAGTTAGATTTACCCTATAAATAAAGGGGTTTTCCTTCATTGTAAACAAGATTTATGAATCCTAAATATACTTCAAGATGAATAACAAATCTTTTATCTACTTCCTACTTTTATTCGTCTTCTAATTTCGTATCGTTTCATAACAAATAAAATGAATTTCCATTTTAAAATCGAAACTATAATTTTAAAAAAAATTGTTGAATACTTACTTAAAATTAATGTACTATAACAATTTGAAACTTTTTAATAATTGTATAAAGATATAATTAAAAATTGAATATTTGAATGATTTCTTTCAAAATTAAATTTTTCAATGTATTTAAATCTATTGAATTTTTGTTAGTATTTTATTATATCAAAAGAGATACAATTCGTATAATATAGTTTGTTTAATTTACTAATTTTTACTTTATAAAGTTTTAGAGTTTCTATTTGAGTGCAATGTACTGGGAGGTTTTAAAACTGCCTATTTATAATCACATTTTTTTATAAACAAAAAATTTAAATATTATTTTTACATTTTAATTTTAAAAAAATTATTAAATTTTTAATTTTGAATTTTTATATTTATATAATATTATAATTGACAATGTATAATATAATTTGTTTAATTTATTAGCTACTAATTAATCAGGTTTTAGAGTTTGTGTTTGAGTGGGAATGTGATGGGATATATTTCCGTTTTTATTTAAATAAAAAATTCAAAAAATATTGAAAATTATTTTATATATGTATCTTAAATTAATCAAAAATAAATAAAAATGAGTAACCAACAGAAATGATATTAAAATGAATATTATAAATTGTATTTTGCAAAAAGAAAAAAAATACATATAACTGCAGTTAATTATTTAAAAATAGGGGGATGGGTAAGAATAAAAAATTATATATTTTCAAAATTATTTAAAATTCATAATATTTTTGAACATAAATATTAAACTTTTGAATAATCTATTTTAAAACAAAAACTTTTAAAAACTTTAAATTCTTTATTTTGGGAAAAGTCTCAAAAATTCCCTTAATCTATGAGGAAGGAACAAAAATACCCTCCGTTTATAGTTTAGTCCAAAAATATCCTTTCAGTCAATACTTTGGTACAATAATACCCTTATTTTTATTTTGGATAAAAAAATGCTCTTTTTTCAAAAAAATATATTATTTATTTTTCTTTTAAACATATATTTTACTCATTTAGTAATTATAGAGTATTTTTGAACTAAAGTAGGGATTGTAAGGACATTTTTGAACCAAAGTATAAACAACAGGGGCAATTTTACAACAAACGATAAACATACGGCATTTCTATTCCGTTCTCATAGTTTAAGGATATTTTTGACCCTTTAAATAAATAGACAAATTTAGAACTCTCCATTAAATTTCACTCAAAAACAAACTCTAAAAACAAATTAAGAAACATGCTTTCAGTAAAATAACAGAATTTTTTAAAAAAAATATGAAACTTCACAGTAAAAAGACCTAAAAAAATCTATCATAATTAAAATAAAATAAATTGCAACTATAAATCATAATTAAAATTGTAAAATTTATTTTTTATTGAATAAATAATTTAAATTAATTGTTATATACCCAATTTATAAACTTTTATATTTACATAAAGTTTAGAATAAAAATTAAATATTAAAACATTTAAAAAGTCTTTATTTAAATAAAAAGGCAATATAAATAGATAGTTATAAAACATCACATTATAGTATCGCTCAAACACATACTCTTAAACCTTATGAATTAAAAATTAATAAATTAAACAAATTATATTTCACAAATTGTAATTTTTATATTTATATCAAGATAAAAATTAAATATTTGAGTGATACTTTTTAAAATCAAAAAAATAAAAATAATAATTAAATACTTTATTTAAATAAAAATGGGAATATAAATAGGCAGTTCTAAAACTTTCCATTCTATTCTCACTCAAACACAAACTCTAAAACTTGATTAAGGTCTTATTTGTTTTCCATTAAGATTAAAACCTTTAAATCTTAATACATGTCTGAATATTAATATTTGCATTAAGAGCTAAGTATCTAGATCTTAATACACAGAATATTAAGATGTGGTCTTCAAATCTAAAAACTGAATGATTATTGTTTATTTTCAATATCTAAATGTTGAAATCAAACATTATATTATTGAAATGATATAGAAAAAATTATTTCAACAAAAAATTACTTTTTTAAAAAAATATCATAATTATTAAGCATAACATACGAAAAATTCATGAATAAAAAATATTTTATAGGCACGATATAATATAATAAATATCAATAAGTATGATAGATACTAGTAGGAACCTAATAAATAAGGTATCACATTATCAACGTTTAACATATGTTTTGGCTAATTAGTAAAACAAAAAAATCCTTATCTTTTTTCCAATAAAGTTAATCCAATTTTCTAACTTGAGTTCTTACGTCATTAATGTGTTTTTGTAGTGGAAACTTTGACAAAATATTCTAACACGTGTACTGTATAATGTCTCTTTCCATCCAACTCCATCTAATTTTTCCACATATTCTGGTGCACTATTTTTTTAATCAATAACTTCAGAGTTGTAATCATCTTTACAACAATTTTCAATTCAGACGAATACATTTATTTTCTTCCCCAGAACTTTTTTTCCCACCTGAAACTGAAGATTAGGATAGAAAATTATTAGGAGATCAATTTATTTTTCGTCAACTAATACAACAACAATAACACATTAGTGTTATCTCACAAAAGGGTTTGATGATCGAGGAGTCTTAATAAAATTATTGGCCTAAGAATAAATTCTAATAAGAGACCTCAAATATGTTTACATAGTTATTATTTTTAATTATGACTAGTAATTTTTCACTTAAAATCATGATGAACATCAATACACTAAAAATATTATTGCAACAAGTGTTCTTGACAAACATCAATACACCCAGAGAAAATTATTAATATAAAAAATATTTGTAAAAACAAAAAAAAGAACCAGTTCAAGAGGAAAAAATTGGCGTTTGATTGAGAAAAAAGAGGAAAAAGGTTTATAGTTATGAAAGCAAAAGTCACGCAAAGACCGAGGAGGCGTTATCTTATTATTTTATAACTTATTAAATAAGTATGAGTGGTGTTAAGATTGTCCTGCAACTCTGATCCGTTTAGACCTTTTTAGGTTATTTAAGAGGATTTTAAAGAAACAAATGAACTTAATGGGTTCAATCTGAATTTACCTGATTCAGACCTAAAAACCTAACGTAATTAATGGGTTTAAATATCTGAATGATTAAAATTGAGACATACATTAAGTGAAATAAATGAAGCAGGTGAGAATTTATTCAAAAGGTCTTTCAGTATAGGATGATTCAGACCTAAAAACTTAACGTACTTAAAGGGTTAAATATCAGAATGATTAAAATTGAGACATACATTACGTTAAATAAATGAAGCGGGTGAGAATTTATTCAAAAGGTCTTTCAGTATAGGTATCAAGAAGGAAAAAATTTGACTCGCTGATGTATCAAATTTTGACACCCTGTGATGCGATTAAGGTCGCCATTTAATGTCGAATTGCCAGATTAATTCTATTGTTGGATCATTGGTATATGCAACGATGTTCTCTCTATGTTAGATGATTATTTATACCATAGTAATCCTGTGGTACTCTGGAATCCTAGCATATTAAGATGCCTCACCCTCCCATTGACTCCCCTAGGTTGTGATAACTCAGGGACTCACATGTTTCTCCTTGGGTTTTGCTTTGCTATTAAAAAAAAGACTACAAGGTTGTGAGGATGGCCTATACTCATAGTGATGATCAATACTTTCTACCACCTAGGGTTTTGATTTTGATGGTTTAATTACAGATATTGGTATCGTAAAGTATTTTTGGACACAGGTTGAAGTTTATGGGGAAGTCCACTGGATTGCATAAAAGAGGAATGGGGAGAAAAGGGTGGAGAACTTAATTATGATGTTTGATTTCAATGAGGAGAATTTTCAAGCATTATCATTACCAGAAATTTTGGTTAATGAACCCCTACGAATTGAAATGTTGCACAACTTGGGGAATTACTTGTTGTGTATCAATATGATACACGTGTTTGGAGCAGCAGTTGCCCAATTTGGATAAGGAAAAGGTATGGAGACAGATAAATGGAGCAAAAAATATAATGTTGCACTAGGCCAGGAGAATTTGGGCATGGTAGTAGTCGTTACTGATTGTCATAAAATAATATTGATAGGCGTGAAAGGGATGTTAGCTTTGTATAATCCTGATCTTCAAACAACACAAAAAACCACTATTGTTGGTACTATGTACTCTTTTTACATTGAGAATTACGAGGAAAGCCTTGTTTTGTTAAATAAAGGGGAGTTAATGTCTCCAGTAGATTTAGCAACTGAAGAGTCCACATATGACGACGACGATGATAATGATCAAGTACTTGATTCCTAAGGCATCATGTTATGCATGAGCGTGTCACGACTTTACTTGGAGCCTGAAATAGTAACAAACAATTGTTATGAAGTTTAGGCATACTTATAGGGAAGATGGAATATTTGCCTTCTCAGTCCTTCCAAATTTATTTTATCATAGTGATTTGTTGTTTGGTCTCTTTCAATTGTTATGATTATTATTGTGACTTTATTAAATTTGAGTGTTCCTCTAATTGTGGGTTCGTAATTGACTAGATCAACTAATCTGAACGTTTAGAATCTTGCAATTATTTTTTATATGTTAACCTAAATTTAACAACCCAAGATACCTCTCTCCCTGGGAGTCACTACTGGCCCTCTCTACCCTGCTGAATCAATCACCCAACTGCCCAACCTCAAGGTTGGACGTTGAGAGCTTTTTCGACTTGAGCTAGATTTCTTGTCATATGAAATCGTACCAAGTTAATTGTGCTAAAAATTGCTTTTAAGATAATAAAATCTTAAGTAAAACGACTACAAAAGTCTTGCGTTTCTTTGTTTCTTTAAACAAAAAATGGAGAAGCTAACATTTTATTGATCATTCATGATTCTATTCTAAATTTTTTTTAAAAAAAATTAACAATAACCCATCTTTCTTTAATTCTTTTTTCTTAGTTATTTTTTAGCCGCTATTGAAATACACAAGCAACATTTATCTGGTACAACAACTGAGTGTAGGATAGGATATTTTGGGTGAGAAAGAGTGTAAACGTGAATGTTTTTTATTCTGGCATCGACTACCTTTAACTTTTTTTATCACCTTTGCAACTGTCTGATTGTTAAGGTGGCAGCAGGTGGAATTTAAGTGTTTGTGAGTTGTTGTATATCTGAAATGGTGAAATAGGTGAAGGTCAGCCATGGAAGTTGAGAGAGAAAAGAGAAGTTTCCTAAGCTAATGTTAAAAAAAGTGTACTAAGACAAAAAAAATACTGACACACTCATAATTTTTGTAGAAAACACACACATCTGTCTTGTCAGATATGGATATTTAAAAGATACACTTTTACTGAACAGAAGTACCTAGATTATCATAGAGTTAAATGTAGAGATAGATTTTTACTTGTGAAGCCTATTTTATTCTTATAATTTAAAAGCACAAAACTTCTTGTGGCATGGACCGCAGCTTATAGAATAGGTAATAAGTCTCAAAATTCAAACTTAATTACCTGGTTGGCATGTTATCTGCATCGTGAAAATGAACCTCTTCTTTGTTAACTCTGTTATCAATATGTAAAGTTTCCGTGATTTTGGTATTGATATACCATCTCCCCTTCTCTGCATGAAAAACAACTTCATCATGAGCCAGGAATCTGTCTTTGTTTTACAGTTTAATCCATACCTTTTTTAATGAAGTAAGAGTATTTCATTCATAAACATGGCCATAAGTAGTCATTTACAGGTTCTATACCAAAATCTAAATAATCTACAAAACCATATCATTCTCTACAAACTTACAACAATGAACTTTCGGTGAACATCCAAAGAAAAAAAGGCACATATACTCCTCAACGAAGAGAAACTCGATTCTAGTCCTTCAAAGTCACTCTTATTTTTCTCCAAACAATCCACGTTAACGCAAGTGGAACCATGTTCCAAGACCTTCTTTTCTCCTCCAATCTTTTTGCTAAATATCAACTCTTTCACAGTATTTGGCATTACCCGTGAAGTATCAAACTACCTTAACATATCCCATGATAACCTCATAGTAAACAAGCAAAATATAAGAAGATGATCCATGTCCTCGCCCCCTTACACATATAACACCAACTAGCATAGACAACATTTCGCTCTCTAAGATTTTCCACTGCCAAATAAACCCTCAACCTGCTACGGAAGTGAAAACACACACTTTCATCAGAACCTTTGGTATCCATATTTCATTACATGGAAAATCATAACCTAGACATTCTTTGTAGATGATAAAATTTTTGCTTACTAGTAATCGTGAATTTTTGAAGCCTATATATTTTTTTATCAAGCTAAAAAATCCAATACCATTTATCCCTTAATCTGTAATGAATAATGAATGTTAACATCCACATAACAACTTAGTTGATAATGAAGAGTATGAGATTAGTAATGAACAAGTGTATCACTCTAGCTCAGCAAAAATTTCTTCTGATTCAATCAAATGTATTAAATTCAATGGTATTGTTACAGATGACATCAACTTTTTTAAAAAATTGGTATATTTTGTTGTAGATGTTATGAATTTTACTTTTTGTAGTTGATTTTGGATTCACTACTTAGAAACTATGGTAAATTAAATGATACACAACAAGTAATTCCATAAGTTGTGCAACATTTAAATTTGTAGGTTGTTCATTAACCAAAAATTTGGGTAATGATAATTGATGAAAAATCTCCTAATTGAGATCAAACATCACAATCAAGTACTCCATCCTTATCTCCCCATTCCTCTTGTATGCCCTTGGACTTCCCCACAAATTTCAAGTTGCGTATAGAAATACTCTACGACACAAATATCAGGATTAGAACCATCAAAATCCTTCGAGATTCCTCACTTATGTCCTTAAACCCCAACCCTAGGTGGCAGCAAGTATTGACATAGGTCATCCTCGCAACCTTGTAGTCTCTTGTTTTAATAGTAAAGTCAAACCCAAGGACAAACGTGTAAGTCCCCGAGTTGTCACAGCAAAGAGGAGTCATTGCGATAGTCAGACATCTGGATATGCTAGGATTTCAAAGTACCACACGACTTCTATATTATAATAAAGCATCTAATATACAATGAACACCGTTTCATATAACAATTATCCTACAATAGAAATAATTTGGCAATCCAATATTAAGAGGTAATCTTAATGGTATTACATTGTCAAAATCTGATGTATTAGCGAGTTGAATTTTTCCCCTCTTCAGACCTGTGCTGAAATACTTTTTATAAAATGTATTATCAAAATCTCAATGCTCCCACCAAAATTTCTCCTCCAATTAAGGTGTTTATCAAAATAATGGAATGCACTAATTTCAAGCCCCGACTTCATATGGCTACATACACAATAGTCGGTCCTCCTAAAAACCACAATGTGTAGAGGTTTTTAGGAGGACCGACTGATGTGCATGTATCCATATGAAATCATGTTTTGAAATTAGTGCATTCCAAAATTTTAATAAGCACCTTAATTGGAGGAGGGATTTGGGTGGGAGCCTTGACATTTTTAAAAAGGTACTTCAACACATGTCTAAAGAGGGGAAAAAATCTCAAATTTTGACAATGAAATATCATTAAAATCACCTCTTAATGTTGGATTACAGATTATTTCTATTGTAGGATCATGGGTATATGCAATAGTGTTCTCTGTATGTTAGATGATTAATTAGAATATAAAAGTCATGTGGTACTTTGGAATTTTAGCATATCCAGATGCATCAACCTTTTAATGAATCCTCTTTGCTGTGACAACTCAGGGACTTTGACATTTATCCTTTGGTTTGACCTTGCTATTAAAATAATAGACTACAAGCTTGTGAGGATGGTCTATGCTCATGGTGATGGTCAATACTTGCTATTACCTAGGGTTGATATTTATGCACTTAGTTCAGGAATGTTGAAAGGATTTTGGTGATTCTAGTCCATATATTTGTTTAGTAGAGTATTTCTGGACACAGGTTTATATTTGTGGAAAGTCCACTCGACTTCATACAAGAGGAATGGGGAGAGAAGAATGGAGAACGTGATTGTAATGTTTTATCTCAAGTAGGAGATTTCATAGGAATTATCATTACCAAAAAATTTTGTTAATGAACTACCTACAAATTGGAACGTTGCACAACTTGAGGAATTACTTGTTGTGTATCAGTATGATACACTTGTTTGGTGCAATAGTTGCTCCATTTGGGTAATCAAAAGGTATGGAGACACATATTCATGGACCAAAGAATATAATGTTGCACTGGGCCAGGGAAATTTGAGTTTTTGGGCATGGTACTAGCTATTACTAGTTGTCGTAAGATATTGTTGACGGATATAAAGGGGATGCTAGCTAAGTATAATCCTGAGAAGGAAATAAAGGAAAGCATCAATATTCCTGGTACTATGTATTCTATCTATTAGACAATTAAGAATAAATCCTTGTTTTGCTAAATAAAGGTGAGTTACTGCCTTCAATTGATTTATTATCTGACAAGTTCGACATATGACAACGACGATGATGATACTAAAACATGTGAACTCTTCAAGCATCATTTTATGCATCAGAGTGTCAAAGATTTTCATGGAGCCAAAAATAATAATGAACAAATGTTATGATGTTTAGGCATACTTATAGGGAAGATGGAATATCTGCTTTCTCAGTCCTTCATAATTTTTTTTATCAACCTATCTGTTGTTTGGTCAATATTTCAAGTGTTATGATTATTATTGGGACTTTAGTCAATTTGAGTGTTCCTTCTGTTGTGATTCTGTATTTGACTGGATCAACAGAATTATTTAGTTATTTTTTATATGGTAACCTAAATCTACCAACCTCAGAACCCTCTTTCCCTAGGAGTCAATACAATCCTCTCCATCATGTTCCCTTGGTGACTCAATCTCCCAACCTCAAGGTTAGAGCCTTATAGGTGGAGAGTTCTTTCCACTTGAGTTAGCCTTTCTGATCAGATGAAATGCTTCAAAATTAATGTGCTAGTCATTGCATTTTACTTAAGATAATCACATTTTTGTAATTACTGAGAATCTATTTATGAAACAACGCGCATTAAATTGCACCCTACTTTATTAAAGGAAATGTTCAAACATTTAATTGGACAAATATGAATTTTGGAAACTTATTAGCAACTTATCATGATCTAGACCCAAAGAGTAGCGGTTGTGGATTTTCTTTATCATAAAATTATTATCTAGATTCTAGATCATCTATTTTGCACAATGTATAGGCAACAAACCCAATGTGTACCAACGAGTGGGGTTTGGGGAGGATAGAGTGAACACATACCTTGCCCCTACCTTTGAAAAGGTAAAGAGGTTTTTTCAAAAAAACATTGGTTGAGAAAACAATGAAAAGAGGCAATAGCAACAAATAGAAACAAGATAATAAGATATTGAAGCAACAACTAGTGATAGAAATCAAAAAAATAAGGGAAAGAAACAAATAATAATAATACTCCCGAAAAGCAATAGCTAGTGATAGATATCAAATAACATGCACCAAGGCACCTCTCCTTGAATGTGACGCTTAAGTATATCCATAGCCAATTCAAATAAAGACGAACTAAGACTAGATCCGTAGTGCAACTCCATTGCGACTAGAAACATTCGGAGTCACCTCCCATCGTCCAGACCCAAGTCTTAGCATCATCTAACATATCACTAACCATCTCCCCTGACTTATCAAATTTCATTGAAAACACACTGATTATGGCAGAAAGAACAATAATAATAGACTTCTTATCTATTCAGTGATCACACATATGAAAGAAAGCAGAAGCCGCAATTTTTATTTTCTGTTCAATCTTCCTTTTCTGTCACAAATCACAATTTCTTCCATAAATACAAAATCAAGAAGGAGGACAAGAGAATTGACCCTTCGGGCTGTCTTGGTAGTTTGGATATTGGATTTTCAATTTTGATATGTCATGTTCAAAATTCCTTGCTTTTGAGGAGGGAAAAAAAGTTATTTCTTCCTTGTCCTCCTATCGAATCAGACATTGAATACCCAGGCTAGGGGTTTCGAATCAAAGCATGGGTGTCTAGCTATGTCATTTACAAACTACTACATAGAAGCTAGGGTTTTATCTATGTCATTTCAGCGTAGGAGCTAGGGTTTTATCTATAAACACCTAAAAATGGCAGTTTTTTATTTCATATAATTAAAAAAAAGTGAAAAGAAGTAGGTTTTTTTCACTTAAACACATATTTTAAGTAAATATTGGGTTCAAATTATGACGTTTAAAATAAGGAATAAAGACGTCAAAATGGGCTTAGCCTGTAGGGCCTGCCCAACCTAATATGTTGTTGGGATAAAATTTTCAAGTTCATTAAAAATAAAAAAAACTACCTAACAAGACATATTTTACTATCATATATACATATTTTACCTTTAGTTTTAAGAAATTACATGTAATACCATTTTTTAATAATCATATTATATATTTATATAAAAGAGAGGCCTAGGTCCGCTTACGTGGCGCTGTCACAATCTAGAATTTTCTTTTAAATTTATTTATTACCAAACTAGCATTCCTCTTTCATGAAAAGTTGTGACTTTCATGAAGAGTTGTGACTTTTATGAAGAGTTGCGACTTTTATTGCGACTTTCATAAAATATTGTGACTTTTACGAAAGGTTGTGACCTTTCCGAAGGGTTGTGCCCTTTTCAAAGGATTGTAACTTTTCCAAAGTATTGTGATATTTTCGATAAGGCACAATAAATATTTGTTCACACTATTCTTTATTTTCTATATAGAGAGGGATTTTATCTCATTTTAAACAACAAATTTCTAAACATCCTTTTTTTTGCAAAATTAAATATTATTTTTGTATGAATACACTGCTGACTATAATCGTTATATCTTGAGGGAAATAATTTCCTTAAGGGGACACTGTGCATTTAGTTTACTCGATTTTTTTCCTTTATGTTTCTTTCCACCTGGTATGGTTGTTTTATACAATGTTATTTATGTTTCTGAAAATATATTGTTATAAGTATTTTTAATAGAGATTAAATAACACACAATAATTGAGTATGCACACAAGTTTTCTACTGAAATTGTAGTTTCAAATTAAACTCCATCACTATGGTATAATAATTTTAAAAAAACACCCAAATAAACTTAATAGCTTTATGTAATATTTTCCAATCAATTATATATAATAAGTTGAATTATTGTCATATATGATACATTCTTCCTTTAATTTTCATTTTAATAATTAATTATGATACATTAAAATGAGAAACTTTATAATAATAATATATGTAAACCAAACAGTATGACTGAATTTTCTACACGTTAGAATTAGAATATTTGTTCACTTTTTTTTTAAAGTCTTTTAAAATTTATTTATCCCTTCAAAAGTGATTATTTTTTTACTAGAAAATTTAAAATCTTTGGTTGATGTGTATTTGATTCCCCAGAAATATCAAATAGTAACACTTCTTGGAAGCAGAAGAATAAATTATAAAATCAAATTTAAGATGATCGATTAAGTGATAAATGATAAGATGTTGTAATTGTCATTTTTCGTTACATTATTAATGTTTGTTACTTCGTATTATATGTAAGAGAATATAATGTTTTAGTTTTAGTAACTAATGTATTTTAAGTATAATTTTATAAATTCTGTGATATTTAATATTTGCGCGAGGCGCATATTATTTTATTAGTTATATCATATATTTTAAAAAAGTTAAATAAGATACACAAATCTCTTATCAATATGATATTGAATAATTATTTCTTAATTAATGAGATACTAACAATTCAAATTTTACTCTCATATCATACCAACTATTTGCATGTACTAAATTCTGAACTACTTCTTGATAATCATCATTCACCATTATTCAAAAAGGTAAATTAAGATTTTATTCTGTTTTTGATCATATTTTAATGTATCTATATACGGCTCTGACACATATTTGATTTGATTATTTCCTGTATCTAAACATGTTTTTATATGTATTCTATAGATGTCTAATAAACATGTATCTAGTAAGATGAATAATCCATATGAAACTATCAAAAATTATATTTTCTTAGCAAAAAAATTAATAAATGACAATGTACTTGTTCACATAATGTATCAGAAGAAGACAAATATAAAAAAATAACTTTCCATACCTAAGCTAAATGATTCTAAGAATATTAAAAGCTTGTATTATAGTGGAAAAAAATTAAATCGAACAATTGATGTAACCAACTCAAAAACTATTTCACCATCCAATAATTTTCTTGTCTAGAGTTTCATTCTGAATCTGCAAATCATTATGAGTAATAAATTAAGGCTAATTACTCCTTTATTTAAGTAAATTGGTTAAATACATTTATTTCAAAATTACTAAATCATGTATCTCTTTAATTCAAACAGCCGGATACATGTATCTGGATATATGTATTCGATAGACAAAATATGGTATATCATGTGACTATTGAGCTATCTTAAATCCCAGTAATTAGGTCCTAAGCTAGAAGAATTTATGTAGTTTGCTCTTAAAATTATGAATTATAAGTCTGACCCATATAAGTCCTCGATTCTTGAGGCTTGATTTAGGTTGGGCCAGAGTCGACTCATGGACCAAAATTATTTATTTAAGGGTAATTTATAGAAATCTCATTAGTGTGTGAGTTGATTAATAAGATGTACTTTAGATAGTAATATTATGAATCTTATCAAATTTTGGTACGTTTAGATATATGTATCTTGGAATACATGAATGTAAAATTAGGTGTAATTTGTTCTAGAATGTATACTCTATGAACTCACGTGTATCTAGGATTTGTTCTCGTATCTTGATGCATCATATCATATAAATGTATCTCACATAGCTAGTTTCCTTAGATATATGCTAATAACATTAGAGTTTTTACTAGTAATATTGAAACAACACCATTGGTTGTCATATTTATTTGAAAATTCTCTTATTTTCTTAATGTTACAAAGTGTTTAATTTGAAAAAGAATGCTAGCTCGCTCCAGTTCGTGGTCCTTCTAGGATTGGTTGAGCTTCAAGTCCTTCCAAAGAAATGGCTGATCCACCCTAGCCATCAAATTCCTGGGCCAGCAAGACTTGTGCCTAGTGGGGCTAGGCGAATCCTTTTTGACAACTCTAATTAGGATAAACTTTATATATGTGTAACAAAGAACAACTTTCACATATAACAAACATAATTTTGTAGGCATGCGATTTGTGTAAATGGTTAACAACCTCTCGTTTGTATAAATTGTTGCAGCCTCTCAATCAAATTTTATGTATTTGTATATCTGCATAAAATTTGAATTTGTATGCAATTGAATTGAAATAAAACATTTGTATATCAAATCTCCCTTCCTCCCTCCCTCCCCCCCCCCTCTCTCTCTCTCTCTCACACACACACACACACACTTTATACAACACAAATTATACATTTTAATTTGTATAATTTGTGTTGTATAAAGCGAGAAAAATAAAAGAGAACTGGGCAGGGGAAGATCTGTATTTATATAATTTTAAGTGTATAGGACAAAAATATATGTATTCATATTTCTATATATAATTTTCTCTCTCTTTATACAAATACAAACACATTTTATACATTTTTATTTGTATAAAAAGCAAGAGAGTCGGGGGAGAGGCTGATGAGAGTGGTGAGCAAGAAACCTAGGGAGAGAGGCGAAAATGATTACAGTTTGTTATGTGATACAATCAAATAAAATTGTGATTATAACATTTAATTTAAATGACTAGATTGTTATTATACATTATTTTTCTTAAAAAATACCATTTCTCTCTCTAAGAATTTAAAGATAGACTTTCTTTCCTGCTCTTTTATTCTTTGGGTCTTTTTTTTTAATATTATATTATTAATATTATATCAGAAAATTTTATTAAAGCTTGGAGATACACCTATTTGGGTTAAAAAGTTCTTGAGATAGTGTTTTTGACATACTCAAGCAATGAAAATTATCTACTACTCTTATGATCAATAATGTTCATAAGATATTGAAAAAAAGATAAGAAGTATATTCTATCTTTGATCGAAATTGTTAATATGATACAAAAGTTTGGAAATGACCTTTTATCCTCCCCTCCACTATTTAATAGTGTATTTTAAAGGTATATGTGTCCACGTTGACATAAAAAGTATTGCGTAATTATAAATTGTAAAGTGATCACAAGGACACATTTATACCTTTAAAATACACTATTAAATAGTTTAGGGGGGATAAAAAATACACTATTAAAGAATTTAGAGGGGTAAAAATTTCTCCATAAAGTTTTGTATTGTAACAAAAATTTCTATCAAATTGAAGTATTTTTCAAGTATTTAGCAAAACAATAAAATAAAACGTATAGGATTAAGCTCCGCTCTTTTTAATTTTCTTTCTCTCTTTCATTATTTCGTCATGTATATCTAAGCCATAAATAAATGTTACTCCCTCCGTCCCATATTGTTTGTCATGGTTTCTATTTTTAGAGTTAAACTACAAAACCTTTGACTAACATTTTAAGATGTATTTTTTCATCATATTAATATGCAACAAATTGTACTTTATAATAATTTTCATATAGTTTTAGAATATCTATTTTTTTGTTTGAAATATCAAATTGATATGATCTAATTTACCTTTGAAATTAGTCATATTGACTTTCGATAAGCACAACATGACAAATAATTCCGGACGGAGAGAGTAGTTATAAGGACTTGGATTTTTCATTAATAACCACTAATGCATTTTTGGAGGTTAGCTGTAAAATGATATACCCTACACATATATCCCAGCCACACCGTGCAACAACAAATGTGTTGCATTCTCTGCCTTTGCATTACACAGGGAGCATCAGTTGTAAAGTTTAAATCCTCTCTTTGTTATCTTTTTGGCAAGTAATATTCATGCGCAACTATCTAGATGAAACAAATTATGTTGGTTGGAGCTTTAATCTTTTAGTAGTAAATATTACTCTTGTAATTCCCATACAAGATTCCATCTGATTCAATCCATTCTGTCTCTGCAATCTTTTTTGTTATAGTTTGTCTAATAGTCATGCACTTGAGTTCCTGAATAACATAAGTTCGTCAGCAACACATTTTTAACACGTGATAAGGTATATCACTCTATTAAATGGATAAGGACTAAGCTAGTGTACCAGAAAAATAATTACAAGTTGTGCAAAATCCAAGATCATGTTTGACATGGTACATATATGTAGTATGTTATTTTTACGACTAATATATTGTTGGAGCCTAGAGATAAAATGATATACACACCCTACACATATGATGCAAACAAATTACAATATCATAATTGCAAATCATATGCAAGTTGTATATTTTGACCATATTTTATACAACAATAATCATACCTGAGTTGTATGCCTTGATTAAAATGGTGTGTTGAAATTACTCGTCACATGATTACATCCATTCCACCTATGCAAAATTTCCTGTTCTAATTTGTCTAAAAGTCAAGAACCTGAGTTCCTGAATAACATAAGCACCAAGATTTTAATACAACTTAATGTCACAGACTTAGTAATTTACTGAACACACGTGCGGCACTTGACAACGTTCTCATGTTCTTGCGCCACTTGCTCACGGTTATGCTATGCCAAGTTAGCCTAAAACTTTAGGAATCGCTAAGAGAACACAAGAGGATGGCTAGGAAGACTGTATTGTAGAGAACATTAAATTTTATCTGTGAGCATGTATTTTATAGTTATACAGAGAGTATCTATTGCAGCATGAACAAAAATACTACTAGGCATAACAAAAAAAGCTTCAGAATGATACCTAATAAAGAACAGAAAATAAAGCAACAATCTCAACTTGATATAAATATCGAAAAACATAACTTAAAATACCACGACAACAGTGGCGGTGTGAGGAGGAAGCGGATGATTTAAGTGTGGCAAGTCTAGCAAATTTTCTAGGCAGTGTAGCCTGAGTGACGGTGGCGGTGACAACAGATACTCTGGCGGTGGCGGGGGTGGCTACAAATGTGGTGAGGATGGTCACTTTGCCCGTGAATGCACTAGTGCTTGTTCTTGATCGTGGCTTGAATTCCTCTTATGCCTTTATCTTATATATTGTTATGTTTTTCAGTATTCATCTCTACTTGAGACGGTTGCTTTATTTTCTACTCTTTATTAATGTCGTTTGAAGCTTTTTTGTAATGGGGAGCCGTATTTTTGTTAGTATGTCAAATTGGCAACTGATACTCTATATACAACTAGAAAATACATACAATATTTTCATAAAAAAAATCAAAGTTCTCTACAATAGAATTTTTCCTGGCAATCGTCTTGTGTTCTCTCTTCCAATTCTCTTCGCAATTCCTAGAATTATAGGCAAACTTGGCATAGCAGATTGTGAGCAAGAACGTGAGCACATTGTCAAGTGCCTCACATGTGCTTAGTAAAAGTATGTGACAGCTTGGTGTCAGCGCAAGGTTACAACTAAGGTAATGAAACAATGGATAATTCAATGTTGATAATAACTAAGCCAACGTCATTTAGGATGTCGTGTGCAAGAAGAGTTATGGCCAAAGGAATGCTTACAACAAATAGTCTTAATCATTCAGTTTTCAAATCAAGAGATAACATATTAATCATTCAGTTGTATATTCAGATTCAAACGTCTGTATCTTAATGAAAACAAATAAAATCTTAGTGGTCAATGAAACAGGTTGAGTACCATGAGGTCACAACTTCAAATGATAAGAGACAAGAACATTACGTTTTTAACTTAAAGAACTATCATACAAAAAATATTGTCGCATCACACCTATTAAAATATAGGAATACAAAGAGAGATGGACATATAAAATACATAGGGTGAGAGAGGATACAACCTAAATGAACATATGAATACAACAAATACATTTTCATGATAGCTAAAGAAATATATATATCATATATTATTGAAAGTGGGAAGCTCCTAATTTTGAAATTGAATTACTATTTTGTCCTTATACTGAGTTAAAATATTATATGCTAATTAATTATTAAATTGTTACATCTTATTCTTTTTTTCCTTTTCATAATATTAATTGTTACCTCTTTTATTGTTCATATCAAATTCAATTAATTGAAAAGGTCCTTAATAGTCTATTTAAGAAATTTTGCATTTTCATCACCCTTGAGAATCCGATTAGAATTTGTATAGTTGCATGCATTTATGATACGCTCAAACTTACTTCTCAAATAAGAAGTAAAGCGGTCGTGTCAAGTAAATAACCCAACTAGTGAGGTTGGGATCGTTCCCACAAGGAAAATAGTCTAGACTTAACTTCAACCTGTTATTACTATTGTTTGGTCAATGACTTTCTTGTAAAGTAAAAACAATAAATGGGGGTTTCTATTTCTAAATGAGTAAAATTAATTAACAAACTTGACAAAGACACTTAACAACTTTGAATGTTGGATTTTAATCAATTAATCAAAGTAACTAGGGTTTACGTGTTCCCCACAGGTTCATAACTTGATAACTCTAACTATAAAAATTCTTTCCTAGTATCTTGCATGCAAAGTGATAAGTTATGTATTTCTAAATCCTTGGTCCGGCATCTAGAAAATCTCACTCCGCACCTTGGTTCGGCTAGTGTGTTGCTATCCTAAGCATCATATTCAATATTTGACTAAGTTATTACCTCATACAAATCAATAATAGCCTATTAGATAGTATACACTTAATCTATGTTGACAAATTCTTTTCCTATTATCTACCTCCTTGGTCCGGCAAGTCGCATTAAGGCGAGTTGTAACGTTGGAGATCCGTTAAAAAGACTTCTAAGAGAAAGAATTGTTAATACATGCAAGACACTATTCTAGAATTGTCATTTTAGTTAGGGTTTGTCTCATTATTTGCCTATGGTTCCCACAACCCTAGTTATGGAGTTTAGTTACTCATGGCCATAAACACAATATTCAAATATATTAAATGAGAGTTCATATGCTTACTTCAATGAGAAAGAGTAAAATCCAAAAGTTTGCTTGATTAATCACCAATATTCACTTGCATGAATCTCAAAGTAATCAATAATCTCACAAAAATTCTAATGATTATCAAGAATCTCACAATACAATGTTTACCAATAAGGAATTTTACAATCTAAGAGTCTAACTATCTAGTGTCTAACCTCAAAAACGAGGTTTTTCAAACTATTTATAAAAAAACAAAAACCTAATTAAACAAGGATTCTAATTGCTGGAAATCTGCTAAAACGCGGCTGGGTCAACGGACCGTCGTGGTCACAACGGACAGTCATGGACTCCGTCGTCCCATACTTGTGCAATTTCTTCTGCTGCTCTCTTCATTCTCCTCGACGGCAAGTATGACAGACCGTCATAGGCACAACGGTCCGTCGAGGGTCTTCATTCCAAAACACTTCAACTCTTTGAATCTGGGTACTGGATCACTTCTCTGAACTTCATGACGAACTTGCAAGACGGACCGTCATAGACACGACGAACCGTCACAAGCTTCGTAACCCCACACTTGGTCAGACTTCCCCATCTTCCTTTAGCAGCTGCACTACGCTTCCACCTACAGACCGTCGTAAGCACGACGGACCGTCATAAGGTCCATAGGTGGTGGTCTCTTCTGCATTTCTTCGCTCAAAATCTCCGCATTCAGCTTTGGACAGATTTCCTGCAAAACAAAGAGGAACTTATATAAAAATTAGCACAAAAAGACTTTTGGACACAATAAACTTAAGTAAAAAGTATTAATTATACCGTGAAACCATGGTATATAAATTTACCTTAGTGATTTTATATTTTTTTATATGTGGTATATTAAGCAATTCAAAAGACATGATTTTTCTATTAAATACTTTTATATTATAAATCAGTGATGAGTATTTTCACATCCTAATATATATATATATATATATATATATATATATATATATATATATATATATATATATGGATCCCTTCTTTAGATTCGATTATATCCCTTTCTTAAATATATATATCTAAATTATTGTATACTCTTATTTACCCTTAATTTAAAAGTTGAAAAGTTAAAAAACATAATCACATTTAATAATATTCTATTTAATTAATTAATCATAATCATCAAAAGTTGGAAATAAAAATATGTTTTTCATTAATTTTAAAATTAAATTAGTAGACTTTTAAACAAAATATAATTGAGTCTGAATGTAGAAAATTGTTACATATTTCCATATATATTGAAAGTTTTAGTTTCTTAGTTATTACTTCAATTAAAATGTTTAATTCCTCTCATCTTCCATGGAAGTAAATCATAACCTTTTCATATTCTTTACAGGATTCTATAAATTTGGACAAAAATTTATATTATTCAATCGCATAATCAAATGATCTCTTAAACTCTAACTAAAAATTATCTTATAAGTTCTATATTCATAGCTTCTACAAGCTTTTGGATTGTCATGCGTTCATCACCCATTCTCTACTTTTGGGGTTCAGCTACAAAACAATATTGAGTTTTGGGTTTAAGAGTTATGTTGCTTCATTGTGAAAATGTTGGAGGCAAAACACATTATATCTCTTCTTACGATTTTGATAATGTATTTATTTTAGTATAAATAATAGGACGAAAACAATATTTATGCATAAAATATTGTTAATATTTTTTCAATTTATATGGTGAAACTTCTTTCAAGGTCGGTTGTATCGTTATTTGTGAATTATTTTACTAATATTCCTTAGTTATCTTACTCAAAAGATCATTCTTTTTGTGTGTGCATATATTTTTACTTTATTTACAGGTTTTATATTTTATTATAAGTTTTTTGGGTTGCAATTATTTTCGTCTTTTAATAGATTTGTGGTGATAATCTCTGGTATAAACTGAACAAAAAATATAAGTCTACTTCACTTATGTATTTCATCATCTTATAATATAAATTTATGTAAAATAAATTTATTTGGTCATTTTTTCCTCATTAACATGATTAATATATATTTACTGGTTGTCACGTCTTTAATATGTTTTTTAGATATGTTTGCGTCCATTTCTAAAATTTAGAGCAAAAGTTAACAACTACAACACATACTATATGCTATATTATCTTAATTAGTTTATATTTTTCAACATTTTTTGTATTGCAAAAAAATTACCAAAATTTAATGAAAAGAATTAATTGACACTGTTAATTTTGCATAAAAGAACATATACAAAAGAATAATATAATTAATAATTATCTATGTTAGATTATGCCTATATGAATTTGTATAATAGTAAAGAATAACCGTGCAGCGCACGTTCTCAAAACTAGTGTGTGTGTGTGTGTGTGTGTGTATATATATATATATATATATATATATATATATATATAAAGAGAGAGAGAACGATGAGAATACAAAGAGAGGTGAAAATACTAAGAGGAAGAGTAGAGAAAATACAAAGAGATAGATAGAGAGGTAATCAAAATACAATGAGGGAGAGGTGAGCTATATGTAGAGAGGGAGAGAGAAAGAGAAGCGAGCAAGATTGAGGAAATAGGACAGAATCTATGATTTGTAAATACTCGAACTAAAGTTATAGATCTCTAAGATGATAACTCATTTTTAAAGAGTAAAGGACAAATATACTCCCAAAACTATCATAAATAGTATGCAGATTTCCTCTGTCATACTTTTGGGACATTGGTGCCCCTGTCATTTAAAAACTAGAGCATATATACCATTTATACTAACGGACATATATGTGTCATAATCTTATCCACCGACCTGACATTTATTAAGTATCAAATCAATGGATAAAACTGCGTCATGTGTCCCTATTTAGTCTTTCGTTGGAGTGGAAGGCATATATGCAGAGTTTTTTGATAACAGGGGCACCAACGTCCCAAAAGTATGACGGAGGATATCTACATACTATTTACTGTAGTTCTAGGATATATTTATTCCTTTTCCCTTTTTTAAATTTTCTTTTTGAAAACAACGTGGCATTTTTGGAATTAAGCAAACAGTTTTAGGATTATTTTTTTGACAACATGTTAAGGAAAAGGCCAAATATGCATCATTTGTTAGACAACGGGAGTAGATATGCATCAATTTTTTAACGAAGGGGTATATCTGGTGAATAGTTGAGGGGGTTTATTTGCCCGTTTCCCCTAATTTTTTTTGATTGCTAATCAAATAAATTTATAATATTTTGTTACCTAAATGTGAGGAGAGATCATAAGCAAGTTATTTAAGATTTTTTCCTTTCTAGATGAGAGAATCCAATTGTTATTTTTGGTACATAAGTTAGTCTTTTAGATTTTGTCACCTAAATGTGAGGAGAGATCTTAAGCAAGTTACTAAGGACTATTCCTCTCTAGATGAGAATCCAATTTTTGTTTTTGGTTAGTCTTTGGATTTTGTTACCTAAATGTGAGGAGAGATCTTAAGCAAGTTATTGAAGAATTTTCCTTTATAGATAAGAATCCAATTGTTGTTTTTGGTAAATAAGTTAGTCTTTAGATTTTAAAACCTAAATGTGAGGAGTGATCTAAAGTAATTTATTAACAATTTCATTTCTAGATGAGAATCCAATTGTTGTTTATGGTACATAAGTACTTTATATTTTGTTACCTAAATGCGAGGAGAGATCTTAAGCAAGCTATTAAAGAATTTTCCTTTATGCATGAGAATCCAATTGTTGTTTTTGGCACATAATTTATAGTCTTTTCTCTATTTACACGGTATAGATATTACATCCAATGACTCTTATCATTCATTGAATATGCATTCACTATTGATACTTCAAACACCCGTCCACACCCAACAAGAACACTCTCTTTTCAATGCTCTCCCTACCCCTTCCAACTTTAACCAATAAAATTGTCGAAATATCTCCATATAGAGATGATGGTCCTAATATTCTCAAAGCTCCAACTCAAATATTTCCTCCAATTAAGATGTTTATCAAAATCTTGGAATGAACTAATTTCAAGCCCTGACTTCATATGGCTACATACAAAACAACTTGTCCTCCTAAAAACCCCTACACATTTATTCAAAAGGTGTTTCAGCAAAGGTCTTCAGAAGGAAAAAATTTAACTCATTGATGTATCAAATTTTGACAACCCTGTTATGCGATTAAGATCACCTTTTAGTGTTGAATTGTCATAATATTTCTATTGTAGGATCATTGGTATATGCAAGGTTGTTCTCTTTATGTTAGATGATTTATTAGACCATAGTAGTCTTGAAGGTACTTTGGAATCCTAACATTTCGAGATGCCTCACCCTCCCAATGACTCCTCTTGGTTGTAACAACTCGGGCGGGACTTACATGTTTGTCCTTGGGTTTGTCTTTGCTGTTAAAACAAGAGAATTACAAGTTTGTGAGCATGACCTATGCTCATGGTAATGGTCAATACTTGATGCCACCTAGGGTTGAGATTTATGCGCTTAGTTCAGGAATGTTGAAGGATTTTGATGGTTTTATTCCAGATATTTGTATTGTAAAGTACTTCTGGACACATGTTGAAATTTGTCGGGAAGTCTATTTGATTGAATATAAGAGGAATGAGGAGAAAAGAGTGGATAACTTGATTGTGTTGTTTGATCTTAATGAGGAGATTTTTCAGGAAACAATTTAGAATTGATTTTGTTCAATATCGACGTCTAAAAGATTACTCATGATGCGTAGTTTTGGTGTTGCGATAGAGAAATAAATGTGGTTACAGCTTTTGAGTGATCTCTTTAAATATTGTGTTGACTAGCTGCATTTGGATGTGAGTCTTGCAATGAACGCCAAATGTATGCTTTTAATTTTTCCTGATTTGCTAGATGAGTGTATTTAGAAGAATCATGTGTAGTGATGTTTACTTGAAAACATCCATGTGAAGTCCTACAATTTGCCTTGTTAGTTCAATTGGTTGAGTCTTGGTGAATATGGAACTTGATCATGGAGGAAAAGTCAATGAGTGAGCCAAATTTGACATAAATCCTATAATGATTACCTTGTGAGGGTGTGAATCCATGTTTGCACCAATTGAGCCTAGAAGACTTTTGAGCAAAAACTACCCCTACCTTCTTACCTAAAATCATTTTTGAAGCATTATGATGTTTGAATAGACAACTTAGGCCAAAATCCTAAGTTGTGGTGTAGATAGGAAGGATGAATTAGAGTTAAGTGAAGGGCAAAAAAGAAGAAATGAGACTCTGAAATATTTACAAAAAGAACAAAGTCTTCCTTATAATTTTTTTTAAAAAGTGTGTATTTGTCATCAATTTGATCAGCCTAGAAAAATGGAAATGAGAAAAGAAGATTCTAGGTATAAATTCTTCGAGATCCAAAGATGATAAGCGTCATTGAAGTTGACTTAGACTTTTCATGTATGAACATCACTATAAAGCAGTGCATTTACTCCTATATGATATTGATTTACAATCTCCACACCTCTATATTGTTTGGTAATTTTATATTTTGTTTAAATCTTAGGTTAATTGCGATAATTGATAGCAATAGCTTTATGTTAAGTCAGTGGTACTATCCATCCATTTGTTCTTACTAATCCAAAATGAGCTGATTTGAAATTCTAAAGTCTCGACAAAGAATTATCTACGATTGTCATAATGTTGATAACACCTCTATACTGTTGCACTGGCCAAGGGAATTCGGCCATGGTACTAGCCGTTACTGATTGTCATAAAATAATGTTGACAGACGTGAAAGGGATGTTAGCTTTGTATAATCCTGAGCTGCAAACAACACAAAGAACCACTATTGTTGGTACTATGTACTCTTTTGACTATGAGAATTACGAGGAAAGCCTAGTTTTGTTAGATAAAGCGGAGTTACTGCCTCTAGTTGATTTAGCATCTGAGGAGTCCACAAATGACGGCTATGACGATGATGATGATGATGATGATGATAATCAAGTACTTGAACTCCTGAGGAATCATGTTATGCATGAGCGTGTCACGACTTTACTTGGAGCCCAAAATAGTAATGAACAAATCTTATGATGTTTAGGCATACTTATACGGGAGATGAAATATTTTCCTTCTCAGTCCTTCAACAATTTATTTTATCATAGTTATATATGTTGTTTTGTCTATTTCAATTATTGTGATTATTGTTATGACTATATTAAATTTGAGTGTTCCTCCAATTGTAGTTTCGTACTTGACTAGATCAACTAATTTGAATGTCTAGAATCTTTTAATTATTTTTTATATGTTAACCTAAATTTAGCAACCCAAGACACCTCTTTCCCTAGGAGTCAATACTGTCCTTCTCCACCCTGCTGGCTTAATCACCCAATGGCCCAACCTCAAGGGTGGAGGTTGAGAACTCTTTCCACTTCAGCTATCTTTCTTGTCAGATGAAATTATATAAAATTAATTGTGCTAGTGATTGCATTTTACTTAACATAATCAAATCTTAAGTAAAACCACTAACAAAGTCTTAGATTTTCTTCGATTGTTTACACAAAAAATGCAGATGCCAGCAGTTTGTTGATCATTCATGATTCTATTCAAATTTTTTTTAAAAAAAAAGTAACAATAACCAATCTTTCTTAATTCATTTTTCTTTGTTATTTTTTAGCCGCTATTAAAGTATCCAAGAAACATTTATCTAGGACAACAACTGAGTGTAGGCTGGCATATTTTGCGGTGAAAAAGAATGTAAACCAATATGTTTCTTTTTCTGGCATCGACTACCTTGAAATTTTTTTATCACCTTTGCATCTGTCCGATGGTCATGGTTGCATCCATGGGCGGAGCTATGACATGGTAAGGTTGGTTAGATGACCAACCTTCGTTGGAATTTTTTTAAAAATGTATATACTAAATATCGATTTTATAGATATAAATTAATAATTGAACAAGCTTGACACAATAAAGGTTGGACAACCCAATGGTTAAAGCTATGCATATGTACCTTTGCATCCTGGGGTTGAGCCCCACTATGACAATTTTTTTTAATTTTTTTCATAATTCTGTTTTTTCTTTTAGAAAAGACAAAAATCAGTCTGGGTTCGATCCCAGGCTTAAACATTTTATTTTTTAAATATTTATTCCATTTTTCTCTTCAGAATAAGTAAGAATATTACCCTTTTTAAGTTAAAAAAACTAAAGGAAATAAAAGGTCTATTTTTGGTTTTCTTAATTTTAAAAAAAGAATAGATTCATAGTTGTTGTCTTTTCCTTTTAATTTCTTGTCTTTATCTTTTCCCAATGCTCTTTACAATTTTACACTTAACCTTTCTCTCTTTCAACTTTCACACATATTCGTAATGTTTTAAGAAATTGGAAGCTTTAATCATTGTATATTTCTTCCTCGACCGCCATTGAAATGTAATTTGTGAAAAGGTATTTCTTAGTTCTTTTTTTCCTTTAGTTTAATTTTTTCTAATCATGTGTTGCAAGCTTTGAAGGGAATATTTATCTCTAATTTTGAACAAGTAAAGAGTATGAACAAGTTGGAGCACTATGTAGAAATCAATAATTGAGGTATGACTATTTTGAAACCAATCTTTATAATCTAATTAGCAAGGCTTATTTTTGTAACAACCTTAAAAATGAATAAGATAAAAAATTCTTAATAAGTCAAGAATGCCTACGATTAGACAAGGGTTCACACAGATTGATGCGCGTAGAACCAGACCTCGGAATCCTTACTACCGCCAAACCAACTAACTTGGGGAGTAAGTTGAGCTTGGAAAAGGTTGGGTCCAACCATATAGGGATCTCGAATACAAAGATTTACTCGAAGGAGTCTTTACCGGACTGAAAAGAAAATCTTAGGTTTGAAGGGTCTAGGGGTAAAATGGTCTTTTCCTGGCTAAGGGTAGTATCGTTATTACCCTAGATAATATAATTATTTAATTACTAAAGTGGAGGGGAAATTTGGGGAAAAAGGGCCAAAATTGAGCCCTTGAGATGAAGTCTTGCTCCACTGGGTTCGAACCTAGTTTTAAGAGACATTATCTCACACAAACTCTCTCTCTCTCTCACGCCTAAATCTCTCTATCTCTCTCGTTCATTCTTTTTTTCCTGCCTGCAAAAATAGAAGATAAAAACATTAGAAAGCAATAAAAAGTTATCTACTTACAAAAAAATATACAAGCAAAGCAAGCTAAGTTAAGAAATCATCTCCTCGATGGGATTGTGTGGAAGGTTTAGGGGAGGATTTGCGTAGCACTTTGACGTTGTTGAAATCTACAAGAAGGTATGGGTTTTCTCTCTTGAAATTCTTTCTCCAAGAGAAATTTCTTTCTATAAAATTTAAACGCATGAAACTAGGGTTGTCCCCTTTATTGTTGAATTCCTTGTCCCTAGTCACCTTCAGATTTCAATCTAAATTAGGTTAGAAATCATGTTGTTCGTATGGTTGCTGATAGCTAAGTGTGAAATATGATGTTCTTTGTGATTTTGTGTTTGGAAATAGCAAGATTGTTCAATGATGTCAACCAAAAATGATGTGTTGCAATATGTAAAATGTTTGTTGTTGTTTTCCATTTTGAAGTCTTAAAATGGCTAATTTGATCGCTGAAATTTAATGTGCATAAAATGTGTAATTTGTGATGTTCATATGAGGTGTATGTGACTGATTCTAAGTGGAAAGTTGTAGCTAAAACAACAATGAATCTACACCTAAGAATGTGCTAAACGAATACATGAAATACACCCCGAAAAGGTGTTAAATGATCCATGAATTTTCCTAATTTTTCAGCAAAAAAAAATTGAAAAAAACTAAAAGTTAAGTTTAGGCTAAAGTATAGAGTAATCTGGAAATTTAATTGGTTTTAAAGGGATGACGTTACCAGGATTCGAACCTGTGACATCACCCGTGTAACACCTTAAATTTGCAAGAAAGGAAAAGGGGTCAAGGGGATTCGAAATGGGGTATACTGGCTGAGAAAGGAGAATAAAAAATTTAAATAAATTAAATACGAGGTGTGGGAATTGAACCTAGGACCTCCAGGAAGCGAATGAAGTGAAAGAAAAATAAAATAAAGGAAATGTTAGGCATGGGAATCGAACTCACGACCTCAAGGCTATAAAGGAGAAAGGGAGAAGAAATAAAAAGAAAATAAAGTGAGGTTGTGGGAGCTCGATCCCGCAACCTCACTGCCAATGCATAGCCAAGTCAACTTTTAACTAAAAATAAAATTAGGAGGCTGTGGGGGGTTCGAACCCACAACCTCACAGCGCCTAGAAAAATAAAGCATAATTAAAGAGAGGCTGTGGGGGTTCGATCCCACAACCTCATGGTCCATGCGAATTGGACAGGAAGAATTAAATGAAAAATATAAAAGGGGTGGTGGAGGTTCGAACCCACAACCCTTCGGCATAATAAGAGAAGAATTCAAGGAGAAAATAAAGAGAGAATATTGATGTTGGGGGTTGATCTAGAGTCCCAATGTCATGGAAGACTAAAATAAAGTCAAGGAAAAATATAAATATTGTCCAAGGGGTTCTAACTTGGGTTCCCTTGCCCAAATTTCTGTATTGATACATAAGTTGTACGTGAATTAAATGTTCAACAACAATCCCACCTACTTACATCGAAAATGAGATCTTGGTATACACACAAGATACATAAGTCTTGTACTACATAATCTTAGGAAAATATGACTTAATTAACGAACTATGAATGAAGCCTTATGGCTTGTATGTAGAGACCCATAAGTCTAGCATACGTTTAAAAATAAGTTAACCTAAGATATATGTAATGAAATGAAGTAACCCTAGAAGGGTTAAGTACAAGTGTAAAACACACTTAATGGCCAAGTACATTGGCATATGATGAAATGAACAATGAAATGATGAAACCCTAGAAGGGTTAAGTAGGTAAAACACATTAAATGGACAAGTACATTGTCATATGATGAAATAAACATTCACGTAAAAAAAAGGGGTGAGTAACGATAAAGAGAAAATGTGCTAATGTTAATGAATGTGGTGACAACATGATATGAGGCTAATGTAAAAGGTGAGAGCAATCTCAAATGAGCCTTATTAAATGTTACCAAAATGTACTCAGATGAGAAATCATCTATTGAGCTACGATGTCCTTATACTAGAAGCCAACTTCCATGATGTATGAGTTGAATGTAATGGAACTTTATACTGAGAACTGATAGACTAGCTATGAGCAGTGATGCCTTCTTTCGAAAGGGCGGAAGTTCACGTAACTCTCATGAGATGAGACTGTCCAGCATGCCGGGTATGAGTCTCCTTATATCTCTTAGTCTTCGAACCAATACTTCCAATATAGGGATCGAGCGGGGTTCAATTCCCATTAACGCTAGCATGTTTTAGGTCACTTTGGCCGGTGATTCCACCTCTTTTCGGTATGGGGGAGACACTGGATTTCATGATGCTCACATTTCTATGTTGGTTAAAGTTAAAGTTCCCAATGAATGTATGAGGCCAGCCTCAATGATGTACACAATGAAATGAATGATATCAAAGGTGTTAGGATAGGATAATCAATAGGTGAGCTAGACTAAAGTAATGATACTAAATTATTCTTGATCATTGCACAGCAAACCGATGAGAGTCTTAAACTACATCCTAGGAATAGTTGGTGTTTATACTAGCTTATGAATGAATGAAATGAAGTACGTATTAATGAATGAAGTAGACTCTGTGTTTGCTAATGAAGACTCCCTAGTTGAGGTCTCATATGTTGAGCCTTCATTTTGGAAAGTCTTATTGTCAAGTCCATGATTCCAACATGTCGTGGGATATGAATGTATGTTATAAAAGATGTTATGTGCTATATGCTATGTGATATGTATTATGTGTAAAATGTTTATGTGTTGTCTACAATATGTTAAGTATGATGATGCATATTACTCTCATGGCATGACCTTCCTAATCAAAGTTTGGAAAGCTCACTAACTTTGCTAATCAAAATATTGAAAGTTCATTAACTTTCCTAATCCAAATTTGGCTAGTCCACTGATTTGACTTCCCATAATCATGTTGTTAGGAAAGAGCTATTATTGCTCATGCATGTCCGTGGTGTGTGCTTGCATATAAATAGTTAGCACAAATGTGTGCTAAACCTATACAATTCTACAATTTTAGGTGCAGGAACAGGTGGACTCTAGAGCTACAGGTTGACGCTGAAGCTATCCAGACGTCGAGCATTCATTCGGACTTGGTAGGATTGAGTTAGTGGAGTATTTTCCACTATCGTTTCTTTCCCGTATTATCTTAGACTTTGTATTGGTGCCATTTTGGCAAGTATTCATTTATTGCTATATTAAACTATTTTATTCATTTAATGATATTAACGTTAGATGGTTGATGGTGAAAAAATTATGATTATATTAGAAATGATTAGTAAGAATGTTAAGTAACAAAAAGTTCGAATTTTCCCCTTAATTAACCTAGATGAAGTAACGATGATGTATGTAGGCTTGTGTGCGACCTTTGAGAGGCCAACAATGCTTGTCTCATCTTAGGTCTATATTCTGGTTGTGACAAAGTTTGTATCAGAGCACGAGGTTAAATTCCGAGAATAATAAGTTCACATCAACCATATTGAGTAGTTTCTAAGTCATGGTAGTGAAATGCACCACTATCCTAAATTAGAGACTTCATGGTGCGTAGGAAAATTCCCTTCTTCTGATCTTATCGTGGCTTTCCTAATGTTAAATTTCATGGTGTTATGAGCATGTCTAACATCAATCCTTATTATTTTCAGAGAATGAATACTAGGAGGAATGTTGGTCAGATGAGAAGAGGAGTAGCTGCTGGGAACAATCGGGTTCCACCCCAGGCTCCATCTGAATAAGGAGTTATATCGCACCTCATTTCCTGGATTTTTTCTCTCTTTACATTTTCTCTCTCTTTGCAAAACGCTCTCTCTCTTACTCACAACGGCTAGTACTCACCAATCGCCTAGTGCCGCAACGGCGCGTGGGACGCCGACAGCCGTCAGAAGGCCACCGGACCAAAACCAAAAGGGGCGCCCTGATGAGAGCTCCTTAACAATACATAGCACGCCCCAAAATCAACCTCAGTACGCCTCCAATATGCAGGACAAAGATGCGATGAATTCTATGTTTTCTGAAGAGGTCGTCTTTGAAGATCGTGAAAAAATTTCCTCACGAATTTCTGTGTGGAATCGAGTTGGGAAATGAGTTCCCCTCATCAAGATCTATCCAAGGTCCAAATTTTGGCAAAATCCATCGTCCCAATCGTTCAGACGAGAGAGGCGATTTTGGAGAAAGTCGCGATGAAGTCGCCTGAGTCGCGTATCAATATTCGACCAAGTTCTTCTTCGAATCTTCTGGTTTTGAGTACTGGGGTTTGTTCTCCTAAGGAAGACGAGTATCCCAACAAAAATTTGGAGCAAATGGACGGTCGAGTCGCCAGTGGTGATAATTCCGGCGACCTTACTGTTCCATACGTCAGAATTAATGGAGGTACAATGAAGGAAGGGGTTGGCCAATCTCAAAATACACAAGGAACACTCTCAATTAGTCAACCTAACAGTGGAAACATTAATACCAACAATCCAGCATCCTCCACAAATCGCAACTCAGATGTTCATAGTGAGCGACATGGAAATACAGGGGAAGGGTCAAGTCGTGATCGAGGAGAAGAACGACATAGCCCTGCAATGGTGCCTCACGAAATGGATGATAAACAAACGGTGAAAGACAACAACAATCGCCAGAAGGAAACCGTCAAGGAGCAGCAGGGCAATAACAAGATGACTATGGACACACAACCTGCTGTTTCAGCAGCAGGAACCTCTAATTTTTCCTTTGCCATGACAAGTACATCAACACACTTAACCCCTCATCTCAATGCAGGTAATTCGATAGGAGAACATAATATGCAGGAAAAAGGAGAAAGAAAGGAGGGAGCACAGGAGCACATGCATGATCAAACCAAGGAGAAGCACAATCAAACCCATAATCAACACCAGCAGATTGATAAAGAAAGGAGAAGCTTGGAAGGAATCAATGTGGAGCAAAAGAAAGGGAATGCTGGAAAGCACAACGATCACACCAAGTAAAACCATACACAAAGAGGGGACACACTGATGATCCAAACAACAGGACAAGGGACCAATACCACAACAGCTTCCCTAAAATTTCCAACAATTTCTCAAGGTATGATCATAAAACTCAGACTGATAGCATACAAAAAGAGGTTAGCCAGGCTGGTCAGGACAATACTAGAAACCCAAACAACCTTCTGCAGGGACAACAACCCACTAATAACAACAAAAATAAGCAAAACTTTGAACCAGCCCCATATACTGTAATAAAATCTTTTGTAGATAGGTTGAGATACAATCAAGCTCAAAAAGAGACTCCCATTACTTTGAATGAACCTATACACACTAATAGACAAGGTTTCCCGGCTGTTTTGATTGATGAGAGTGATTACTATGTTAAATTAGCCAAGATTTGTAAATATACGCTTGTGGGTAAATTTAATAACACTATGCCTATAATGGAACTTGTTAGGAAAAGCTTTATTTTGCAGACTCAATTGATGGGGGGAGTTAAGATCACACATTACAATTCTAGACACGTCTATATTGATCTTGATAATGAATTGGACTATCAGACTGTTTGGACCAAATTGAAAATGAACATAGAGGGTCAATCTATGAGAATACAAGCTTGGACCCCATATTTTACTCCGGAAGAAGAAACACTTGTTGTCCCCATCTGGATATCTATTCCTGGCCTCCCTTGGCACTGTTACAACAAAGTGTTCTTAACAACTATTTTGGAAAGCATTGGAAATGTTTTATTCTTGGACTCACCTACTTCACAGAGAACTAGGGGGAGCACCACTAGAGTTAAGGTCCAAGTAGACCTAACAAAGTATAGACCCTCACATGTTTGGTTGGGATTTAAACATTCAAACCCCAACAAAGGAAGGTGGCTCAAAGTTGAATATGAAGGAATTCCTAGCTACTGTTTTTATTGTAAACACCAAGGACACATGGATGAGGAGTGTACAATAAAAAGAAGAGATGAGGAGATAAAAAAAAAGAGAGCTGGAAGAAGGAAAAAACAGCAATGATAGGAGTACCGGAAAATTACAAGAACAGGGCCAACAGGGTAAGACAGAAACACCAAAGCACTCAACACAACCAAGCAAAAATCAAAGGGGAGGAAATGCTAACAATGAGCTGCAGCATCAATCAAAATCACAGCTGGCAAATCAGCAACACAAAAAAAAAATACAAATTCAGGATGAACAGGGCCAGCAAGAGGAGTCACAGGAAGAACAATGGCAAACACAAAGGAGGAAACACCCCAAAACTCAGGAACAGGCTACTTTAAATGCTGTGTGGAGGCCTGTCAATTCTCCAGCACAAAAAATCAGCAGCAACCAGCATGAGCAGGAAATTGCAGGTATATCCATTCTTCCAACTCAAAACTCTTTTACAAATCTTGATTTGCAGGAAAAACAGGAGAGGCAGCAGGCTGAACAGACTGGGATCGGAGAAACAGCAAGTTAGATAAACCAATCCAAAATGGTGACCTAAAGGAAAAACCAAGTAAGAATAATCCAAACAGCCACAGCAAGTCACACCAACAGCTTATTGACAGCAAAACAAGCAAGAGCACAGGTATTGACTTATCTCTCCCAAGCCCCAAAACCCCCATTATTGGTGATGTTGATACTGGTTTTACTGATGAAGTTGTTGGAGGTATGGATGGGGGGTGTCAGGAGATAGCCATTAACTTGCAGGAAGGGGACACCAAAGGGGGGAATTTGCCTCATGTTATGCATGAAGGGTTGGTTTATGACCCTAGGACAGCCCATAGAGCCACTAGGAATATTGAAAATATGCAGAAACAAAGCAGTCAATTACAGCAGCAAGCTCAAAACAGTGACAACCAAAAGCAGGCTGCAAATGAAACTATAAAAGAACAGGTTGAAAAACTGATTGATCAGGGCCAAGAGAAACCTAGTGTTACTAAGGGCAATGAAAACACTCCAAAAAGTAAGAATAAGCCTAGTAAACAAAAAAGAGATGCTGAAAAAAGGAGACAGAGCAAACAACATGAAAAGGATATGGAACAAGAAAAGGAAGTAAGTGGAGAATCTTGTAACAAATTTGTGTTGGTGGATGATAACCATGGCTTGAATATCCTCCCCCTACAGGTACAATACATGACTCCTCATACCTCAGACCCTCTAGATAAAATGCAACAACATGGTAATACTGAACAGATTCTGGATGAATATAATGTGATCAACTCTAAGGATGAAATGGTTGAGGATAACCAGCCTGTAAGAGACTCTGATAATAATGATGAGACTAGTGAAGACCTCATTAGGGCTTTCAGTCCATATAAAGATGAGACAATTGAGAATGAGATCTAGCAAGTCACTAAAAATCAGAGTCTTTCCCCAAGGGGCTTCCAACAGGGCAGATTTCACATTACTAAGCAAGATGCCAACACTATCACCTCTGGCAGACCTAACACAAGACTCTTCTCATCCAGATCCTCCCAATGATTAGTACAATTGTATGGAATGTTACGGGGATCAACACTCAGGGAGTGTTGGAAAGACTCAAAGTACTTAGAAAAATGCACCAGTTGTCTATTATTGCTATTTTGGAACCTTTCTCTGATAATGTTAATATCCAAAACTTCAAAGTGCAATTAAACATGGATAATGTTATTAGTAATTGTAACAGTAAGATTTGGGTTTTTTGGAACAGTGATGTTGAGTGTAATATTCTTGATGAAGATGAACAGCAAATTACTTGTGACATGAAACGCAATGAATTACAATACCAATTTACTAATACCATTATTTATGCTAAATGCAAAGAACATCTTAGGAGACCTTTATGGGAGAAATTACTTCATCATGCTTCTATTAGTACCAATCCATGGTGTGCAGTAGGGGACTACAATGTTATTTCCAATATGGAGGAAAAATTAGGTGGCTTACCCTACAATATGAAGAAGAGTATGGATTTCATTGCTGTAACTGAGGCTTGTGGACTCATAGACATAGGGTTTAGTGGTCACAAATTTACCTGGTCTAATAAGAGAGGCATTAATCACAGAATCTGGAAGAGGTTAGACAGGGCCCTGGTTAATGACACTTGGCTAGAGAAGATGCCCCAAACCAATATAACCCATTTATCTTCTACAGGATCAGATCACTGTCCTTTACTCTTGGAAATGGTTTCCACTGAAGCAGAACACATTAAGTATTTCAAATTCCTGAATTGCTGGGTTGACAATCCCAATTTTATGCTTACTGTTAAAAATTGTTGGGACAGACCTGTGGAAGGTCAACCTATGTGGAAGTTTCACCAGAAAATGAAAAGACTTTCTAACACTCTAAGTGTGTGGTCTAGAGAGGAATTTGGGGATATTTTTCAAAAGGTTAGGATGTATGAGGAACAAGTGCACGAAGTGGAAGAAAACTACATCCAGAACCAAACTGAGTCAAACAGGACTATCCTCCATGAACTCAATGCTCATTATATCAAGTTCCTTAAAATGGAGGATACTATTTTGAAACAGAAAACGCAGCTTCAATGGTTTAAAGATGGTGACACCAATTCCAAATACTTTCACTCCATTATAAGAGGGAGGAGAAGGAAGTTGTTCATTCATAAAATCACTACGGATAATGGGGTTTGGATACAAGGTGAAAACAAGGTTTCTCAGGAGGCTTGTGAACATTTCCAATCCATTTTCACAGGTGACAATACATATATTAATGAGCACAACCTGGACTGTATTCCAAAAACAGTCAATGAAGATCAAAATATTCCGCTTACAGAATTACCGGATATGGATGAACTTAAAGAAGTAGTATTTTCCATGAATCCTAATTCTGCAGCTGGTCCTGATGGTATGAATGGGTACTTCTTTCAGAAGTGCTGGACCATAATCAAGAGTGACTTAATGGAAGTACTTCGTGCCTTTTTCAGTGGTCAAATGATTCCTAAGTACTTCTCTCACTCTTGTATTGTGTTGCTCCCTAAAGTGAACAGTCCAAACAAACTTACGGAATATAGGCCAATAAGTCTGAGTAACTTCACTAGTAAGATTATATCTAAACTAGTTAGTAGGAGACTCAGCCCTATCCTTCCGTCCTTGATTTCTACCAACAAATCTGGCTTTGTGAAAGGGAGAAATATCTCTGAAAATATCATGCTTGCTCAGGAGATCATTCACCAAATCAAAAAACCCAATATTGGTAGTAATGTAATTATCAAATTAGACATGGCAAAAGCGTATGACAGGGTCTCTTGGTCATACATTTGCTTGGTTCTAAGGAAATTGGGTTTTAGTGAAGTGTTTATTGATATGATCTGGAGAATCATGGCCAATAATTGGTACTCCATTATTGTCAATGGCAAAAGGTATAGTTTCTTCCAATCTACTAGAGGCCTCAAACAAGGTGACCCCCTCTCTCCGGCCCTATTTATTTTAGGTGCCGAGGTTTTATCAAGATCCCTTAATAGGCTTCACACGCATCCTGATTATCAAGGTTTCATAATGGAAAGAAGGGTGCCTCAAGTAAATCACCTCAGTTTTGCTGATGACATTATTCTTTTCACTTCGGGAAGATCCAAAACCTTAAAACTCCTCATGAACACCCTAAAGGAGTATGAAAAGACTTCGGGGAAGCTTATCAATGGTGATAAAAGTCATTTTATGCTCCACCCTAGTGCTTTCAATAATACTAGGGACAGAATCAGGAGGCTGACAGGTTTTAAAGAAAAGCATGGCCCTGTCACCTATCTTGGATGCCCTTTGTTTGTTGGCAGACCTAGAAATGTTTATTTCTCCGATCTTATTAATAAAGTTGTCTCCAGAATTACAGGTTGGCAAACTAGGCAACTTAGCTATGGTGGAAAGGCTGTATTGGCTAAGCATGTTCTCCAAGCCTTGCCTATACACCTCTTGTCTGCTGTAACTCCTCCCAGTACAGTCATCCGACAGGTTCAAATGATTATTGCAAATTTCTTTTGGGGATGGCAGAATAATAGGAAAAAATATCATTGGTCATCGTTGAAAAATTTGAGCTATCCCTATGAGGAAGGTGGGATAGGGATGAGAAATTTACATGATGTTTGTAGAGCCTTCCAATTCAAAAAATGGTGGATTTTTAGAACCAAACAAACCCTGTGGGGAGATTTTTTGAAAGCAAAATATTGCCAAAGATCTAACCCGGTGAGCAAAAAATGGGATACGGGAGAGTCTTTAAATTGGAAACACATGCTCATTACTAGACAACACATGGAACAACATATTCATTGGAGACTTCAAGCCGGGGATTGTTTGTTTTGGTGGGATAACTGGTTGGGAATAGGGCCATTAGCACATCATACCAACATCCGCAGCAGATTCAACAACACCACAGTTGCTGATTTCTGGGAAGAAGGGGGCTGGAACTGGAACAAATTGGTAAAATATGCTCAAGCTAGTCAGCTAAGTAGCATCATGGCTACTGAAATCCCTCAACAACAGCACAAGCAAGACCAAGCCATCTGGAAGCTTAGCAGCCATGTCAATTTCAGTTGCTCCGCAGCTTGGGAGGAAATCAGAAACAAAAAGGCTAAGAGCAAGTTCAATTCTCTTTTATGGCATAATTTCATACCTTTTAAATCTTCGTTTCTTTTATGGAGAACATTAAAAGTTAAAATTCCTACAAATGATAAGCTATCTAATTTTGGCATTGAGCCATTACCATGTTTTTGTTGTCCTGGTAGAACAGGTTGGGATAGCATCGACCACACCTTCAATTCTGGATCGTTTGCAGCAAGGGTGTGGAAGGCATTTGCAGCAACTGCAGGGCTGCAAGCAGACCACTCATCACTGCAGGCAAGAGTGCGCCAGTGGTGGGCAATTAAGCCACGAAACGCAGGCCATCAACTGCTGCTGCAAGCCACGCCCATTTTTATTGCTTGGAATTTATGGAAGAACAGGTGCGCATGCAAATATGGGGGCAAAGCAACGAACATCAGCCGCGTCAAATATGCTATCAATAAAGACACTTTCAAGATGCTGAAAATTTCCTTCCCACATATCAATTGGCCGGGAACCTGGACAGCTCTAATCCAAAAAACGGAAAAGTGTAAACATGAAGTCAAAGTCAACATGATAACATGGAATAGGCCTCCGGAATAATGGATCAAAATAAGCACGGATGGAAGCGCTCTTGCAAATCCGGGACAGATTGGGGCTGGAGGAATCATCCGAAACATTGAAGGCAAAATGGTGTTGGTATTTGCAACACCTCTCGGAGAGGGTACCAATAATACAGCAGAAATTGAAGCAGCCCTCTTCGGATTGTCATGGGCAGTGGAACTAGGACACACAAATATATTATTAGAGTCTAGTAGTGGAGTGGATCGCCAAAAGAACACCCCCCCATTGGATTGTTACCAACCAAATTGAGAGAATCCAACATCTTATCACGCAAACTAAGAACTTCAGGTGTACTCATATTTTCAGAGAAGCAAATTGGGTTGCAGACTCATTGTCAAAACACAGCCACAGCATAGCATCCCCTCAAGTCTACTTCAGCAACAATCAATTACCTAGAGAAGCTCAAGCCTACTATCAAATGGACCTTCTGAACATGCCCAGCTTTAGAAGAAAGAAGACTAAGAAGATTTTTGAGCCTCCTTGATGTTTTGCTTTTCTATTCAACTTGGCTATGTATGAGTGATATAGCTACTTTGAATAGATTATATGTAGTAGGATAGATATAGACTTTTTCTTGTAAAGGGAGAGTCTCCCTAATTTATGTTTCCTAGATACTTTGTAACGAGAAGAGTCCTCTCCTTAGGTGCTTAGTATTTGGTTGCATCTTTCATTGTAAGGGGAGGAGTTGAATTTCAATAGGAAATTCGACTCCAAACCATCTTAGGTTTGGAGGTTAGGTTTATGCCCCCCTCCTTGTATTTTGTTTGTTTTATTAATGTTAAGGCCTGGGGGTGTCGCTCAGCCCCTACCCCTCCAAGGGTATTAAAAAAAATAAGGAGTTATGCCAGTTAACTCGATTGGGTTGACTGATGCGGAGGTGCAGGCATCTCTGGCATAGATGGCACAGGCCATCACTATGCAGGCCCAGGCATGAATGTCAGGTCAATCGACAGAATGTTGAGAGGGAGAACCCATCAGTGCGTAGCATGGCTGACATGTTGAGAGGTGCATAAGATTTTTGTGGCTATGTGGGACACAAATACTAAGAAAGCAGAGTTGGCTTCCTATCATCTCAAGGATGTTGCACAGACCTTGTGCATTATGTGGCAGGATAGCCGAGCTTTGAGCAGAGTTCTTGTCATGGGAGCTGTTTAAGACAACCTTCCTAGAGGGATTCTTTCACAGGGAAATAAGGGAGGTGAAGTATCTAGGTATACTTTTTTGCTAAGTATATAACAACAAGGATGAGATGAGTACTGAAGTTTGTTAAATTATCCAGGTATGCTACTTCCCTTGTATCTAATAGCAGGGCTGAGATGAGCAGGTTACTTACAAGAATCAACGGAGACTTTGAGGAGGAGTGTCGGTCTGCGATGCTCCATGATAAAATGGACCTCTCCAGGTTGATGGTGCATGTGCAGCAGGTAGAGGATAGCCGTAAAAAGAGGGGTGTTCGTGATGCTAGGAGGCCAAAGCCTCAAGATTAGGTAGGTCCCAGCCATGGAGGCCATAGAAACAATTTTGGCATCTATGAGAAGCCCAAGTTCAAGAAGGGGCAGCAGAGTTCTGGGAATTCTAATTGACAAAAGAGTACAACACCTAGAGGAGGCAAACCCGAGCCCAAGAAGGTAAATGGAGGTGAGATGCAGCATCCCAAAAACAACTGTGCTAAGTGTGGCCGTGCTCATAGTGGAGAGTGCAGACAGGGCACTAATGCGTGTTTCGGTTGCGATAAGAGTGGTCATATTGTTAGAGAATGCCCACTGGACAGAGGTCAGGCTGGAGGTAATGCTCAACCTAGGCCTAATCCACAGGTTGAAGCAGTAGTCGAGCCTCCTAAGAGGAACAAGTTCTATGCCCTAAAGGGCAGGGAGGAGCAAGAGAAGTCTGCTGATGTGGTCACACGTATGTTGCAAGTATTCTCAACTTCTGTTTATGCTTTGCTTGATCAACAGTCTACGCTTTCCTTTGTAACTCCTTCGCTTGCTCTCACTTTTGAAATATTTCATGAATTTTTGTATGATACTATAGTGGTTAGTACACCTTTTGGAGAAAATGTAAGAACTGATAGAGTATACAAGGATTGCCCAATAGTTATAAGTCTAAGTCTATATGTGCAGACTTGGTTGAGTTACCCATGCATGATTTTGATGTTATCCTTTGCATGGACTGGCTTCACAGTTGTTATGCTTGTTTGGATTGTCACAGCAGAGTGGTGAGATTTCCTTTCCCTAATGAAGAGCAACTACTTTGGGAGAGGTATAGCTCGAGTCGTCCTAATCCCTTGATTTCGAACCTTAAGGCCAATAAAATGATGTCCAAGGGATTATTATGTCATATTGTGAGTGTTAATGATTTAGATCATGACATTCCTACTATCAGACTGTTTGGGCAGCACTTTGACGTTGTTGAAATCTACAACAAGGTATGGGTTTTCTCTCTTGAAATTCTTTCTCCAAGAGAAATTTCTTTCTATAAAATTTAAACGCATGAAACTAGGGTTGTCCCCTTTATTGTTGAATTCGTTGTCCCTAGTGTTCTTCAGATTTCAATCTAAATTAGGTTAGAAATCATGTTGTTGGTATGGTTGCTGATAGATAAGTGTGAAATATGATGTTCTTTGTGATTTTGTGTTTGGAAATAGCAAGATTGTTCAATGATGTCAACCAAAAATGATGTGTTGCAATATGTAAAATGTTTGTTGTTGTTTTCCGTTTTGAAGTCTTAAAATGGCTAATTTGATGGCTGAAATTTAACGTGCATAAAATGTGTAATTTGTGATGTTCATATGAGGTGTATGTGACTGATTCTAAGTGGAAAGTTGTAGCTAAAACAACAATGAATCTACACCTAAGAATGTGCTAAACGAATACACGAAATACACCCCAAAAAGGTGTTAAATGATCCATGAATTTTCCTAATTTTTCAGCAAAAAAAAATGAAAAAAACTAAAAGTTAAGTTTACTCGAAGGAGTCTTTACCGGACTGAAAAAAAAGAAATCTTAGGTTTGAAGGGTCTAGGGGTAAAATGGTCTTTTCCTGGATAAGGATAGTATGTCAATTACCCTAGATAATGTAATTATTTAATTACTAAAGTGGAGGGGAAATTTGGGAAGAAAGGGCAAAAATTGAGCCCTTGAGATGAAGTCTTGCTCCATTGGGTTCGAACCTAGGTAGGAACAATGATTTAATGTGATTTTTTTAATTGTTGAATTTATTTAATAAATTAATAATTAATGGCTGATTTAAGAAAAAATGAAAAAATAGATTTATTTTAATTATTATTTATTTATTAAATGATGTTCTTTTTAAATTGACTAAGTCTTGCAAACTATCCTAGTTTTAAGAGACATTATCTCAAACAAACTCTCTCTCTCTCACGCCTGAATCTCTCTATCTCTCTCGTTCGTTCTTTTTTTCCTGCCTGCAAAAATAGAAGATAAAAACATTAGAAAGCAATAAAAAGTTATCTACTTACAAAAAAAATATACAAGCAAAGCAAGCTAACTTAAGAAATGAAAACTTTATATCATCTTCTCGATGGGATTGTGTGGAAGGTTTAGGGGAGGATTTGGGCAGCACTTTGACGTTGTTGAAATCTACAACAAGGTATGGGTTTTCTCTCTTGAAATTCTTTCTCCAAGAGAAATTTCTTTCTATAAAATTTAAACGCATGAAACTAGGGTTGTCCCCTTTATTGTTGAATTCGTTGTCCCTAGTGTTCTTCAGATTTCAATCTAAATTAGGTTAGAAATCATGTTGTTGGTATGGTTGCTGATAGATAATTGTGAAATATGATGTTCTTTGTGATTTTGTGTTTGGAAATAGCAAGATTGTTCAATGATGTCAACCAAAAATGATGTGTTGCAATATGTAAAATGTTTGTTGTTGTTTTCCGTTTTGAAGTCTTAAAATAGCTAATTTGATGGCTGAAATTTAACGTGCATAAAATGTGTAATTTGTGATGTTCATATGAGGTGTATGTGACTGATTCTAAGTGGAAATTTGTAGCTAAAACAACAATGAATCTACACCTAAGAATGTGCTAAACGAATACACGAAATACACCCCAAAAAGGTGTTAAATGATCCATGAATTTTCCTAATTTTTCAGCAAAAAAAAAATGAAAAAAACTAAAAGTTATGTTTAGGCTAAAGTATAGATTAATCTGGAAATTTAATTGGTTTTAAAGGGATGAGGTTACCAGGATTCGAACCTGTGACATCACCTGTGTAACACCTTAAATTTGCAAGAAAGGAAAAGGGGGGATTCGAAATGGGGTATACTGGCTGAGAAAGGAGAATGAAAAATTTAAATAAATTAAATACAAGGTGTGGGAATCGAACCCAGGACCTCCAGGCAGCGAATGAAGTGAAAGAAAAATAAAATAAAGGAAATGTTAGGCATGAGAATTGAACCCATGACCTCAAGGCTGTAAAAGAGAAAGGGAGAAGAAATAAAAAGAAAATAAAGTGAGGTTGTGGGGGATAGATCCCGCAACCTCACTGCCAATGCATGGCCAAGTCAACTTTTAACTAAAAATAAAATAAGGAGGCTGTGGGGGGTTCGCACCCACAACCTCACAACGCCTAGAAAAATAAAGCATAATTAAAGAGAGGCTGTGGGGGTTCGATCCCACAACCTTATGGTCCATGCCAATTGGACAGGAAGAATTAAATGAAAAATATAAAAGGGGTTGTGGGGGTTCGATCCCACAACCCTTTGGCATAATAAGAGAAGAATTCAAGGAGAAAATAAAGAGAGAATATTGATGTTGGGGCTTGATCTAGAGTCCCAATGTCATGAAGACTAAAATAAAGTCAAGCAAAAATATAAATATTGTCCAAGGGGTTCTAACTTGGGTTCCATTGCCCAAATTTCTTTATTGATACATAAGTCGTACGTGAATTAAATGTTCAACAACAATCCCACCTACTTACATCGAAAATGAGATCTTGGTATACACACAAGATACATAAGTCTTGTACTACATAATCTTAGGAAGATATGACTCAATTAACGAACTATGAATGAAGCCTCATGGCTTGTATGTAGAGACCCATAAGTCTAGCATACGTTTAAAAATAAGTTAACCTAAGATGTATGTAATGAAATGAAGTAACCCTAAAAGGGTTAAGTACAAGTGTAAAACACACTTAATGTCCAAGTACATTGGCATATGATGAAATGAACAATGAAATGATGAAACCCTAGAAGGGTTAAGTAGGTAAAACACATTAAATGGACAAGTACATTGTCATATGTGAAATAAACATTCACGTAAAAAAAGGGGTGAGTAACGATGAAGAGAAAATGTGCTAATGTTAATGAATGTGGTGACAACATGATATGAGGCTAATGTAAAAGGTGAGAGCAATCCCAAATGAGCCTTAGTAAATGTTACAAAAATGTACTCACCTAAGAGAGTGTAAAGTTAATGAAAAGACCAGTCTTTATGAACACTCTAATGAAAGTATTGAGGTTGACACAGTTAATAATAATGATGAGATGAGAAATCATCTATTAAGCTACGATGTCCTTATACTAGAAGCCAACTTCCATGATGTATGAGTTGAATGTAATGGAATATTATACTAAGAACCGATAGACTAGCTATGAGCAGTGATGCCTTCTTTCGAAAGGGCGGAAGTTCACGTAACTCTCATGAGATGAGACTGTCCAGCATGCCGGGTATGGGTTTCCTTATATCTCTTAGTCTTCGAACCAATACTGCCAATATAGGGATCGAGCGGGGTTCAATTCCCATTAACGCTAGCATGTTTTAGGTCACTTTGGCCGGTGATTCCACCTCTTTTCGGTATGGGGGAGACACTGGATTTCATGATGCTCACATTTCTATGTTGGTTAAAGTTAAAGTTCCCAATGAATGTATGAGGCCAGCCTCAATGATGTACACAATGAAATGAATGATATCAAAGGTGTTAGGATAGGATAATCAATAGGTGAGCTAGACTAAAGTAATGATACTAAATTATTCTTGATCATTGCACAGCAACCCGATGAGAGTCTTAAACTACATCCTAGGAATAGTTGATGTTTATACTAGCTTATGAATGAATGAAATGAAGTACATATGAATGAATGAAGTAGACTCTGTGTTTTCTAATGAAGATTCCCTAGTTGAGGTCTCATATGTTGAGCCTTCATTTTGGAAAGTCTTATGGTCAAGTCCATGATTCCAACATGTTGTGGGACATGAATGTATGTTATAAAAGATGTTATGTGCTATATGCTATGTGATATGTATTATGTGTAAAGATTTATGTGTTGTCTGCAATATGATAAGTATGATGATGCATATTACTCTCATGGCATGACCTTCCTAATCAAGGTTTGGAAAGCTCACTAACTTTCCTAATCCAAATATTGAAAGTTCATTAACTTTCCTAATCCAAATTTGGCTAGTCCACTGATTTGACTTCCCATAATCATGTTGTTAGGAAAGAGCTATTATTGTGCATGCATGTCCGTGGTGTGTGCTTGCATATATATATTTAGTACAAATGTGTGCTAAACCTATACAATTCTACAATTCTAGGTGCAGGAACAGGTGGACGCTAGAGCTACAGGTTGACGCTGAAGCTATCCGGACGTCGAGCATTCATTCAGACTTGGTAGGCCTTCATGCTTTCGAGGATGCTTGCCAATTTATATTCTAGCTTAGTCTTAGGATTGAGTTAGTGGAGTATTTTCCACTATCATTTCTTTCCCGTATTATCTTAGACTTTGTATTGGTGCCATTTTGGCAAGTATTCATTTATTGTTATATCAAAGTATTTCATTCATTTAATGATATTAACATTAGATGGTTGATGGTGAAAAAATTATGATTATATTAGAAATGATTAGTAAGAATGTTAAGTAACAAAAATTTCAAATTTCCCCATTAAATTAACCTAGATGAAGTAACGATGATGTATGTAGGCTTGTCTGTGACCTTTGAGAGGTCAACAACGCTTGTCTCATCTTAGGTCTATATTCAGGTTGTGACAAAGTTTGTATCAGAGCACTAGGTTAAATTCCAAGAATAATAAGTTCACATCAACCATATTGAGTAGTTTCTAAGTCATGGTAGTGAAATGCACCACTATCCTGAATTAGAGACTTCATGGTGCGTAAGAAAATTCCCTTCTTCTGATCTTATCGTGGCTTTCCTAATGTTCAATTTCATGGTGATATGAGCATGTCTAACATCAATCCTTATTTTTTTCAGAGAATTAATACTAGGAGGAACGCTGGTCAGATGAGAAGAGGAGTAGCTTCTGGGAACAATCGGGTTCCACCCCAGGCTCCAACTGAATAAAGAGCTATGCCAGTTAACCCGGTTGGGTTGACTGATGCGGAGGTGCAGGCATCTCTTGCCCAGATGGCACAGGCCATCACTATGCAGGCCCAGGACATTACTGCCAGGTCAATCGACAGAATGTTGAGAGGGAGATCCCATCAGTGCGTAGCATGGCTGACATGTTGAGAGACTTCAGAGGACCCACAAGAGTTTGTGAATGAGGTGCATAAGATTTTTGTGGCTATGTGGGACACAAATACTAAGAAAGCAGAGTTGGCTTCCTATCATCTCAAGGATGTTGCATAGACCTTGTGCAATATGTGGCAGGATAGTTGAGCTTTGAGCGGAGTCCCGGTCATGGGAGCTGTTTAAGACATCCTTCCTAGAGAGATTCTTTCATAGGGAAATAAGGGAGGCGAACTATCCAGGTATACTTTTTTGCTAAGTATATAACAACAAGGTTGAGATGAGTACTGAAGTTTGTTAAATTATCCAGGTATGCTACTTCCCTTGTATCTAATAGTAGGGATGAGATGAGCAGGTTACTCACAAGAATCAACGGAGATCTAGAGGAGGAGTGTCGGTCTGCGATGCTCCATGATAACATGGACCTCTCCAGGTTGATGGTGCATGTGCAGCAGGTAGAGGATAGCCGCAAAAAGAGTGGTGTTCGTGATGTTGGGAGGCCAAAGCCTCAAGATGAGGCAGGTCCCAGCCATGGATGCCATAGAAACAATTTTGGCATCTGTGAGAAGCCCAAGTTCAAGAAGGGGCAACAGAGTTCTGGGATTCTAATTGACAAAAGAGTACAACACCTAGAGGAGGCAAACCGAGCCCAAGAAGGGAAATGGAGGTGAGATGCAGCATCCCAAAAACAACTGTGCTAAGTGTGGTCGTGCTCATAGTGGAGAGTGCAGACAGGGCACTAATGCGTGTTTCAATTGCGATAAGAGTGGTGATATTGTTAGAGACTGCCCACTGGACAGAGGTCAGGCTGGAGGTAATGCTCACCTAGGCCTAATCCACAGGTTGAAGCAGCAGTCGAGCCTCTTAAGAGGATCAAGTTTTATGCCCTAAAGGGCAGGGAGGAGCAAGAGAAATCTGTTGATGTGGTCACACGTATGCTGCAAGTATTCTCAACTTCTATTTATGATTTACTTGATCCAGGGTCTACGCTTTCCTTTGTAACTCCTTTGCTTGCTCTCACTTTTGAAATATTGCCTGTATTTCTGTATGATCCTACAGTGGTTAGTACACCTTTTGGAGAAAATGTAAGAACTGATAGAGTATACAAGGATTGCCAAATAGTTATAAGTCTATGTGTGCAGACTTGGTTGAGTTACCCATGCATGATTTTGATGTTATCCTTTGCATGGACTGGCTTCATAGTTGTTATGCTTGTTTGGATTCTCACAGCAGAGTGGTGAGATTTCCTTTCCCTAATGAAGAGGAACTACTTTGGGAGAGGTATAGCTCGAGTCGTACTAATCCCTTGATTTCAAACCTTAAGGCCAATAAAATGATGTCCAAGGGTATTATGTCATATTGTGAGTGTTAATGATTTAGATCATGACATTCCTACCATAGACTCAATGCCTATTGTGAATGAGTTCCTAGATGTATTTCCTGATGATTTGCCTAGAGTCCCTCCCCCTCGAGAGATTGACTTTGGTATCGACATAGAATTTGATACTAAACAAATTTTGATTCCTCCCTACAGATGGATCCAACTGAATTCAAAGAGTTGAAGCTGCAGTTAAAAGATCTCACTTATAAGGGTTTCATTCAGCCGAGCATATTCCCTTGGGGCGCTCCAGTGTTGTTTGTGAAAAAGAAGGATGGAACCCTTAGAATGTGTAACGATTATCGCTAGCTCAACAAAGTCATTATAAACAATAAGTATCCACTCCCCAGAATAGATGGTTTGTTCGATCATCTCCAAGGGTATAGTTTATTCTCTAAGATTAATCTTCCTTCATGGTATCATTATCTTAGGGTTAGGGATGAAGATATCCCAAACACAGCCTTTCATACCCGTTATGGTCATTATGAGTTCTTAGTTATGTCATTTGGTCTCACGAATGCACCTGCTGCATTTATGGATCTCATGAACAGGGTGTTCCGTGAATACCTTGACTCTTTCGTCATAGTATTTATTGATGACATTCTCATCTACTCTAGGACTAAGGAAGAGCATGAACAACATTTGAGACTAACCTTGAAGGTACTTAGACAATATCAGTTGTACGCCAAATTAAGCAAGTGTGAATTTTGGCTTAGATCAGTGACCTTCCTTGGTCATGTTGTATCCGATCAAGGTGTAGAGGTGGACCCCAGGAAGACTGAGGCTATTAAGAACTGGCCAAAACCTCTTACTCCCACAGATATTCGTAGCGTTTTGGGATTGGCTCGTTACTACCGCAGGTTCGTGGAAGACTTTTCTTCTATTGCTGCCCACTGACATCTCTAACAAAGAAGAAGGTCAAGTTTGAATGGACGGAGACTTGTGAGAAGAGTTTCCATGAGCTCATGGATAGACTTACTTCAGCCCCTGTTCTTACTTTGCCTAAGTGTGGTGAGAAATACACTATTTATTGTATGATGCATCTAGGGTTGGTTTGGGTTGTGTTCTTATGCAGGGTCGTAAGGTGATGTCCAGACAACTCAAGGTTCAGGAGAAGAATTATCCCACTTATGACCTAGAGTTAGCAGTTGTGGTGTTTTCATTGAAGCTGTGGAGGCACTACTTGTATGATGTGCCTGTAGATGTGTTCACGAACCACAAGAGTCTCCAGTACATGTTCACACAGAGGCAGTTGAATCTTCGTCAGTGGAAATTGTTGGAGCTGTTGAAGGATTATGACATGAATGTTCACTACCATCCAGGTAAGGCTAATATTGTAGCCTATGATTTGATCAGGATAAGGATGGGAAGTACAACCCACGTTGAGGATGAAAAGAAGGAGTTAGCGAAAGATGTACACAGACTGACCATACTAGGTGTGCGATTGGTCGACTCTACTAGTGGTGGTGTTTTAGTTCATCCTAGTTCTGAATCATCCTTCGTAGTTGAAGTCAAGCAGGGTCAGCATCTCGATCTTGTGTTGATGGAGCTGAAGGACTAAGTGTTGATAAAAATGAATCAGTCTTTCATTTTGGGAGGTGATGGCATACTTAGGTATCAAGACATGCTGTGTGTACCAGATGTGGATGATTTGCGGACTAGGATTGTTGCACAGGCCCATGGTTCCAGATATTCCATACATCCAGGCTCCACCAAGATATATCATGATCTTAAGAAGGTTTATTGGTGGGATGGCATGAAGAAGGACATTGCAGAATATGTGGCCAATTGTCCTAATTGTTAGCAGGTTAAGGCAGAACATCTTTAGTCAGGCGGTCTTACTCAGATTATTGAGGTTCCGACTTGGAAGTGGGAGGCCATTAATATGGACTTCATAGTTGGCCTTCTGATGAGTAGGAGACAACATGACTCCATATGGGTTATTGTAGATAGATTGACTAAGTCTGGCCACTTTATCCCTCTACATATATGAGATTGTGAGATGGCATGGGATTCCTCTGTCTATAATTTCATATAGAGGAGCTTAGTATACTTCACATTTTTGGAGATCTTTCCACAAAATCTTGGGCACACAGGTAAAGCTTAGAGTACCCTTTCATCCTCAGACTGATGGGAAGGCAGAGCGCAGCACTCAGACATTGGAGGACATGTTGAGAGCGTGTGTGATTGACTTCATAGGTAGCTGGGATGACCATTTTCCTTTGATAGAGTTCTCGTATAATAATAGCTATCACTCCAGCATTGGGATGACACCGCTTGAGGAACTGTATAGTAGGAGGTGTAGATCTCAGTTGGGTGGTTCGAGGGTGGAGAGTCATCCATTTCGGGTCAAGATATCATTCATGAGGCCTTAATGAAGGTCAGAGTGATTAGGGACAGGTTTACTACTGCTTACAGTCGGAAGAAGTCATATGCATATTACAAAAAATGGCCGTTAGAGTTTGATGTCAGCGACCATGTCTATCTGAAGATATGACGTATGTAGGGGGTGATAAGGTTTGGCAGAAATGGAAAGTTGAATCTGAGGTATGTTAGGCCTTACGAGATCCTACGACATGTTGGTGAGTTGTCCTATGAGTTGGCATTGCCTGTGGAGCTAGCTTCTGTCGATCCAGTCTTTCCTGTATTCATTTTAATGAAGTGCGGTGATCCAGCAACAATTCTCATTGTGGAAGGTTTGGGGGTCGATGAAGACTTTCCTATGAGAAGGTACCTATTGAGTTCTTAGACAGACAGGTCAAGCGGCTGAGGAACAAGGAGATTGCCACAGTGAAGGTATTGTGGAGAAATCATCTTGTTGAGTTTTCTAAGTGGGAGGCTAAGGCCGACGAGAGATCTCGTAACCCTCATCTTTTCAGCTCTTGAGGTTATACTTCCTATTCTTAATTCTAAGTTTCCTTATCTAATTTTGTTGCTACTGGTTGGCTGTACATAGTGATTTGTGATGAACTGACTGGGCAGGGGAAGATCTGTATTTATATAATTTTAAGTGTATAGGACGAAAATATATGTATTCATATTTCTTTATATAATTTTCTCTCTCTTTATACAAATACAAACACATTTTATACATTTTTATTTGTATAAAAAGCAAGAAAGTCGGGTGAGAGACTGATGAGAGTGGTGAGCAAGAAACCTAGGGAGAGAGGCGAAAATGATTACAGTGTGTTATGTGTTACAATCAAATCAAACTGTGGTTATAACATTTAATTTAAATTACTATTTTGTTATTATACATTATTTTTCTAAAAAAATAACATTTCTTTCTCTAAGAATTTAAAGATAGACTTTCTTTCCTGCTCTCTTATTCTTTGGGTCTTTTTTTTAATATTAAATTATTAATATTATATAAGAAAATTTTATTAAAGCTTGGAGATACACCTATTTGGGTTAAAAAGTTCTTGAGATAATGTTTTTGACATGACTCAAGCAATGAAAATTATCTACTACTCTTATGATCAATAATGTTCATAAGATATTGAGAAAAAGATATGAAGTATATTCCATCGTTGATCGAAATTGTTAATATGATACAAAGTTTGGAAATGACCTTTTATCCTCCCCTCCACTATTTCATAGTGTATTTTAAAGGTATATGTGTCCACGTTGACATAAAAAGTATTGCGTAATTATAAATTATAATGTGATCACAAGGACACATTTATACCTTTAAAATACACTATTAAATAGTTTAGGGGGGATAAAAAATACACTATTAAAGAATTTAGAGGGGTAAAAATATCTCCATAAAGTTTGGTATTGTAACAAAATTTCTATCAAATTGAAGTATTTTTCAAATATTTAGCAAAACAATAAAATAAAAAGTATAGGATTAAGCTCCGCTCTTTTTAATTGTCTTTCTCTCTCTTTCATTATTTCGTCAAGTATATCTGAGCCATAAATAAATATTACTCCGTCCGTCCGGTATTGTTTGTCACGGTTTCTATTTTTAGAGTTAAACTACAAAAACTTTGACTAACATTTTAAGATGTATTTTTTCATCATATTAATATGCAACAAATTGTACTTTATAATAATTTTCATATAGTTTTAGAATATCTAATTTTTTTTGTTTGAAATATCGAATTGATATGATGTAATTTACCTTTGAAATTAGTCATATTGTCTTTCGATAAGCGCAACGTGACAAATAATTCCGGACGGAGGGAGTAGTTATAAGGACTTGGATGTTTCATTAATAACCACTAATGTATTTTTGGAGGTTAGCTATAAAATGATATACCCTACACATATATCCCAGCCACACAGTGCAACAACAAATGTGTTGCATTCTCTGCCTTTGCTTTACACAGGGAGCATCAGTTGTAAAGTTTAAATCCTCTCTTTGTTATCATTTTTGCAAGTAATATTCATGCACAACTATCCAGATGAAACAAATTATGTTGGTTGGAGCTTTAATCTTTTAGTAGTAAATATTACTCTTGTAATTCCCATACATGATTCCATCTGATTCAATCCATTATGTCTCTGCAACCTTTTTTGTTATAGTTTGTCTAATAGTCATGCACTTGAGTTCCTGAATAACATAAGTTCGTCAGCAACACATTTTTAATACGTGATAAGGTATATCACTCTATTAAATGGATAAGGACTAAGCTAGTGTACCAGAAAAATAATTACAAGTTGTGCAAATCCAAGATCATGTTTGACATGACACATATATGTAGTATGTTATTTTTATGACTAATATATTGTTGGAGCCTAGATATAAAATGATATACACACCCTACACATATGATGCAAACAAATTACAATATCATAATTGCAAATCATCTGCAAGTTGTATATTTTGACCATATTTTATACAACAATACGCATACCCGAGTTGTATGTCTTGATCAAAATGGAGTGTTGAAATTACTCGTCACATGATTCCATCCATTCCACCTATGCAAATTTTCCTGTTCTAGTTTGTCTAAAAGGCAAGGACCTGAGTTCCTGAATAACATAAGCACCAAGATTTTAATACAACTTAATGTCACTGACTTAGTCTTTTACTGAACACACGTGCGGAACTTGACAACGTTCTCATGTTCTTGCACCACTTGCTCACGGTTATGCTATGCCAAGTTAGCCTAAAACTTTAGGAATTGCTAAGAGAACACAAGAGGATGGCTAGGAAAGACTTTATTGTAGAGAACATTAAATTTTATCTGTGAGCATGTATTGTATAGTTATACAGAGAGTATCTATTGCAGCATGAACAAAATTACTACTAGGCATGATAAAAAAAGCTTCAGAATGATACCTAATAAAGAACAGAAAATAAAGCAACATTCTCAACTTGATATAAATATCGAAAAAACATAACTTAAAATACCACGACAACAGTGGCGGTGTGGAGGAGGAAGCAGATGATTTAAGTGTGGAAAGTCTAGAAAATTTTCTAGGTAGTGTAGCCTGAGTGAAGGTGGCGGTGACAACAGATACTCTGGCGGTGGCGGGGGTTGCTACAAATATGGTGAGGATGGTCACTTTGTGCGTGAATGCACTAGTGCTTGTTCTTGATCGTGGCTTGAATTCCTCTTATGCTTGTATCTTATATATTGTTATGTTTTTCAGTATTCATCTCTAGTTGAGACGGTTGCTTTATTTTCTACTCTTTATTAATGTCGTTTGAAGCTTTTTGGTAATGGGGAGCCGTATTTTTGTTAGTATGTCAAATTGGCAACGGATACTCTATATACAACTAGAAAATACATATAATATTTTCATAAAAAAAAATCAAAGTTCTCTACAATAGAAATTTTCCTAGCAATCGTCTTGTGTTCTCTCTTCCAATTCTCTTAGCAATCCCTAGAATTATAGGCAAACTTGGCATAGCAGATTGTGACCAAGAACGTGAGCACATTGTCAAGTGCCTCACATGTGCTTAGTAAAAGTATGTGACAACTTGGTGTCAGCGCAAGGTTACAACTAAGGTAATGAAACAATGGAGAAATCAATGTTGCTAATAACTAAGCCAACGTCATTTAGGATGTCGTGTGCAAGAAGAGTTATGGCCAAAGGAATGCTTACAACAAATAGTCTTAATCAGTCAATTTTCAAATCAAGAGATAACATATTAATCATTCAGTTGTATATTAAGATTCAAACGTCTGTATCTTAATGAAAACAAATAAAATCTTAGTGGTCAATGAAACAGGTTGAGTACCATAAGGTCACAACTTCAAATGATAGGAGACAAGAACATTACGTTTTTAACTTAAAGAACTATCAATACAATAAATATTGTTGCATCACACCTAACAAAATATAGGAATACAAAGAGAGATGGACATATAAAATACATAGGGTGAGAGAGGATACAACCTAAATGCACATATGAATACAACAAAAACATTTTCATGATACCTAAAGAAATATATATATCATATATTATTGAAAGTGGGAAGCTCCCAACTTTGAAATTGAATTACTATTTTGTCCTTATACTGAGTTAAAAAATTATATGTCTAATTAATTATTAAATTGTTACATCTTATCCTTTTTTCCTTTTCATAATATTTATTGTTACCTCTTTTATTGTTCATATCTAATTCAATTAATTGAAAAGGTCCTTAATAGTCTATTTAAGAAATTTTGCATTTTCATCACCCTTGAGAATCCGATTAGAATTTGTACAGTTGCATGCATTTATGATACGCTCAAACTTACTTCTCAAATAAGAAGTAAAGCGGTTGTGTCAAGTAAATAACCCAACTAGTGAGGTTGGGATCGTTCCTACGAGGAAAATAGTCTAGACTTAACTTCAACCTGTTATTACTATTGTTTGGTCAATGACTTCCTTGGAAAGTAAAAACAATAAATGGGGGTTTCTATTTCTAAATGAGTAAAATTAATTAACAAACTTGACAGAGACACTTAACAACTTTGAATGTTGGATTTTAATCAATTAATCAAAGTAACTAGGGCTTACGTGTTCCCCACAGGTTCATAACTTGATAACTCTAACTATAACAACTCTTTCCTAGTATCTTGCATGCAAAGTGATAAATTATGTATTTCTAAATCCTTGGTCTGGCATCTAGAAAATCTCACTCCGCACCTTGGTTCGGCTACGTGTGTTGCTATCCTAACCCTTATCCTTACCTCATATTAAGCATCACATTCGATATTTGACTAAGTTATTACCTCATACCAATCAATACTAGCCTATCAGATAGTACACACTAAATCTATGTTAATAATTCTTTTCCTATTATCTACCCCCTTGGTCCGGCAAGTAGCATTAAGGCGAGTTCTAACATTGTCCATCTGTTAAAAAGACTTCTAAGCGAAAGAATTGTTAATACATGCAAGACACTATTCTAGAATTGTCATTTTCGTTAGGGTTTATCTCATTATTTTCCTATGGTTCCCACAATCCTAGTTATGGAATTTAGTTACTAATGGCAATAAACACAATATTCAAATATATTAAATAAGAGTTCATGTACTTACTTCAATGAGAAAGAGTAAAATCCAAAAGTTTGCTTGATTAATCACCAATATTCACTTGCAAGAATCTCAAAGTAATCAATAATCTCACAAAAAGTCTAATGATTATCAAGAAACTCACAATACAATTAGTACCAATTAGGAATTTTACAATCTAAGAGTCTAACTATCTAGTGTCTAACCTCAAAAATGAGGTTTTTCGAACTATTTATAAAAAAACAAAAAACAAATTAAAAAATGATGCTAATTGCTGGAAATATGCCAAAACGCGGCTGGGTCGACGGACCTCGCGACGGACCGTCGTGGTCACAACGGACCGTCATGGACTCCGTCGTCCCATACTTGTGCAATTTCTTCTGCTGCTCTCTTGATTCCCCTCGACGGCAAGTATGACGGACCGTCATAGGCACAACGGTCCGTTGAGGGTCTTCGTTCCAAAACACTTCACCTCTTGGAATCTGGGTACTGGATCACTTCTCTGAACTTCATGAAGAACCTGAAGGACGGACCGTCATAGACACGACGGACCGTCACAAGCTTTGTAACTCCACACTTGGTCAGACTTCCCCATCTTTCTTCAGCAGCTACACTACGCTGCCACCTACGGACCGTCGCAAGCAGGACGGACCGTCATAAGCTCCGTAGGTGGTCTATTCTGCATTTCTACGCTCAAAATCTCCGTATTCATCTTTGGATAGATTTCTTGCAAAACAAAGAGAAACTTATATAAAAATTAGCACAAAAAGACTTTTGGACACACTAAACTTAAGGAAAAAGTATTAATTATACCGTGAAACAACGATATATCAACACCCTCAACTTAAATTCGTTGTTTGTCCTCAAGCGACACACTATGACTCACAACACAATCTTTGTACAATAGTATCCATGTTTTATCCTTTGCAATCATTTGGCTATTAATCCCGATTAATCTCATCAAATCTATGCATGCTATCACTATTAGGCTTGAATTTTGTGGGATCAGAACATGACACAGGTTCACCATGCAGTAACACCTATCCTCTTCAATTTCTCACCGAGGTGCTAACAATTCCGGTATTGCAACTAGTGTCCTCACTTTAGAACAAAATCCTCATTTTTCACACAATGATTTTAGTTTGAGTATAAGGATTATTTTTTCAACACTCACTCTTAGAACAAAGTCACACTCATTCATACCTATTTACATAAGCTTTCCCTTCTTTTCACTGCCTTAAGTTCGCTCTACAACCATTAGGATCACGATAGGAGTTTCTTAGCTAGTAACATAGGCTCAAGTTCAGGTAAGGTATATTTAGATATACTTTAGTGACTATTTGCCCTCCTTGACATATCGAACCTTCCACTTTCTATCATTTTATCTCGCCCAGTTTCTCATATTCTTTCACCTTGCTATTTTCTCTTCTTTCTTCATTTGTGTAAGTGACTCTCTTCTTTTCTTGCTTGTATTTCTTGTGTATTTTTCTTGTTTTTTACTTTTCTTTTCAACTAATTCTTGAGTCACTTTACTTTTGTTCTTTCTCTCTCTTTGTTCTTTCAACCCCACTTTCCAGAGCATTCCTCATAGTAACCACCCTCATCTCATAGCTTTGCCAAGAGTCAAGGTACACAATACCCAAAGTTGGGTCAGGGCCATAACGAAGGTTGTTTATGCGTTAGCCACCCTCAACTTATGCTTTTGGCATAAGATGAGGTGCACATGTCCAAGGAGGGACCAGGGCCAACACATTGTTCCAAGAAAAGATCAGTTGGGGTGAAAAGAGAAAGGTCTAATTTTAAGCTCAGATTATTTGGATTAAAGAAGGATAAATTTCATTTGGTTTCTTTTATTTAGGCTAGAAATGGGATATATTGAATAAGGGCCTATGATCCTTTCCTATTGTCTATTACAGCTTACTTTTAGCAGGACTAACCAGGCAAGTTCTAGCTCAGTACCAATAGTGGACTATTCAAATTTCCTCACACTCACTTGACTTCTCATCACTATACCAGATTATCAGACACCTAATTCGAATTTAAGACTTAGGGTAATGCAATGGTGTAACTCTATTTCATGCTTAAAGACACACAATTATCAGTTACTATGCCTAGTCATACATTATTTTCCAGTTTATCAGGATATCATTTTAGCAATCATGCTCCAGAATTAAACTATGTACAAAAGATATAAACATGTCGGTTCAACAGAAAAAGTAATCAGTCTTTTGGGGAAAAAGAACACAGGCAAGAAAACCCCAAAAGAGGATAGTGAATTGGGCTACTCAGACATCACCCTAACACTCACTTTCCATTTACCCCACCCCCAACAAAAAAACATGCAATTGTCCCCAATGCATACAAATTAAAATGCTCGAGTGGTAGGTGAAGCAAACCTGTGGCGCAAAGCGCTGTCGATTAGCAAGCTGGTGGGTCCGGTTCCCCGGAACCCACGTCCTCTGCAATCTGGACATCCTCAGTGGTGTCCTCAACAACAACCGCATCATCAGCAATCTCTACAGTGCGGAAGCTAGACGCCCCAGCCGCTAACTCTGATGCTCTCATCTGGTGCGCCACCTCCTCAGCAATTGAGGCTCTCGTCGTAGCGTCTATCTCTCGGCGCTCCTTCTTTCGTGCTCGCGTCTCGTCCTCTGCTCGACCCCTACGCCTCTTGGCACTCTCGAGGGGGAGGTGGTGGAATTTCAAAAGTAGCAAAAAGGGTCGCCAACACTGTGTCCTCAGCAGGCTCGACAAGAGGGGCCTCAGAATCCGGCACCCTATCCTTTAAGATCGTGTCGATATCTGCACGAAGAATGTCGACTGCAGCCTGAAGGGTCGACACATCCACTAGAGGGGCTGGTCGGGCTAGCACCCTCAACTCAAAGCCGTCCAAGCGCTGGTTAACCTCATCGATCTTCCGCTCTGTTAACTGCACCATTTTCCTCTCTAGGCGCTCTTCGGACTCTGTAATCGACTTCTGCATCTACGGCTGGATATGATAGAGAAGAGTGGCCATTTGTGCCTCTAGTTTTTGGACCCTAGCAAGCGGGACCAGTGCCGGTAGAGAGGCTGTGCGAGAGGAGCTCGGGGCAGTGCTACTACCCGGGATAGACTCGATCGGGGTAGTGTCAGTGGAAGCCACCTGTGTAGCTGTGCGGGCCTGGGCTACTGTATCAGCAAGATCATCAGCAAGTGGGGGCAGCTCCGGAAGGGGCCCTCTGTGTGGAGCCAACTCATTGGCCTCATCTGTGATGAGGCTGGCGTCAATAGTGCCCTGCGGGGTCTTAAGCTGATCTAAGTGCCATATGGGCACACCTGCGGACCTGTAGAGGGAAAAGATCATGCACGGGAAAGGGTACGTAGTAGTGACCTTGAATGCCCTCTCGTGCATGACTGCCTGGAGAAGCGATGCGAAGTCGACCTCGATCCCAGGTAATAATATTATCAGCAGCTGTGGGGGAAAGGCAGTGATGGACAAGCAGCCACAAGAACTTTGTTGTGAATATGAGGTTGGCCTTCTTGATGGCCCCCTTCGGCTCAGTCACCCAATCGGCACCCTCTCCATCTACTGACAGATCCAAGGCCATCCACCTCTTGGTGGTCTCTCTCAGTGATGGCTCGCGCAAGAACTGGCCATCATTAACTATCTGCAGAGGTAGTCAAACTCGGCAGTGAGGGGGGTCCGAGTAGCATCAACACTCTCGCCATATAGAAACCAGCGAATGGCTGGTAGGGAAATGTCAACATGTATGCCCCGTACTCGGACCTGCTCCAGTGGGTCCTGTTTAGCGGGGGCAGCCCGTCTATCTATATGTAATTGGAGAGTCTCTACGTAAGATGCGTAGAACTCTCGGAACAATTCTTCACTGTATCGTCCCAACGGACGTGCTGTCCACTCCAAGCGATCCCTGATGAAGAGATTGTGGATCTCAGGCATCATCGGGAGACTCCCTGTAAGGACCCGCCGCTCCAAGGTGAGTGTTCGAGTCATCTCTCCTTTATCATTCACAAACTTGGCGTCGGAGTAGACTTGAAATTGCCCGTTGACACACCACCGGTTGGGCTGGTCAGTGGCTGGGGTGGGGACCTGAACTGGTGAGCCTGATATAGAGTCTGAACTGTCAGCCTTATCAGACGAGGCCGACGCTGCAGTTGTGGCGGGTGTGGGAACCTCAGTAGAGCCGGAGGCTTCCTCGGACCATGATACTCCTAAGGAGCCAGACGCTCATTCCTCATTTGTGGCTGACCCATAGGGTGTGTCAGTCAGTGTGCGCTCCTCATCAGACTTGGAGGCAATGACTACGCCGGACGCCACCTTTTTGGGTGTTGCTCTAGGAGCACGCGCAGCACGGGAAGGGGTGGAGTAGCCTGGGGCACGTACTCAGGGTCACGCTCATCATCAGAGCCGATGACCATGCGGGCAGACGGGGCGACAAACTTCGATCCCGCGTGCGTAGATGCGGTCTTGCTTGGGTGCCATAGTAGATAGTACCTATAAAGGATCAACATTAGTACGAGTAGAGGCAAACAAGGCAAGCAAAACCATACTTAACAAAACATTGAAAATAGTAAGTAATTGCTATAGAAACAGTGGCACACAACGGGCCTGGTGACGGTCCGTCGTTACTAACACGGACCGTCATGAGGTTCGTCATGTATTACTTGGACTGTGTATATATAGAGAACCCTGAAGGAGAGTCTCTTACGAGCATGACGGTCTTTGCAGGACGGACCATCACAGGTACGACGGTCCATCGTAGAACACTTGAAAAAAATATGGAGACCCTTAGGGGAGGGGTCTCTGACCGTCATGACGGTCGTGCAGGACGTACCGTCGTGGGTATGACGGTCCGTCACATGTGTCCGTTGAAGGACACTTGAAAAAATATGAGAGACCCTTAGAAACAGGGTCTCTGACAACCAGAACGGTTGTGCAGGACGGACCGTTGTGAAGACAATGGTCCGTCACATGTGTCCGTTCAGGAACACTTGAGAAAAAATGAGAGACCCTTAGAAACAGGGTCTCTGACAACCGGAACGGTTGTGCAGGATGGACCGTCGTGAGTATGACGGTCCGTCACATGTGTTCGTTGGGACAGGGTGCTAGGGCTTTTGCAACGGACCCTACGACGGTCTGTCATGGGTACGACGGTCCGTCATCAAGGTCTCGTTCTGAATAACAGTAACAGAACTGAGGGTACCCTATGCATCCTTGATGAACCCACATCAAACTTGTAGTAATTTTGACCTACATTTGTCTAAACCAACTACCTAGGAAACTAGCAATGCAAAAGCACCTATGTCTAGGGTTGTAAACATGGCAATTTTCGAACATTTTTAACCTAGGTTAGATAGAATCGTATAAAAGAAACAAAAAATGACCAAGAACTAACCTATACTAACTAATAAACAAAAATGCAAGATAAATGAGTAGAAATTCGAGACACATACCTTAGAAATAAAGAAAACAACTGGACAAGTACTCGGTGGCTAGGCAAACACCCACACCAGCAACTCCGACTAGCAGATTAACACTTTTAGGGCTTTGGAGAATTTTTGGGGAACAATGATCGAGGGGGAGAATATGGAAGTTGAAAAGAGAGGGAAGTGGGAGGAATAATAAATAAATGGGGTGAAATGAAGGGTTGGGGGTTTAAACGGTCTAATTTTGAAAAATACTGCAGCCGGGTCGGGTCGGGTACGACTCATTAATCACGCGACGGTTCCCCGACGACGGTTCGTCGTACTTGTGACAACCCGTCGTTGGTTCCGTCGTGTGTGCCCTAATTTGAAAATAACAGAAAGACGTACCTGGTACGACGGAGGCATACGACGGTCCATCGCAGGCGCAACGGTCCGTCGATGTATCCGTTAGTGACTGCTGCAGAGTAGTTTTCTGAAGAATTTCCTAGTGATGTACCTGCAAATTTAAAAACCCATTAGTAGAAAAATGCTACCATTAATAAAAAGACTAAGTATTGGGTTGGCTCCCAACAAGCGCCTGATTTAATGTTGCGGCATGACTGGGGACCCTTGATTACTCAGACTTTATCAAGATGGTACGCCTCTATCACTTATTCCCCGTTGCTTTATGCCCAAAATAGAGTTTTATTCTATCTCCATTCCTGTTAAACCGCACTCCCTCCTTGGCTTTTAACTCAACTGCTCCATGAGGGAATACTTGAGTAATCAAGTAAGGGCCAGTCCATTTGAACTTGAGCTTGCCAAGAAGACAAGGCACCCCAGAACTGTCTACAAGCACCAAATCCCCAACCATGAACTCTTGTTTTGCATTTTTCTGTTCAGTCTCCTTCTTCATCTTTTCTTTGTGGGATATGGCAGATACCGATTGGAGCTCACTACTCTGCCTCATGGTCCTACAAATGTTGAAGGTCATTTCTTCATTATTCAACCGAAATGTCATTTGTCCCTTCTCCATATAAACTAATGCTACAACTGTAGCAAGGAATGGCCTCCCAAGAATAATAGGCACTTCAAAATCGACCTCACAATCAAGAATAAAAAAATCAGCCGGAAAGATGAATGACTCCACTTTTACTAGCACATCATGGAGTATCCCTATGGGCCGTTCCACTGTCCGATCAGCCATCAGTAGCCGCATCGCAGTGGGTTTTGGATCCCCCAAACCCAATTTCTCGTAAATTGAGACGGGCATGAGATTTATGCTTGCCCCCCAGATCATATAATGCTTTCGCAAAATGTAATGACCCAATTGTACAAGGAATAGTGAACGCACCAGGATCTTCTTTCTTTTGTACAAGGGATCTTGTAGCAATAGCACTACAATGTTGCAATCTATCATCATCCTCGAAAGCGACTAATCTTTTCTTGGTGACCAGATCTTTCATAAATTTGGCATAACCGGGCATTTTTTCTAGAGCTTCTACCAAAAGGACATTCATAGAAAGCTGCTTCAACATTGTTATGAAATGCAATTATTTACCATCCTCGGTCTTTTTCACTAATCACTGAGGGAAGGGTGGTGGTGGCCTAGGCATGGGAATTACCTTGATAGGTACTTCTGCATCTTTTCCATTACTTTCCTCTGCTTCACCACTACCCTTTACCACATTATCATTATCCTTTCTCACATTTTCCTCATTATATGGCATAGGTCGGTCAATGGTTTGCTTATCACCTTGAGTAGTGATTGCCATACAGTGCGCATCATTCTTTGGATTTTGCACAGTGTTGCTAGGAAGAGTGCCCGGTTGCCGTGTGTTCATTGTCGCAGATAATTGGGCCATTTGCAACTCGATCTACTTAATCAAAATTGCATGTGTATCAACTTTTGCCCAATACTGCCTAAATCACACCTCAACTCTTTAATGTGTTCATCACTAGTGTCGAACCTCCTCATCATTTTGTGCAACATATCCTCAACTCGCGTCATACTATCTCCACCATCCCTAGGAGTAACTTCACGATTTTGAGGAGGGACATAGGGCCCATTTCTGTCGTTTCTATTAGCATAGTTACCCTTGTTAAAGTTGTTGTCGCGGTTGTAGTTTCCATCTCGGACATAATGACCCTCACGGTTGTAGTTACCATAGTTCCGACCTTGGCGCCAATTATCTTGATTTGAGCCTTGGGCGCTTGGTCGGAAACCCCCCGTCTGCTCTTTTACTACATAGGTGTTCTCCGCATAATAGCACTCATCACTAGGAGGTGGTGGTTTAGCCAAGTAGTTGACTGCATTTATCTTTTCTGCACTCCCTGTGACATGTTTTAGTACCAACCCAAGCTCAGTTCTCATCTGAGCCATTTCTTCATGAATCTCATCTGTGGCTGGGTTGTGAGTGGACTGTACTGCAAAGGTGTTTCTCCCTGTATCAGACTTCCTAGTACTTAAATCTTTGTTATTTCGTGAGATTTTCTCTTAATTTTCAGCGATCTCATCATAAGGACACTCCCCATAAGATCCACCTGCTATAGTGTCTAACACCGCTTTATTGTAATCATCCTGTCCCCGATAGAAGTATTCCTTCAGTGACTCTTCATCTATACGGTGATTTGGAACACTTCTCAAGAATGAGGTGAATCTATCCCAAGAACTACTAACTGGCTCTCTTGGTAGTGCCACAAAGTTGTTCACTTTGTCATTGTGGTTTAGTTTCTTGGAGAACGGATAGTAGCGTGCTAAGAAAACATCTCTTAATTGGTTCCAAGTGAAGATTGAGTTTCATGGGAGCTTAGTGAACGAAATAGCAGCCTCTCTCGTCAGTGAGAGAAGAAACACTCTTAGCCCTATTACATCTAGATCCAAATCAGGCCTCCCCACACAACTTTTACGCACTGCCCTTACCTTAGCTATATGGGCATGTGGATCCTTAGAAGGAAGCCCTGAAAACAAAACTCTGGCAGTGAGCTTTTGCATCAGGCTACTAGTTACCACAAAGGTGTGGCCTGTGGGTAGAGGGGGAAAGACAAGTGCCCCATCTGAGTCTGCTATTTTATCATACCCTTTATAGTATGCTTAGGGCCGTGGAACGGGATTTTGTCCCCACTGTTGATGTTCACCCGGAGCATCGGGTAACATATGACCATGAACATCAACCGCAGCTGGGATGTTCTGGTTCGGATCCTCATCATTTATTCCCAAGTTTCGATTCATATTGCGCAGTGTACGCTCTAACTCGTGATCGTAGGGAAATATAGGTTCTCTTCCTCTCCGTGTATTTGGCATATAAGGAGGATAGTTCTGAAAAGAAATCAAAAACAATAAAACAAAGTAAAATCAAGAAAATATCAACTAAACTATAGTAATAAGTTTAAGTTAATCTAAAAGCTAGACCTCTCCGGCAGCGGCGCCAAAATTTGGTACGCTCAAACTTACTTCTCAAATAAGAAGTAAAGCGGTCGTGTCAAGTAAATAACCCAACTAGTGAGGTTGGGATCATTCCCACGAGGAAAATAGTCTAGAATTAACTTCAACCTGTTATTACTATTGTTTGGTAAATGACTTCCATGGAAAGTAAAAACAATAAAGGGGGGTTTTTATTTCTAAATGAGTAAAATTAATTAACAAACTTGACAGAGACACTTAACAACTTTGAATGTTGGATTTTAATCAATCAATCAAAGTAACTAGGGTTTACGTGTTCCCCACAAGTTCATAACTTGATAACTCTAACTATAACAATTCTTTCCTAGTATCTTGCATGCAAAGTGATAAGTTATGTATTTCTAAATCCTTGGTCCGGCATCTAGAAAATCTCACTCCGCACCTTGGTCCGGCTACTGTGTTTCTATCCTAACCCTTATCCTTACCTCATATTTAGCAGCGTATTCAATATTTGACTAAGTTATCACCTCATACCAATCAATACTAGCCTATTAGATAGTATACACTAAATCTACGTTAATAATTCTTTTCCTATTATCTAACTCATTTGTCCGGCAAGTAGCATTAAGGCGAGTTCTAACGTTGGCTATCGGTTAAAAAGACTTCTAAGTGAAAGAATTATTAATACATGCAAGACACTATTCTAGAATTATTATTTTAGTTAGGGTTTATCTCATTATTTTCCTATGGTTCCCACAACCCTAGTTATGGAGCTTAGTCACTCATGTCCATAAACACAATATTCAAATATATTAAATAAGAGTTCATGTACTTACTTCAATGAGAAAGAGTAAAATCCAAAAGTTTTCTTGATTAATCACCAATATTCACTTGCAAGAATCTCAAAGTAATCAATAATCTCACAAAAAGTCTAATGATTATCAAGAATCTCACAATACAATGTTTACCAATAAGGAATTTTACAATCTAAGAGTCTAACTATCTAGTGTCTAACCTCAAAAACAAGGTTTTTCGAACTATTTATAAAAAAACATAAACCTAATTAAACAAGGATTCTAATTGCTGGAAATCTGCCAAAATGTGGCTGGGTCGACGAACCTCGCGACGGACCGTCATGTACTCCGTCGTCCCATACTTGTGCAATTTCTTCTGCTGCTCTTTTAATTATCCTCGAAGGCAAGTATGACAGACCGTCATAGGCACAACGGTCCGTCAAGGATCTTCGTTCCAAAACACTTCAACTCTTGGAATCTGGATACTGGGATCACTTCTCTAAACTTCATGACGAACCTGCAAGACGGACCGTCATAGACACGATGAACCGTCACAATCTTCGTAACCCCACACTTGGTCAGACTTCCCAATCTTCCTTCAGCAGATGCACTACGCTGCCACCTACGGACCGTCGCAAGCACGACGAACCATCATAAGCTCCGTAGGTGGTGGTCTCTTCTGCATTTCTTCGCTCAAAATCTCCGCATTCAGCTTTGGACAGATTTCCTGCAAAACAAAGAGAAACTTATATAAAAATTAGCACAAGAAGACTTTTGGACACACTAAACTTAAAGAAAAAGTATTAATTATACCGTGAAATCACGGTATATCAATTTACCTTAGTGATTTTATATTTTTTTTTATCTGGTGTATTAAGTAGTTCAAAAGACATGATTTTTCTATTAAATACTTTTGTATTATAAATCTGTTATGAGTCTTTTCACATCCTAATATATATATATATATATATATATATATATATATATATTCTATACTCTTTTTTACCCTTAATTTAAAAGTTGAAAAGTTAAAAAACATAATCACATTTAATAATATTCTATTTAATTAATTAATCATACTCATCAAAAGTTGGGAATAAAAATATGTTTTTCATTAATTTTAAAATTAAATTAGTAGACTTTTAAACAAAATATATTGAATTTGAATGTAGAAAATTTTTACATATTTCCATATTTATTGACTTTTAATTTCTTAGTTATTACTTCAATTAAAATGTTTAATTCCTCTCATCTTCCATGGAAGTAAATCATAACCTTTTCATATTCTTTACAGGATTCTATAGATTTGGACAAAAATTTATATTATTCAATCACATAATCAAACGATCTCTCAAACTCTAACTAAAAATTATCTTATAAGTTCTATATTCATAGCTTCTACAAGCTTTTTGATTGTCATGCGTTCATCACCCATTCTCTACTACTGGGGTTCAGCTACAAAACAATATTTAGCTTTGGGTTTAAGAGTTATGTTGCTTCATTGTGGAAATGTTGGAGGCAAAACACATTATATCTCTTCTTACAATTTTGATAATGTATTTATTTTAGTATAAATAACAGGACGAAAACAATATTTATGTATAAAATATTGTTAATATTTTTTTAATTTATATGGTGAAACTCCTTTCAAGGTCAGTTGTATCGTTATTTGTGCATTATTTTACTAATATTCCTTTGTTATCTTACTCAAAAGATCATTCTTTTTGTGTGTGCATATATTTTCACTTTATTTACTGGTTTTATATTTTATTATAAGTTTTTTGGGTTGCAATTATTTTCGTCTTTTAATAAATTGGTGGTGATAATCTCTAGTATAAACTGAACAAAAAATATAAGTCTACTTCACTTATGTATTTCATCATCTTATAATATAAATTTATGTAAAATAAATCTATTTGGTCATTTTTTCCTCATTAACATGATTAATATATATTTACTCGTTATCACGTCTTTAATAAGTTTTTTAGATATGTTTGCGTCCATTTCTAAAATTTAGAGCAAAAGTTAACAACTACAACACATACTATATGCTATATTATCTTAATTAGTTTATATTTTTCAACATTTTTTGTTTTGCAAAAAAATTACCAAAATTTAATGAAAAAATTAATTGACACTGTTTATTTTGCATAAAACAAAATATACAAAAGAATAATATAATTAATAATTATCAATGTTAGATTATGCCTATATGAATTTATATAATATTAAAGAATAAACTAGTGTGTGTGTGTGTGTGTATATATATATATATAAAGAGAGAGAACGATGAGAATACAAAGAGAGGTGAAAATACTAAGAGGAAGAGTAGAGAAAATACAAAGAGATAGATAGAGAGGTAATCAAAATACAATGAGGGAGAGGTGAGCTATACGTAGAGAGGGAGAGAGAAAGAGAAGCGAGCGAGATTGAGGAAATAGGACAGAATATATGATTTGTAAATACCCAAACTAAAGTTATAGATCTCTTAAGATGATAAGTTATTTTTAAAGAGAAAAGGACAAATATACCCCGAAAACTATCAAAATAGTATGCAGATTTCCTCTGTCATACATTTGGGACATTGGTGCCCCTGTCATTTAAAAACTAGAGCATATACACCATTTATACTAACGGACATATATATGTATCTTATCCACCGACCTGACATTTATTAAGTATCAAATCAATGGATAAAACTGCGTTATGTGTCCCTATTTAGTCTTTCGTTGGAGTGAGAGGCATATATGCAGAGTTTTTTGACAACAGGGGCACCAACATCCCAAAAGTATGATGGAGGATATCTACATACTATTTACTGTAGTTCGAGGATATATTTATTCCTTTTCCCTTTTTTAAATTTTCTTTTTGAAAACAACATGACATTTTTGGAATTAAGCAAACAGTTTTAGTATTATTTTTTTGACAACATGTTAAGGAAAAGGCCAAATATGCATCATTTGTTAGACAACAGGGGTAGATATGCATCAATTTTTTAACGAAGGGGTATATCTGGTCAATAGTTGAGGGGGTTTATTTGCCTGTTTCCCCTAATTTTTTTGATTGCTAATCAAATAAATTTACAATATTTTGTTACCTAAATGTGAGGAGAGATCATAAGAAAGTTATTTAAGATTTTTTCCTTTCTAGATGAGAGAATCCAATTATTATTTTTGGTACATAAGTTAGTCTTTTAGATTTTGTCACCTAAATGTGAGGAGAGATCTTAAGCAAGTTACTAAGGAATATTCCTCTCAAGATGAGAATCCAATTTTTTTTTTTGGTTAGTCTTTAGATTTTGTTACCTAAATGTGAGGAGAGATCTTAAGCAAGTTATTGAAGAATTTTCCTTTATAGATGAGAATCCAATTGTTGTTTTTGGTAAATAAGTTAGTCTTTAGATTTTGACACCTAAATGTGAGGAGTGATCTTAAGTAATTTATTAAGAATTTCGTTTCTAGATGAGAATCCAATTGTTGTTTATGGTACATAAGTTAGTCTTTATATTTTGTTACCTAAATGCGAGCAGAGATCTTAAGCAAGTTATTAAAGAATTTTCCTTTATGCATGAGAATCCAATTGTTGTTTTTGGCACATAATTTAGTCTTTTCTCTATTTACACGGTATAAATACTACTTCCTATGACTCTTATCATTCATTGAATATGCATTCACTATTGATACTTCAAACACCCGTCCATACACAACAAGAACACTCTCTTTTCAATACTCTCCCTATTCCTTCCAACTTTAACCAATAAAATTGTCGAAATATCTCCATATAGAGATGATGGTCCTAATCTTCTCGAAGTTCCAACTCAAATCTCTCCTCCAATTAAGGTGTTTATCAAAATCTTTGAATGAACTAATTTCAAGCCCAAACTTCATATGGCTGCATACAAAACAATTTGTCCTCCTAAAAACCCCTACACATTTATTCAAAAGGTATTTCAGCAAAGGTCTTCAGAAGGAAAAAATTCAACTCATTGATGTATCAAATTTTGACAACCCTGTTATGCGATTAAGATCACCTTTTAGTGTTGACTTGTCATATTATTTCTATTGTAGGATCATTGGTATATGCAACACTGTTCTCTTTATGTTAGATGCTTTATTAGACCATAGTAGTCCTGAAGGTACTTTGGAATCCTAGCATTTCCAGATGCCTCACCCTCCCAATGACTCCTCTTGGTTGTAACAACTCGGGCGGGACTTACATGTTTGTCCTTGGGTTTGGCTTTGCTGTTAAAACAAGAGAATTACAATTTTGTGAGGATGACCTATGATCATGGTAATGGTTAATACTTGATGCCACCTAGGGTTGAGATTTATGCGCTTAGTTCAGGAATTTGGAAGGATTTTGATGGTTTTATTGTAGATATTGGTATTGTAGAGTACTTCTGGACACATGTTGAAATTTGTTGGGAAGTCTATTTGACTGAATATAAGAGGAATGAGGAGAGAAGATTCGATAACTTTATTATGTTATTTGATCTCAATGAGGAGATTTTTCAGGAAACAATTTAGAATTGATTTTGTTTAATATCGATGTCTAAAAGATTACTCATGATGAGTAGTTTTGGTGTTGCGATAGAAAAATAAATGTGGTTACAGCTTTTGAGTGATCTTTTTAAATATTGTGTTGACTAGCTGCATTTGGATGTGATTCTTGCAATGAACACCACAAGTATGCTTTTAATTTTCCTGATGTGCCAGATGAGTGTATTTAGAAGTATCATGTGTAGTGATGTTTACTTGAAAACATCCATGTGAAGTCCTACAATTTCCCTTGTTAGTTCAATTGGTTGAGTCTTGGTGAATATGGAACATGATCATGGAGGAAAAGTCAATGAGTGAGCCAAATTTGACATAATCCTAAAATGACTACCTTGTGAGGTGTGAATCCATGTTTGCACCAATTGAGACTTTTGAGCAACAACTACCCCTACCTTCTCACCTAAAATCATTTTTGAAGCATTATGATATTTGAATAGATAACTTAGGCCAAAATCCTAAGTTGTGGTGTAGATAGGAACGATGAATTAGAGCTAAGTGAAGGGCAAAAAAGAAGAAATGAGACTCTGAAATATTTACAAAAAGAACGAAGTCTTCCTTATAATTTTTTTTAAAAAGTGTGTATTTGTCATCAATTTGATTAGCCTAGAAAAATGGAAATGAGAAAAGAAGATTCTAAGCATAAATTCTTTGAGATCCAAAGATGATAAGCGTCATTGAAGATGACTTAGACTTTTCATGTATGAACATCACTATAAAGCAGTGCATTTACTCTTATATGATATTGATTTACTATCTCCACATCTCTATAGTGTTAAGGTAATTTTATATTTTGTTTAAATCTTAGGTTAATTGCGATAATTGATAGCAAAAGCTTTATGTTAAGTCAGTGGTACTATCCATCCATTTGTTCTTACTAATTCCAAATGAGCTTATTTGAAATTCTAATGTCTCGACAAAGAATTATCTACGTTTGTCACAATGTTGATAACACCTCTATACTGTTGCACTGAGCCAAGGGAATTTGGCCATGGTACTAGCCGTTACTGATTGTCATAAAATAATGTTGACAGACGTGAAAGGGATGTTAGCTTTGTATAATCCTAAGCTGCAAACAACACAAAGAACCACTATTGTTGGTACTATGTACTCTTTTGACTATGAGAATTACGAGGAAAGCCTAGTTTTGTTAGATAAAGCGGAGTTACTGCCTCTAGTTGATAAAGCATCTGAGGAGTCCACAAATGACGACGATGACGACGATGATGATGATGATGATGACGATGAAAATCAAGTACTTGAACACCTGAGGAATCATGTTATGCATGAGCGTGTCACGACTTTACTTGGAGCCCTAAATTGTAATGAACAAATGTTATGATGTTTAGGAATACTTATAGGGGAGATGGAATATTTGCCTTCTCAGTCCTTCAAAAATTTATTTTATCATAGTTATATTTGTTGTTTTGTCTATTTCGATTATTATGATTATTGTTGTGACTATATTAAATTTGAGTGTTCCTCCAATTGTAGTTTCGTACTTGACTAGATCAACTAATCTGAATGTCTAGAATCTTTTAATTATTTTTTATATGTTAACCTAAATTTAGCAACCCAAGACACCTCTTTCCCTAGGAGTCAATACTGTCATTCTCCACCCTGCTGGCTCAATCACCCAATGGCCCAACCTCAAGGTTGGAGGTTGAGAACTCTTTCCACTTGAGCTAGCTTTCTTGTCAGATGAAATTATACAAAATTAATTGTGCTAGTGATTGCATTTTACTTAACATAATCAAATCTTAAGTAAAACCACTAACAAAGTCTTTGATTTTCTTCAATTGTTTACACAAAAAATGCAGATGCTAGCAGTTTATTGATCATTCGTGATTCTATTCAAATAAAAATTTAAAAAAAAGTAACAATAACCGATCTTTCTTAATTCTTTTTCTTGGTTATTTTTTTAGCCTCTATTGAAGTATCCAAAAAACATTTATCTGGGACAACAACTGAGTGTAGGCTGGCATATTTTGCGGTGAGAAAGAGTGTAAACCAATATGTTTCTTTTTCTGGCATCGACTACCTTGAACTTTTTTTATCACCTTTGCAACTATCCGATGGTTATGGTTGCATCCATGGGCGGAGCTATGACATGGTAAGGTTGGTTAGATGACCAATCTTCGTTGGAAATTTTTTTAAAATGTATATAATAAATATCGATTTTATAGATATATATTAATAATTAAACAACCTTGACATAATAAAGGTTGGACAACCCAATGGTTAAAGCTATGCATAAGTACCATTGCATCCTGGGTTTGAGCCCCACTTTGACAATTTTTTATTAATTTTTTCATAATTCTGTTTTTTCTCTTAGTAAAGGCAAAAATCAGTCTGGGTTCGATCCCAGGCTTAAACATTTTATTTTTTAAATATTTATTCCATTTTTCTCTTAAGAGTAAGTAAAAATATTACCCTTTTTAAGTTAAAAAAACTAAAGGAAATAAAAGGTCTATTTTTGGTTTTCTTAATTTTAAAAAAAGAATAGATTCATAGTTGTTGTCTTTTCCTTTTAATTTTTTGTCTTTTTCTTTTCCCAAGGCTCTTAACAATTTTACACTTAACCTTTCTCTCTTCTCAACTTTCATACATATTCGCAATGTTTTAAGAAATTGGAAGCTTTAATCATTGTGTATTTCTTCCTCGACCGCCATTGAAATGTAATTTGTGAAAAGGTATTTCTTAGTTCTTTTTTCCTTTAGTTTATTTTTTTCTAATCATGTGTTTCAAGCTTTGAGGGGAAATTTTAACTCTAATATTGAACAAAGTAAAGAGTATGAACAACTTGGAGCACTATATAGAAATCAATAATGTCACGACCCAACCCGATGGGCCGTGACTAGTGCCCGTTTTGGACACCCACATACAAACCTGCTAAGTATAACCAACTGAAACTAAGACAATATGGAATTTAATCAAATCAAGCCAACCCCAACGTCATATATATATAAGAGGACCTGTCTCATAAGGAGTCATAATAATTCAACCATAACAGCATACGCGAGCCGACAAGGCTGCCACTACACAATACACAATGATGTACGCAGCCGACAAGGCTGCCCCTGTACAAGCGGACATCCCAAACAAACCATGTCCAGACCATTATCCAAAACATATATATACAACCCATATAATGTCCACAGACCTCTAAGAGTACATTAGTGAAACTCAACGGGAGAGGGCCCCGCCATACCCATTGACGAGCAAAAGACTACACAAAAGTTATGTACCAAAACGACTGGGCTCCGAAATAGTGGAGCTCTCCCAATCAGCAGAGTTGATATCCTAGGCGGGAGGATCACCGAACTGTGCGTCTACACCTGCGGGCATGAAACGCAGCCCCTCGAGGAAAGGGGGGTCAGTACGGACAATGTACTGAGTATGTAAAGCATAAGGTAAAGATGATAGGATACCAATATGGAAAGTCAAAACAAAATATCGCTACACATATACCCTCTTAAGTGAAAATCATGCATATATTTAACATTTAAGGTGCCCAGCTTCCCTAGTAAGGGGATCGGCAAAATAATCATCACGTCATCTCCGTCATCATCATCATCATAACCATCCTCATCACCAATCATATATATAATATACATACCCGACCCTCTAGTGAGGAACTCAGTGACATATGCAAGAAACTCCGCACGAACATTACCCGGCCCGGGACTCGGTGAAATGATAAATGACTCTATGCATGAGCAGAATATTATGAGTAACCATATGCAATTAAAATCATTTCTTATAACTCAATAGAAAAATCAACGTGAACCAGCAAGGAGTATTACCAAAGATTAATGTTTTATCAAGATTATGAACCTTTAATACGATATGGAAACGTAAAATCTCAATGACTCTAAGAAGCATTACCATAGATATTAGAGATCATCATAGCCTTAGACATAGCCGATATATAGAGGAATAATTGTGGAAGCAAGAATAAACGTCACCTAGACGCTCTAGAGGTAAGTATCAAATCTGTCCGTTATTCGCTTATTTTTAAAAGTCATGCCAAGCAAAGAAAGAAGGGACAGCGTTACATACCGTATAATCGAGCCACACGTCCAATATTTACTGCTCAAGCTATTAATCTATAACAAGCAACAATCGTGCCGCAATTAGATAAACATCGTGCTTTACTTTCTTGTAAGCTAGCTAATAATCTAACGAAAATTCGGCAGCACCTCCCCTATTTTCCTTACTTCGTCCCAATCCGACAACAATCCAAATTATCCACAGCAATACCAATAACACATATAACCCAAAGAATCATATTAAACAGCCCCCTCCCCAAAACTGTTCCGTCTCGGCAACCATAGCAGCGAAGGAACGACACATCAAGCGATAACTCGTTGTATAATTCGCAACAATCTACCTTATTGTATTCATCCTTTGGAGTATATACTCATAATCACATTCAACATATACATAATGCCAAAACAGAATTTTCCTGCAGTTTGCTTTAATCAAAACAGCCCAAGCACCAACACGACACCACTAATAATCCGATTATGGTTTCCATTCATACCTAGCACATTCAATAACTAAAACAAACTTCCTAAGCTAATGGTCACGCCCCCTTCTTAAAATTAATGGATAATTAACAAGGCTATTCTAAAGGATTAACACACCAAACAAGGAGATTACTAACCAAATTATTTGCAGCTGCCGGCCAAGAGTTGCAGGGTTGGTTTCTCCATTTCCATAGCTGCCTAAGACAAGTGGTGAAGAAAAAGATTATATGCAGCAATGCATTTCACCACTTTATTTAGCATGGAGTGGATTTCTCCACCTCATTTAATAGTATGAAGTGGAGGCAGCCCTACTCTACACCTGTCCACTAAGGCCAGCCCACAATCTGATCCCTTTTTAATTTTTGCCTTGAGTAGTGGGGCCAACTAGATTAAATTAATCCTAATCAGCCACCAATTATGAGTGGTGGGGCCCATTGGATTAAATCAATCCAAATTAGCCACTAATTAATCCCTCACTTAAAGTTAATGGCACTTACATTAGCCAACTCATACTTAATATCACATTTGGAAATAACATTCTTGCCTAATATTTCTTTACGTCTTCTAGATCACGATGCGCACTACGTATAAAAAAAATAAAAAATACGAGGCATAACAAATAATTGTGGTATGACTATTTTGAAACCAATCTTTATAATATAATTAGCAAGGCTTATTTTTGTAACAACCCTAAAAATGAATAAGATAAGAAATTCTCAATGTGTCATGAATGCCTACGATTAGACAAGGGTTCACACAGATTGATGTGCGTAGAACCAGACCTCGGAATCCTTACTACAGTAAAACCAACTAACTTGGGGAGTAAGTTGAGCTTTGAAAAGGTTGGGTCCAACCATATAGGGATCTCGAATACAAAGATTTACTCGAAGGAGTCTTTACTGGACTGAAAAGAAAATCTTAGGTTTGAAGGGTCTAGGGGTAAAATGGCCTTTTCCTGGCTAAGGGTCATAATTACCCTAGATAATGTAATTATTTAATTACTAAAGTGGAGGGGAAATTTGGGGAGAAAGGGCCAAAATTGAGCCCTTGAGATGAAGTCTTGCTCCACCGAGTTTGAACCTTGGTAGGAGCAATGATTTAATGTGATTTTTTCAATTGGTGAATTTATTTAATAAATTAATAATTAATGGCTAATTTAAGAAAAAATGAAAAAAATAGATTTTGTTAATTATTATTTATTTATTAATTCATGTTCTTTTTAAATTTACTAAGTCTTGCCAACTAACCTAGTTTTAAGAGACATTATCTCACACAAACTCTCTCTCTCTCTCTCTCACGCCTAAATCTCTCTATCTCTCTCGTTCGTTCTTTTTTTCCTGCCTGCAAAAATAGAAGATAAAAACATTCGAAAGCAATAAAAAGTTATCTACTTACAAAAAAAATATACAAGGAAAGGAAGGTAACTTAAGAAATGAAAACTTTATATCATCTTCTCGATGGGATTGTGTGGAAGGTTTAGGGGAGGATTTGGGCATCACTTTGACATTGTTGAAATCTACAACAAGGTATGGGTTTTCTCTCTTGAGATTCTTTCTCCAAGAGAAATTTCTTTCTATAAAATTTTAAACGTATGAAACTAGGGTTGTCCCCTTTATTGTTGAATTCCTTGTCCCTAGTCTCCTTCAGATTTCAATCTAAATTAGGTTAGAAATCATGTTGTTGGTATGGTTGCTGATAGCTAAGTGTGAAATATGATGTTCTTTGTGATTTTGTGTTTGGAAATAGCAACATTGTTCAATGATGTCAACCAAAAATGATGTGTTGCAATATGTAAAATGTTTGTTGTGGTTTTCCGTATTGAAGTCTTAAAATGTGTAATTTGTGATGTTCATATGAGGTGTATGTGACTGATTCTAAGTGGAAAGTTGTAGCTAAAACAACAATGAATCTACATCTAAGAATGTGCTAAACAAATACATGAAATACACCCCAAAAAGGTGTTAAATGATTCATGAATTTTCCTAATCTTTCAAGCAAAAAAAATGAAAAAAACTAAAAGTTAAGTTTAGGCTAAAGTATAGAGTAATATGGAAATTTAATTGGTTTTAAAGGGATGAGGTTACCAGGATTCGAACCTGTGACATCACCCGTGTAACACCTTAAATTTGCAAGAAAGGAAAAGGGGTCAAGGGGATTCAAAATGGGGTATACTGGCTGAGAAAGGAGAACGAAAAATTTAAATAAATTAAATACGAGGTGTGGGAATCGAACCCTGGACCTCCAGGCAGCGAATGAAGTGAAAGAAAAATAAAATAAAGGAAATGCTAGGCATGGGAATCAAACCCACGACCTCAAGGCTGTAAAGGAGAAAGGGAGAAGAAATAAAAAGAAAATAAAGTGAGGTTGTGGGGGCTCGATCCCGCAACCTCATTTCCAATGCATAGCCAAGTTAACTTTTAACTAAAAATAAAATAAGGAGGCTGTTAGGATTCGAACCCACAACCTCACAGCGCCTAGAAAAATAAAGCATAATTAAAGAGAAGCTGTGTGGGTTCGATCCCACAACCTCATGGTCCATGCGAATTGGACAGGAAGAATTAAATGAAAATATAAAAGGGGTTGTGGGGGTTCGATCCCACAACCCTTCGGCATAATAAGAAAAGAATTCAAGGAGAAAAATAAAGAGAGAATATTGATGTTGGGGCTTGTTATAGAGTCCCAATGTCATGAAGACTAAAATAAAGTCAAGGAAAAATATAAATATTGTCCAAGGGGTTCTAACTTAGGTTCCCTTGCCCAAATTTCTGTGTTGATACATAAGTCGTACGTGAATTAAATGTTCAACAACAATCCAACCTACTTACATCGAAAATGAGATCTTGATATACACACAAGATACATAAGTCTTGTACTACATAATCTTAGGAAGATATGACTCAATTAATGAACTATAAATGAAGCCTCATGGCTTTTATGTAGAGACCCATAAGTCTAGCATACGTTTAAAAATAAGTTAACCTAAGATGTATGAAGTGAAATGAAGTAACCATACAAGGGTTAAGTACAAGTGTAAAACACACTTAATGGCCAAGTACATTGGCATATGATGAAATGAACAATGAAATGATGAAACCCTAGAAGGGTTAAGTAGGTGAAACACATTAAATGGACAAGTACATTGTCATATGATGAAATAAACATTCACGTAAAAAAGGGGTGAGTAACGATGAAGAGCAAATTTGCTACTGTTAATGAATGTGGTGACAACATGATATGAGGCTAATGTAAAAGGTGAGAGCAATCTCAAATGAGCCTTAGTAAATGTTAAAAAAATGTACTCACCTAAGAGAGTGTAAAGTTAATGAAAAGACCAGTCTTTATGAACACTCTAATGAAAGTATTGAGATTGACACAGTTAATAATAATGATGAGATGAGAAATCATCTATTGTCCTTATACTAGAAGCCAACTTCCATGATGTATGAGTTGAATGTAATGGAACTTTATAATGAGAACCGATAGACTAGCTATGAGCAGTGATGCCTTCTTTTGAAAGGGCAGAAGATCACGTAACTCTCATGAGATGAGACTGTCCAGCATGCCGGGTATGGGTCTCCTTATATCTCTTAGTCTTCGAACCAATACTGCCAATATAGGGATCGAGCGGGGTTCAATTCCCATTTACGCTAGCATGTTTAGATCACTTTGGCCGGTGATTCCACCTCTTTTCGGTATGGGGGAGACACTGGATTTCATGATGCTCACATGTCCTATGTCGGTTAAAGTTAAAGTTCCCAATGAATGTATGAGGCCAGCCTCAATGATGTACACAATGAAATGAATGATATCAAAGGTGTTAGGATAGGATAATCAATAGGTGAGCTAGACTCAAGTAATGATACTAGATTATTCTTGATCATTGCACAGCAAACCGATGAGAGTCTTAAACTACCTCGTAGGAATAGTTGATGCTTATACTAGATTATGAATGAATGAAATGAAGTACGTATGAATGAATGAAGTAGACTCTGTGTTTGCTAATGAAGACTCCCTAGTTGAGGTCTCATATATTGAGCCCTAATTTTTGAAAGTCTTATTGTCAAGTCCATGATTCCAACATGTCGTGGGATATGAATGTATGTTATAAAAGATGTTTTGTGCTATATGTTATGTGATATGTATTATGTGTAAAAAGTTATGTGTTGTCTGCGATATGATAAGTATGATGATGCATATTACTTCTCATAGCATGACCTTCCTAATCAAGGTTTGGAAAGCTCACTAACTTTCCTAATCCAAATATTGAAAGTTCATTAACTTTCCTAATCCAAATTTGGCTAGTCCACTGATTTGACTTCCCATAATCATGTTGTTAGGAAAGAGCTATTATTGCTCATGCACGTCTGTGGTGTGTGCTTGCATATATATACTTAGTACAAATGTGTGCTAAACCTATACAATTCTACAATTTTAGGTGCAGGAACAGGTGGATGCTAGAGCTACAGGTTGACACTGAAGCTATCCGGACGTCGAGCATTCATTCGGACATGGTAGGCCTTCATGCTTTCGAGGATGCTTGCCAATTTATATTCTAGCTTAGTCTTAGGATTGAGTTAGTGGAGTATTTTCCACTATCGTTTCTTTCCCGTATTATCTTAGAGTTTATATTGGTACCATTTTGGAAAGTATTTATTTATTGCTATAGTAAACTATTTCATTTATTTAATGATATTATCGTTAGATGGTTGATGGTAAAAAAATTATGAAGATATTATAAATGATTAGTAAGAATGTTAAGTAACAAAAAGTTCAAATTTTCCCCTTAAATTAACCTAGATGGAGTAACGATGATGTATGTAGGCTTGTCTGCGACCTTTGAGAGGTCAACAACGCTTGTCTCATCTTAGGTCTATATTCTTGTTGTGAAAAAGTTTGTATCAGAGCACTAGGTTAAATTCCGAGAATAATAAGTTCACATCAACCATATTGAGTAGTTTCTAAGTCATGGTAGTGAAATGCACCACTATCCTGAATTAGAGACTTCATGGTGCGTAGGAAAATTCCCTTCTTCTGATCTTATCGTGGCTTTCCGAATGTTCAATTTCTTGGTGTTAGAGCATGTCTAACATCAATCCTTATTGTTTTCACAGAATGAATACTAGGAGGAACGTTGGTCAGATGAGAAGAAGAGTAGCTGCTGGGAACAATCGGGTTCCACCCCAGGCTCCAACTGAATAAGGAGCTATGCCAGTTAACCCGGTTGGGTTGACTGGTGCGGAGGTGCAGGTATCTCTGGCCCAGATGGCACATGCCATCACTATGCAGGCCCAGCCTATGACTGCCAGGTCAATCGACAGAATGTTCAGAGGGAAAAACCATCAGTGCGTAGTATGGCTGACATGTTGAGAGACTTCAGAGGAACCACAAGAGTTTGTGAATGAGGTGCATAAGATTTTGGTGGCTATGTGGGCGCAAATACTAAAAAAGCAGATTTGGCTTCCTATCATCTTAAGGATGTTGCCCAGATCTTGTGCAATATGTGGCAGGATAGCCGAGCTTTGAGCGGAGTTCCGGTCATGGGAGTTGTTTAAGATACCCTTCCTAGAGAGATTCTTTCACAGGGAAATAAGGGAGGCGAACTATCTAGGTATACTTTTTTGCTAAGTATATAACAACTAGGATGAGATGAGTACTGAAGTTTGTTAAATTATCCAGGCATGCTACTTCCCTTGTATCTAATAGCAGGGATGAGATGAGCAGTTTACTCACAAGAATCATAGGAGATCTGGAGGAGTGTCGGTCTGCGATGCTCCATGATAACATGGACCTCTCCAGGTTGATAATGCATGTCCAGCAGGTAGAGGATAGCTGCAAAAAGAGGGGTGTTCGTGATGCTAGGAGGCCAAAGCCTCAAGATCAGGCAGGTCCCAGCCATGGAGGCCATAGAAACAATTTTGGCATCTGTGAGAAGACCAAGTTCAAGAATGGGCAGCAGAGTTCTAGGAATTCTAATTGACAGAAGAGTACAACACGTAGAGGAGGCAAACCCGAGCCCAAGAAGGGAAATGAAGGTGAGATGCAGCATCCCAAAAACAACTGTGCTAAGTGTGGTCGTGCTCATAGTGGAGAGTGCAGACAGGGCACTAATGCGTGTTTCGGTTGCGATAAGAGTGGTCATATTGTTAGAGACTGCCCACTAGACAGAGGTCAGGCTGGAGGTAATGCTCAACCTAGGCCTAATCCACAGGTTGAAGCAGCAGCCGAGCCTCCTAAGAGGAACAAGTTCTATGCCCTAAAGGGCAGGGAGGAGCAAGAGAAGTCTGGTGATGTGGTCACACGTATGCTGCAAGTATTCTCAACTTCTATTTATGCTTTACTTGATCCAGGGTCTATGCTTTCCTTTGTAACTCCTTTGCTTTCTCTCACTTTTAAAATATTGCCTGAATTTCTTTATGATCCTATAGTGGTTAGTACACCTTTTGGAGAAAATGTAAGAACTGATAGAGTATTCAAGGATTGCCCAATAGTTATAAGTATAAGTCTATGTGTGCAGACTTGGTTGAGTTACCCATGCATGATTTTGATGTTATCCTTTGCATGGACTGGTTTCACAGCTGTTATGCTTGTTTGGATTGTCACAGCAGAGTGGTGAGATTTCATTTCCCTAATGAAGAGGAACTACTTTGGGAGAGGTATAGCTCGAGTCGTCCTAATCCCTTCATTTCGAACCTTAAGGCCAATAAAATGATGTCCAAGGGATTATTATGTCATATTTTGAGTGTTAATGATTTAGATCATGACATTCCTACCATAGACTCAATGCCTATTGTGAATGAGTTCCTAGATGCATGTCCTGATGATTTGCCTATAGTCCCTCCTCCTCGAGAGATTGACTTTGGTATCGACTTAGAATTTGATACTAAACCAATTTTGATTCCTCCCTACAGATGGATCCAACTAAATTCAAAGAGTTGAAGCTGCAATTAAAAGATCTCACTTATAAGGGTTTCATTCAGCCGAGCATATTCCCTTGGGGCGCTCCAGTGTTGTTTGTGAAAAAGAAGGATGGAACTCTTAGAATGTGTAACAATTATCGGTAGCTCAAAAAAGTCATTATAAACATTAAGTATCCACTTCCCAGAATAGATGGTTTGTTCGATCATCTCCAAGGGTATTGTTTATTCTCTAAGATTAATCTTCATTCATGGTATCATTAGCTTAGGGTTAGGGATGAAGATATACCAAACACATCCTTTCATACCTGTTATGGTCATTATGAGTTTTTGGTTATGTCATTTGGTCTAACGAATGCACTTGCTGCATTTATGGATCTCATGAACAGGGTGTTCTGTGAATACCTTGACTCTTTCGTCATAGTATTCATTGATGACATTCTCATCTACTCTTGGACCAAGGAAGAGCATGAACAACATTTAAGACTAACCTTGCAGGTACTTAGAAAACATCAGTTGTACGCCAAATTCAGCAAGGGTGAATTTTGGCTTAGATCAGTGACCTTCCTTGGTCATGTTGTGTCCGATCAAGGTGTAGAGGTGGACCCCAGGAAGACTGAGGCTGTTAAGAATTGGCCAAAACCTCTTACTCCCACAGATATCCGTAGCGTTTTGGGATTGGCTGGTTACTACCGTAGGTTCGTGGAAGACTTTTCTTCTATTGCTTCCCACTGACAGCTCTAACTAAGAAGAAGGTCAAGTTTGAATGGACGGAGACTTCTGTGAAGAGTTTCCATGAGCTCATGGATAGACTTACTTCAGACCCTGTTCTTACTTTTCCTAAGTGTGGTGAGAATTACACTATTTATTGCATGATGCATCTAGGGTTGGTTTGGGTTGTGTTCTTATGCAGGGTTGTAAGGTGATGTCCAGACAAATCAAGGTTCATGAGAAGAATTATCCCACTCATGACCTGGAGTTAGCAGTTGTGGTGTTTGCATTGAAGCTGTGGAGGCACTACTTGTATGAAGTGCCTGTAGATATGTTCACGAACCACAAGAGTCTCCAGTACATTTTCACACAAAGGCAGTTGAATCTTCGTCAGTGGAAATGGTTGGAGCTGTTGAAGGATTATGACATGAATGCTCACTACCATCAAGGTAAGGCTAATATTGTAGCCGATGCTTTGATCAGGATGAGAATAGGAAGTACAGCCCACATTGAGGATGAAAAGAAGGAGTTAGCGAAAGATGTACACTGACTGGCCATACTTGGTGTGCGATTAGTCGACTCTTCTAGTGGTGGTGTTTCAGTTCATCCTAGTTTTGAATCATCCTTCGTAGTTGAAGTCAAGCAGGGTCAGCATCTCGATCTTGTGTTGATTGAGCTGAAGGACTTAGTGTTGATAAAGATGAATGAGTCTTTCATTTTGGGAGGTGATGGCATACTTAGGTATCAAGACAGGCTGTGTGTATCAGATGTGGATGATTTGCGTACTAGGATTGTTGCACAGGCCCATGGTTCCAGATATTCCATACATCCAGGCTCCACTAAGATATATCATGATCTTAAGCAGGTTTATTGGTGGGATGGCACGAAGAAGGACATTGCAGAATATGTTGGCAATTGTCTTAATTGTTAGCAGGTTAAGGCAGAACATCTTAAGTCGGGCGGTCTTACTCAGATTATTCAGGTTCCGACTTGGAAGTGGGAGGCCATTAATATGGACTTCGTAGTTGGCCTTCTGATGAGTAGGAGATAACATGACTCCATATGGGTTATTGTAGATAGATTGACTAAGTCTGGCCACTTTATCCCTCTACATATATGAGATTGTGAGATGGCATGGGATTCCTCTGTCTATCATTTCATATAGAGGAGCTTAGTATACTTCACATTTTTGGAGATCTTTCCAGAAAAGCTTGGGCACACAGGTAAAGCTTAGTACTCCCTTTCATCCTCAGACTGATGGGAAGGCAGAGCCCACCACTCAGACATTGGAGGACATGTTGAGAGCGTGTGTGATTGACTTCAGGGGTAGCTGGGATGACCATTTTCCTTTGATAGAGTTCTCGTATAATAATAGCTATCACTCCATCATTGGGATGACACCGTTTGAGGCATTGTATAGTAGGAGGTGTAGATCTCAGTTGGGTAGTTCGAGGGTGGAGAGTCATCCATTTCGGGTCAAGATATCATTCATGAGGCCTTAATGAAGGTCAGAGTGATTAGGGACAGGTTGACTACTGCTTACACTCGGCAGAAGTCATATGCAGATTACAAAAAATGGCCGTTAGAGTTTGATGTCAGCGACCATGTCTATCTGAAGATATGACGTATGAAGGGGTGATAAGGTTTGGCAGAAAGGGAAAGTTGAATCTGAGGTAAGTTAGGCCTTACGAGATCCTACGACATGTTGGTGAGGTGTCCTATGAGTTGGCATTGCCTGCGGAGCTAGCTTCTGTCGATCCAGTCTTTCATGTATTCATTTTAATGATGTGCGGTGATCCAGCATCGATTCTCATTGTGGAAGGTTTGGGGGTCGATGAAGACTTTCCTATGAGAAGGTACATATTGAGTTCTTAGACAGACAGGTCAAGCAGCTGAGGAACAAGGAGATTGCCACAGTGAAGGTATTGTGGAGAAATAATCTTGTTGAGTTTTCTAAGTGGGAGGCTGAGGCCGACATGAGATCTCATAACCCTCATCTTTTCAGCTCTTGAGTTATACTTCCTATTCTTAAGTCTAAGTTTTCTTATCTCTCCATATTTTGTTGTTATTGCTTGGTTGTACATAGTGATTATGTTATGATCTGACTGACATTAAGCTAGATAATGGTAGTTTCATACGGTTAAGAATGTTCCTAAGGAGGGATAATATAACAACCCTAAAAATGAATAAGATAAGAAATGCTTAATGTGTCAAGAATGAAGAATGCCTACGATTAGACCTGGGTTCACACGGATTGATGCCCGTAGAACCAGACTTCGGAACCCTTACTAAAGCCAAGCCAACTAACTTGGGGAGTTAGTTGAGCTTTGAAAGGTTTGGTCCAACCATATAGGGCTCTAAAATACGAAGATTTATTCGAAGGAGTCTTTACCAGACTTCAAAAGAAGAAATCTTAGGTTTGAAAGGTCTAGCGGAAAATGGTCTTTTCCTGGCTAAGGGTAGTATCTTAATTAACTAAGATATGTAATTATATATTTAATTAATTTATAAAATGGAGGAGCAATTTGGGGATAGAGGGACGAAATTGATCCCTTGAGATGAAGTCTTGCTCCACCCGGGTTAGAACCTAGGTAGGAGCAATGACTTAATGTGATATTTTTAATTGGTGAATTAATTTAATAATATAATAAGTAGTGGCTGATTTAAGAAAAAGGAAAAAAATCAGCTTTTTGTTAATTATTATTTATTTATTAATTGATGTTTTTTTTAAAATTGACTAAGTCTTGCCAACTATCCTAGTTTTAAGAGACATTATCTCACACAAACTCTCTCTCTCTCTCACTCTCTCGCACGCCTAAATCTCTCTATCTCCCTCGTTCATACTTTTTTTCCTGCCTGCAAAAACAGAAGATAAAAATATTTGAAATCAATCAAAAGTTCACTACACTCAAAGAACTTACAAAAAAAATATACAAGCAAGCAAGCTAACTTAAGAAACAAAAACTTTATATCATCTTCTCGACGGTATTGTGTTGACGGTTTAGGGGAGGATTTGGGCAGCACTTTGACATTGTGGAAATCTACAACAGGTATGGGTTTTCTCTGTTGGAATCCTTTCTCCAAGAGAAATTTCTTTCTACAAAATTCAAATGTATGAAACTAGGGTTGTCCCCTTTATTGTTGAATTCGTTGTCCCTAGTCTCCTTCCGAATTCAATCTAAATTAGGTTAGAAATCATGTTGTTGGTATGGTGGCTGGTATCTAAGTGTTAAATATGATGTTCTTTGTGATTTTGTATTTGGAAATAGCAATCATGTTCAATGATGTCAACCGAAAATGATGTGTTGCAATATGTAAAATGTTTGTTGTTGTTTTCCGTTTTGAAATCTTAAAATGGCTAATTTGATAGCTGAAATTTAACGTGCATGAAATGTGTAATTTGTGATTTCGTATGAGGTGTATGTGAATGATAAGTGGAATGTTGTAGCTAAAACAACAATAAACCTACACCTAAGAATGTGTTAAGCGAATCCATGAAATACACCCCAAAAAGGTGATAAATGATCCATGAATTTTCCTATGTTTTCAAGTGGAATTTTTGGTGAAAATAAGCTCAGAAAATGACTAAGTTTCCCGCCAAAAGAAAAAAGAAAAAAACTACAAGTTTAGTTTAGGCTAAAGTATAGAGGAGTAATCTCAAAATTTATTGGTTTTAAAGCAAGAAAATAAAAGGGGTCAAGGGGATTCGAAATGGGGTAGACTGGCTAAGAATTGAGAATGAAAAATATAAATAAATAAAATGGGAGGAGTGGGAATCGAACCCAGGACCTCCAGGTAGCGAATGAAGTGAAAGAAAAATAAAAGAAAGGAAATGTAAGGCGTGGGAATCGTACCAACAACCTCAAGGCTGTAAAGGAGAAAGAGAGGAATAAAAAGAAAATAAAGTGAGAATGTGGGGGCTCGATCCCACAATCTCACTGCCAATGCATAGCCAAGTCAACTTTTAACTAAAAATAAAATAAGGAGGCTGTGGGGGTTCGAACCCACACCCTCACAACCCCTAGCGAAATAAAGCATAATTAAAGAGAGGTTGTGGGGGGTCAATTACACAAACTCATGGTCCATGCGAATTGGACAAGAAGAATTAAATCAAAAAAATAAAAGGGGTTGTGTGGGTTCGATCCCACAACCCTTCGGCCAAATAAGAGGAGAATTCAAGGAAAAAAATAAAGAGAGAATGTTGATTTGGGTTTCCTTGCACAAATTTCCGTATTGATACATAAGTCATACGTGAATTAAATGTTCAAGAATAATACCACCTATTTAGATCGAAACTGAAATATTGTCATACACACAAGACACATAAGTCTTGTACTACATAATCTTAGGAAAATATGAGTCACTTAACGAACTATGAATGAAGCCTCATGGCTTGTATGTATAGACCCATAAGTCTAGCATACGTTTAAAAATAAGTGAATCTAAGATGTATGTAATGAAATGAAGTAATCCTAGAAGGGTTAAGTACGAGTGTAAAACACACTAAATGGCCAAGTAAATTGGCATATGATGAAATGAATAATGAAATGATGAAACCCTAGAAAGGTTAAGTAAGAGTGTGTAAAACACTAAATGGTCAAGTACATTATCGTATGATGAAATGACCATTCACGTAAAAAAAAAGGGTGAGTTGTGAAGAGCAAATGTGCTAATGTTAATGAATGTGGTGACAACATGATATGAGGCTAATGGAAAAGGTTAGAGTAATCTTAAATGAGCCTATGTAAATGTTACCAAAATGTACTCACCTATGAGAATGTAAAATTAATGAAGAGACAAGTCTCTGTGAACACTCTAATGAAAGTATTGAGATTAACACACATAATACTAATTATGAGATGAGAAATCATCTGTTGAGCTATGATGTCCTTATACTAGAAGTCAGCTTCCAGGATGTATGAGTTGAATGTAATGGAACTTTATACTGAGTACCGATAGACTAGCTATGAGAGGTGATGCCTTCTTTCGGGAAGGGCGGAGGTTCACATAACTCTCATGAGAGGAGACTTTCCAACATGCCGGTATGGGTCTCGTGATATAGGGATCTAACGGGGTTCAATTCCCATGTACGCTAGCATGTTTTGGGTAACTTTGACCGGTGATTCCACCTTTTTTTGGTGTGGGGGAGACACTGGGTTTCCTGATGCTCACATGATCTATGTCAGTTAAAGTTACATTTCCCAATGAATTAACGAGGCCAGCCTCAATAGTGTACACGAACTGAATGATTCCAAAGGTGTTAGGATAGGATAATCAAGAGGTGAGGTAGACTCAAGTAATAATACTAGATTATTCTTGATTATTGCACATCAAACCGATGAGAGTCTTAAACTACAACCTAGGCGTAACTGGTGTTTATACTAGCTTATGAATGAGTGAAATGAAGTACGTATGAATGAATGAAGAAGACTCTCTGATTGTGAATGAAAACACCATGGCCGCTAACTCAAGGTCATGAGTTGAATAGTTTCACTCATGCACCTTAAGTCGCCTAGAAGCATAGTCTATCACCTTCCCATGTTAAATGAGCACACACCCAAACCCACTCGGGATGCATCACATTACACAAAAAAACACTATGGACCCTCCGTAAAGTCAATACCGGAACTGAAGTAAGCCTATCTTTAAAAATCAGAAAGGTTGTCTCACATGCCTCCAACAACTAAAATTTCATACACTTTTGGGTGAAAGTAGTCAAAGGATATGCAATGGGTGCAAAACCATCCACGAACCTTCGATAATAACCCACTAAACCCAAGAAACTCCTAATGTCAATTGGAGTAAATGGTCTAGGCCAATTTTTAACTGCCTTCAATTTCCTTGGATCAACCTCAACTCCCTCACTAGAGACGATACGACAAAGAAATGTCACCGACCTCAACCAAAACTAACATTTTCTATACATGGCAAATAATTGATGTTATTTAAGTACTTGCAACACCACCCTCTAGTGGTTGATGTGATCACCCTCATTTTTTGAAAATACGAAGATGTCGTCAATGAAGACAATGACAAATGAGTCTAGGAAATTTCAAAACACACTATTCAGGAGATCCATAAATTCCATGGGGTAATTTTTTAGGCCAAAAGACATTACTGAGAAGTCATAATGACCATATCTAGTCCGAAATGCCGTATTTGGTATATCCTCACCTCTCACCATAAGTTTGTGATACCCCGACCTCAAGTTAATCTTAAAAAAGTAGATTGTCCCTTGGAGTTAATCAAACAAGTCGTCAATCCGAGGAAGAGGATACTTGCTCTTAAAAGTGAATTTATTGAGTTGGCGGTAATCAATACAAAACAGGAGCAACCATGGAGAAATACTAGTTCTAATGAAGCCCTTTTCTAGTAAATCTTTTAATTAAGCCTTCAACTCTTTCAATTCGGCCGGAGCCATCCGATAAAGAGGAATGGAAATGGGATTTGTGTTCGTAGCAAATCGATACCAAATCAATTTCCCATTCGGGGAGAATACCAAGAAGATCATTAAGTATGGTATAGACAACCTTTATATATCATTTTGTATGCTTTTAAACAAGAGATAATACGATCTCTAGGAATAGAATTTCCCCCCTTCCACTCACAACGGCTTCATTTGGAAATTTAAACTACACCACCCTTGTTCTACAATCAATAGAGGTAAAGCAAGCATTGAACCATACCCAAAATAATATCAAAATCAAGCATATGAAGTTCTACTAGTTCAACATAAGAAACTCTATTGGGCAACATTATAGGACAATTTCGATACACCCTTTTTGTAACGATCAATCACCTACTGGAGTAGACACTATAAAAGGTTCATGCAAAATATCGGGCAAAATCAAACATTTTGGATACTAGAGGGGTAACAAATGATAAAGTAGCAGCGGGATAAAGTAAGGCATAAACATAAATAGAGAAGACTCTCAACATATCGGTCACCACGCCAGGAGAAGCACTTGGTTGAGCTTAACCATTACCGTTGTCTTGACCCCTCACATTACGGCAATCCCTAACCTTGTGCCCACTTTTACCACAACCAAAACAATTGTCCTTACCCTTAAGTAAATTACCATAGTGCTTCTTGCCACACTATCCACAAGTTGGCTTCTCTATTGGTGAACTAGTACCTTTTCCCGTATTAGGCTTAGGGTTAGACACCCCCTATCTCCAGTATCCTTATGGAACTTGATTAAAAACCCTCTTCTTAAATCTAGGCTATCCTTGTATCTCAAACCTATTCTTTGGAGAACCTCTTTCAAAAGATCTTTCCCTCTTAGCATCTATACTCTTCCATTTATCCCTTGCCTCTTCCACATGTATGGCATACACCATAAGATGAGAAATTTTCATGTTGTCATGTAGCATACCAGGATAACACTATTATTCCAAATTATTCGACTCCTCTGTGACAAAGTGCTCATTTCATCTCTAGGATTGGAAACAAAAGAAGGAGCATATTTTGATAGTATAGTGAATTTCACGGAGTATTAATGCACACTCACACCTCCATGGTGAAGTTTGATGAACTCCAGCACTTTAGCTTCCCTCATCGCCCTAGAGCGGTGAGCATAGATGTGGTGCTTTTGTGGAGCCTCATTTGAACCACTTAGTGGAGCTTGACCACTACCCTTGTCTTGACCCCTCACATTAGAGCAATCCCTCACCTTGTGCCCACTTTTACCACAGCCAAAACAATTGTCCATCCCCTAAAGGAAATAATCATAGTGCTTCTTGCGACACTTTCCACAAGTAGGATTCTCGATTAGTGAACTACTACCTTTTCCCTTCTTAGGATTAGGTTTAAACATCCTATCTCCACTATCCGTAGGGAACTTGGAAGGAGCTTGATAAGAAACCCGCTTCATAAATATAGGATTGTCTTAGTCTCAAGCCTATTCTTGAAAAACCTCCATCAAAAGATCTTTCCCTCTTAGATAAGTGGCTAACTAGTCCTTCTCACTAGTGGATAACCCCATAGCCAAGTGTGTCTTATATACTTCATCAATGAACTCTTTTGGGTCTTCTTCAACCAAACACCCGTATAACATAGGAGCATTCATCTGAGTGAAATCCCTTAGACGGCTTAAGCCATGGTAGCAACTTGTTGATGAACTTGGGGTACATCCTCTAGATTTGCTTGGGCCGTCATGGCTTGGACTTGAGCAGTGGTGGCTAGTGCTTGGGTAGTGATGGCTTGGGCCATCTGAAGAAGAGCGGACTTATATTCTTATGTGTCAAAGGAGGAGGATTCTCCGGGGCTTGGTCATCATTCTCACCTTCCTCAAGGGGAGGAACTTGATCACCATGTGGAAGAGCTCCCACATTGGCAATCTCCTCTTCAAGCCTTTGTGCCGCATTCCTTCAAGTGTTCATCTCCTATAATAACAACAAGAGGATTAGATGCAAAAGCACACCATAAGTATACTCTAATGGCACGGTCCTGGATTTCCAAAAAAGTGAGAGTTTCCTAGGCATCACATCGGCTTCTAACGATAAGTGTGGCGTACTTCAAAATTTTGAATACGAACTTACATAGACGTTTTTGAGAGAGACATTGACTCTAAGATAATTCAACCTCATGCTCCCATAACAAGATTTTCACATCTGGGTTTACCCCTTAGACGTAATCGGCGCTGACGTCCTCTTTGAGGACTAAGACTAGCCTCTTAGTTTACATTATTACGTTTATAGGTCAAATTTTGCAGAAAATTTAAAAGATTTCATTATTTCTACTTGGAAATTTACATAGACCTCTTCATACACATAACAATATATATAGAATATACATAGACCCTTTGTATAGGAAGATTACTTAGTCTTGCATTTTTATTGCACATAAGTATATAAACTATAACATAGACATAATAGTCGTAATAGTTGTATCTCATAACCATCTAATAATATTGTAAGAACTTGGGCATAAACCATACATCAAGTAAAAATGCCTCACATGGGCTGTATAATGTTTCATACTAAATGGAAAGCAAGAACCATAGCAGTCCTTAATTAAAAAGAGAACTCCATAGGCTAGACAGTGGAATCGCCTACGGAAAATGAGAACTTACCCTACTTGGATGAATAAAATATCCAAGCCTCCTTCAAGTTGCCTTCAAACCACTTCAATGACAGGAAATAGGGGGAAAGGAAGAAATGGAGTTAGTACACCACTTGTACTAAGTATGAGACCATATGCACACATATAATGAAAACATGCAAAGAAAAAATTACATTTCATAAAGATGTGCAATTTACTTTGATAACACTTACTCATATTGTACTAGACCATATCAATCCATAGGACATGTTCATCAAGCAATAAGCTTGTGACCAACATCATCATGTCTAATCAAGTCAACATGCATAACCTATAATTAGATACATTTTCAAGTAACTGTGTCATCAAGTCATATTAACAATAAGCATGAATAAGAGTACATTTCATTATAATCAAAGAAAGTCAATTACCCATGAACCCCTATCAAGTCAACAATTGCAATGACCAAGCAAAGCCCCATAACCTTACTCAATCAGATAAACCAACAATAATCATGACTTATTATCCTACTTCACATAACATGGCATATAGGTATACATGTCATCTTACTTTAACAATATAAACCACCACATATTCATAAGTGAACTAATCAACATATAATATCAACAATGTGAAAGTTTTTCATATACATATCATATATTATTATAATCATTTTCATACATAAGAACATCCTCCTAAGACTCCCCTCAAGGATAACTAGTGCAATGCTTAGCTAGAGTCCCATACCCCTACCTTGATTAAATTCAACCCCTTAGATTATCTTAGTTAGAGTTCAATCCTTTAATTCATTTTACCTTTTGGGAACATCTTTCCCTAACCGACATAGACCACATATGGTAGTGTTGAATCTGGTGTCATAAAACCTACACTGAAGGAACGCGGACTACTTGCCAAGGTAGTACCAAAATATGAAACATAAAAACTACGATGATCTACTAGCTAGTATTCCTATGTAGAAAACATAGTTCAAGAACTAGGATATATAGTTGGGACCCTATTTATGCTACATGCTTTGTATTCACCAATACCAAGAGTAATTTAGTGATCCTACCTTCACTATGTAGGAAGGTACACTCCTTACTCTAGTTCACTCGGTGCTAAGCTAGAGTTCCTTTTTGAAATGTCTTTAAGCCTAAATTACCAATCATAGCTTAGTTTTTGTCATAGGGTCTAACCCCTTGTATAAAAATCATTATTAATAGCTCAACAAGAATTGTATGAGTATAAATCATTTCATTACAATTCACATTGGTGATCTTAGCACAATAACATTTTCGTATCATAATAAGGAACATTGGGAAATGATTCACCCTCCTAATACAAGTCATACTCCAATACAACATCATGACTTAATCATAATTAACCACAATTTGAAGTAAAGGATAGACATCATAAGACTTACCAAGTCTCCTTCATAGTTCATCATCAAGGTCTTACCATAAACCCTTAATTCAACCCAATTTGGGTATACTTAGTCATAAGTCAATAATCAACATGATATCAAGGCTACAATAATCACTACATTACAATTCAATATTTTAATATAGAGAAGACAAGATGATTAGGTTACTTCACAACATACTTCTTAACCTAGATCATCTTCTCAAGAACTAGAAAGAAAGACTACCAATCACCCTAAAATGTTCATGATTAATTTAACAACATCATCTATTAGTAATTCAACCAATAGCCAAGTCAATTGAATCAAATACAACCTAATTCATGTCAAGATCAACCCTATGGTTAAGGGTTAAGGGTCATCTTCTACAAACTAGACCAAACCATCATGACGTACCAAAATTAATTTAGAGTTCATGTTAATCTACTCATATTATCCAATAGAAAACATAAACAAACCAATTCATAACATAATTTTTGAGATGGAGAAGAACCCACATGAAAACCCAACTTGTGAAAATACTTTGAAGGAACCCTTTGTGGAAAGAGGTCTCAAAGGTGAATTAGATCCCATACCTCAATGTTTGATGAAGAATTGATGGTGAAATAATCCCTTTACAACCCCAAATCTCTTACCTAGCTTGTCTTCAATTGTGTCTTTGAATAGAGAGAGAAAGAAGAGAGAAGGAATAGGGCTTTTTTTGAGAGTTGTAATTAGACTAAAAATGTACATGAATTTTAGTGTTATAGACGATACCACGATTAATGAATTGTGGGTAAGTCGAGGGACCAGTCCTCTTACGTGTTGCACATCCGTGGTTCTTGTCAGAGACTTGTGCAGGTGAGGGATTCAACAATTTCTCTATGTTTTTGACGACAATTGGCAACGACGCCCCATCGATCCATACATAAACCGTCGATTGCATCTCATGGGTGCACAGTGCCCAGGTAGTGTTGACTCCAACGTGCAAGGGTCCTCCTCAAGGGACCTTGGTTGGTCCTTGAGGAGTCGTACCCGGACATTTTGACCATGAATTTGCTTACCATTCCATCAATTTTCATGTATTTCCAACTCCTAAAAACTAATCAAATAGGTTAAACCATGGTACTGCCTCCATGAACTATTTTCCAGACATCATGGACGTTCTTGGATGTTTTGGTTATTGTATCCGAACTGCACATAAGACCTTGAAGTGTGGGTATTATTGTCCAACCGTTCACCAAGATTCTCATGATTTCACCAAATCATGTGATTAGTGCCAACGAGATAAAGGAATTTAAAAGAGGCAAGAGCTTCCATTGAATATCATTTTGGTGATTGAGTTATTTCATGTATAGGGCATTGACTTCATGGGCTCGTTCAGTTCTTATGGGATAAAATATGTTATTGTGGTGGTTGACTCTATGTCAAAATGGGTGGAAGCAATTGCGCAACTCAACAATGAAAGAAAGAGTGTCACCGTATTCCTAAAGAAAAATATGTTCTCAAGATTTGATACACCTAGGGAAATTATTAGCGATGGAGGCTTGCACTTTTGTTAAAGAACTGTTCAAGGGATGCTGGAAAAATATGTGTTAGTCACAATGTGGCTACTCCTTACCACCTATAAACTAGCGGAAAAGTGGAGGTGCCCAATCGGGAGATCAAATAATTTCTTGCAAAAAACCTCAATGCCAATAGAACGTATTGGTCAAGGATTTGAGGTGATTCTCTATGGGCCTATCGTACTTCATACAAGCTCCCATAGGTATGACTAGATACTAAAATGTATATGGGAAGGCTTGTCACTTAGCGATCGAGCTAGAGCACAATGTCGGCAATGAAGAAACTGAATTTTGATTGGACAAGAGCATCAGAACAAAGGCGAAATGAGTTGAATTTGCTTGATGAGGTTTCGCCTAAAAGCATATGAAACTTCAGCCATATATAAAGAGAAGATGAAAAAGTACCACAATAAAAGAATTGAAAAGAAAGAATTCATGGTTGGTGATTTAGTGCTTCTACTCAACTATAGGTTGCGCTTATTTCCAGGAAAACTCAAGTCCAGATAGACTGGGCCATTCGTCATTACCAAAATGTTTCCACATGAAGCGTTTGAGCTACAGAACAAGGAAGGCGCTAAGTTCACAATAATTGGACAAAGGGTAAAGAACTATCTAGGGCATGCAAATAGCATTCATGAAGTGGGTGAGGCCTTCATCTTGATGAAGTTTTTGTTATCAAGGGTCCTTCACTATGATGTGATATTAAATCAAGCACTTCTTAGGAGGCAACCCAAGGTGTACCATCTAGCCAACGATAGGTTTTGTTTTCTATGCAGCAGTAGTCGTAGTCTTGTTTAGTTGTTCTCATTATTTCAGTTATTTGTATGCTAGTGTTGACTAGATATTAGTATACGGTCAGTGTCTAAAAATAGTCAAGAAAAACACAAAAAGAATGGCCTAATTGGTGTTACATATGCAAGAGGCTAAGTCAAAAATCTGTAGAAAACGGTCTGGTGCAGAGGTCTACAAACCCCATCGACGGACTGACGTTAAATCGACGGCCCGTCGATGGTGTCCTTAGATCCCAGGTATTTAAAAATATTTTCTAAGTCTAAAAGTAATCGACAAACCGTCAATCGATCCATATCCCATCGTATGCCTACTTTCACCCTAGTTAAAATTACTTTTAACTATCAAATAATGAAAGTGGACTAAAATCCTGCACGTCTATCGTTTCCATCAGATAAATATGTTTTCAACCCATCCTTGAATAAATTCTAAGTGTCAGACAACGTATGGGGTCCATGAACCGTCGATTGATTTACGGGTTATCGATGTTTCTCATCGATCTAACTCTACAGCAATGATTTGTGTTTTTGATTTCCAAGATTCTTTTCGTTGTTTTTCAAGTGTTTAGTCATGCTTCTATGATACTATTAACTACTTCACTGGTACCAATGGCTCCAAAGAAGTACAATGTGTTTGCCAAGAGGGGCAAATCCAAATCGGTCACCCCGTCTCTTCGGTTGATCAATGAAGACACCGATCATTAGCGAGACCCATCCTATGTTCCTCAGGGGACTACAATATGATAACATGAGTATGATTCACTAGGGGAAACCCTCAGAAGGTGATTTCTGTCGTAGTCACTACCTTCCAGTCTAATGTGGAGCAAAGACTGATGTGTTCACTAATCGGGGTTGTTTTCGACTCAAAAGGTAGCTCAGCATCCGGATCTGAGGATGCCATATCTTCAGAGTAGGACCAATCTTCAGGGTCAGAGGATGCCACTGCTTCTGATTCCAACACTCAGGGAGCCACAAGATCTACTAGTTCAAAGTCTGCACCCGCACCGCGAATGAATGACCCTACTCTAGTTGCAGATGAACAAAAAATTGGTGGTGGATAGAGGAACAATGGCAAGTGTATCGAGTTGTGAGGATTTTTAATGAGAAAGAGGGTGATGACCGGGTTGGTTAATGAGGAGCATCGAGTCCTCACAGTATGTTTGTCCATAGTCGCCGAGGTGCAGAGACTTTTCGATCTGCATAAATGTGAGTGGATGTTTAAGGACTTGGAAAACTATAGCGAGAAGATTGTTTGGGAGTTTCATGACTCCTACATAGCCACTCTATGAGGGTCTATTGTTAAATGGCAAGACCCTTCAAAATGACCCTCTCACCTCTATAGTGGTTCGGGGTTTCAAGTGGACATATGTGAAACACAATCCGCCGCTTCCTATACAGGCCCATAACTGGTTCAAAGTGGACCCTCAATACCTCGGAGTTTTATTACAAGCGAGAGATTTTTAAGAATGGTGTTTCTTAGAGGAATGTAGATTAGTGGGAGGCGGTAAAAAATGGCTGGCTCAGTATATCGCTACAGACGGTGAGAGGGACGATTGGTTTATAGATCCCCGTGGCTCATCAAGAAGGCCACTATCACTTTTGTGTCTAGGTTTTTCTGGTTGTTTGTGTAGCACCCGCTCATCACCCACAAGGGCAGACAATGTACTTACGTGGCATAGGGTGGTTATTGTGGCAGAACTGGTAGCTTGAATGGAGATAGACCTCACTCAAATAATTATAACGAACATTCACGATAGGACATTCAAGACTTCTACCACTTAACCTTTTCCGTGTCTTATCTTCATGTTGTGAAGGGACGCCAGAGTGCCAATTTGGCACTGTGACAGACTCCGTAAGTCGATAGAGACTTTTGATATAGGTCTCATCAAAGATGAGGACAATGTGGCAGCATCCCGTAGAGGGCCCCGGATTGAGGTTCCTCCATTGAGCGAGAATTTGGCAAAAACGGCGGAGCTAGCCCAATGAGCTAACCCTGGAACTCTAGAGCATGCAGATCCCACTTCAGCCCCCTCCTCATATTCAATTAGTAAGGCCCCCAACTTATCTAGATTCACACCACAATCTGGAGCATTAGTTCCTCTAGCTCGAGTCTAGAAATTAAAGGCATAGATGTCCACTCTGCACCATCAAATTCAGCCATGATTGCAAAAGTTCATTTCAGAGGCATAGGACTACATCGAAAAGTGGGTGGCCAAGCAAGACGAGCGAAAAATTCAAGTGGTTGACAAACACTTTGATGCCTTTTAGCTGTTTTTTCTATCATGACCCTACCACTGACCTCACTACTGTTCAGGCTTAGCTTGCAAGTATTCAAGCCGATGTTGATGCAATCATGGAGATGCAGAGGACTGAGTCAGAGAGTGCTCCCATTGAGCTAGTAGAGAACATGGTTCATGGGCCTTGTTCAAGGTCCCTGTGGTGGTAGCATCATAGTAAGGCACACAAGTGATTCAAATTCAACCTTGTGTCATCATACCCTTAACATGATCTAACAATTAAACATATCCATCACATTTAATGACATTCATCATATCATCTTCTTCTTAATATAATCACATATAATGCATCAATTGAACACCATCATCAAGTATAAACCATCATCATTGAAGGCAAAAACTCATAATCATAAAGTCTTAGAAAATAGCCTTCAAAGCCTTCTTCAAGATCTTACCACCGATCCAACAATATTCATTCATCAATTTAATTTATATAATCATATAATAGTAATATATACATGAAATAAGTTAGTTGCATCATCACTAATCAAACCAACCTCAATTGAGAACCTAGGGTTAGGAAAAAGGGTTCATTCATGGATTCCTTCATAAAACTAGGTCAAAGACTAAGAACTACAACAAGTAACAAAAATTCATTCATAATCTATCAATAATAATCAAAGGAATTCAACATCAAATCAATTTGAAAGATCATTCATGAAATTGGAAGAAAACCCATCTTTTAGACATCATTAGAAACCAATTTAATGAGGGTTTAACTCTTATATAGTCCCAAAATAACTTAACTAATCACCCCTTGACCCCTAATTAATTATTTAACTAACTAACTGATTAACCCAACTAAAACTAAAACTTACTAGTGAACTCTCCCTTCAAATGACAGTTTCCCGTCTACGCCTCGTCGACCAATCGGCGACTCCATCATGTCACTCTGTAGTTTGTGACAGATAGGTGATTTTCGAAACCATATTCCAAAATTGCTGAATATTCACAAACGACCACCATCGACGAGCTGTTGACCCATTGATGGCTCGTTGATTGGTTCTGTCCTTAGCCATTGTTAAATGACAACTTTGGGGTCAAATGATAGGGTCCTCTCTAAGGACCCTTAGGGTTGTCCTTGGAGTTTTACTTGGACATTTCTACCCTAAACACACTCTAACACTTCTTAATTGAGTATATTAATTTATATAGACTTAGAAACATTGTTCTAAGGCTTTCTCATCTAGTAATCAAGAGGTAAACTAGACTCAAGTAATGACTCTAGTCCACTCTTGGTCATTGCATAGTGAACACTATATGAAATATGTTATATGTTGTGTGCAATATAAAAAAATTATGATGCATGTTACTCAAATAGCCTGACTTTCCTAATCTTATTTGGCAAATACAACTGACTTGGCTTTCCATAACTCATATCGTTTGGAGAAAGCTATTCATAATCATGTATTTCCTTGGTGTGTATTTGCATACACCCATACTTAGAACAAGTGTGTATTAAACCCATACATTATACAATTTTAGATGCAGGTTCAGAAAGGTGTTGAAGATATGCATTGCACTTGTTCGGACATCAGAGCTCTTCATCTGGACTTGGTAGGTCCCCATGCATTCGAGGATGTCTGCCATTATATTTCTAGCTTAGTGATAGGTTTAGGCTAGTGGAGCATGTTCCACTAGTATTTCTTTCCTATTTTGTTCAGACTTATGTATTGGTGCAATTTTGGCAATTGTTACTTATGCTGTAAGACTATTTATTTCAAGATTGAATGACTCTTTATTAGATGGTTGATACATATGAGTCATGAACTTCTTTATACGCGTATGCATGATATAACTATGAAGTCTATGTACACTTCAAACAAAACAAAAAGTTTCAATTTTTCGCCAAAATTAATGGAACGAATGTAATGATGACATAAGTAGGCTTGTCTGCAATCTCTGAGAGGTCAACGACGCCGGTTTTGGCTAGGGTCTATACCCCGGTAGTGAAACCTAATACAAGGCGTACTCCAATACAACATCATGACTTAATCACAATTAACCATAATTTGAGGTAAAGGATAGGGATCATAAGACATACCAAGTCTCCTTCATAATCCATCATTAAGTTGTTACCATAAACCCTTAACTCAACCAAATTAGGGTATAGTTTCATCATTAAACAATAACCAACATAATAAAAAGGATAATTGAATCACTACTACAACACAATTCACCACTAGTTCATAGCTTAAGATAAGATACTTAGGTCAATTCACAACATACTTCATAACCTAGATCATTTTTCAAGAAATAGCATCAAAGGACTATAAATAAACCTAATTCATTCATTCATTATTATTATAAAAACATCATCTAGTAGTCATTCAACCAATAACCAAGTCAATTGATCCAATATAACCTAATTCATATCAAGATCATAACCTAGGGTAATGGGGTAAAAGGTCATCTTCTAGAAACTGGAATAAACCATAAAAATATATCATAACTAAGTTAGAATCATGATAATATATTCATATTATCCAAAAGAAATCATACACAAATCAATTCATAACATCAATTTCGAGATTGGATAAAACCCACTTGAAAACTCAACTTTTGAAACTAATTTGATGGAAACCTTTGAGGAAATAGGTCTCAAAGGTGAATTAGATCTCATAATTTAATAATTGATGTATATTGATGTTGAAACTTGACTCTTTGCATCCCTTAAACCCTCTCCTAGCTTTGTCTTCAATGGAGTTCTTCACTAGAGAGGGAAAGAAGAGAGAAGAAAGAGAGTTTGGGTTTGTGAGTTATGAGAGCTTAGATTAGTTTAGTTGGGTGGGAGTATTTATATGGGGTGTTAATTAACTTAATTAGTCTTCCATTAACCCCTAAATAACGACCTAACCTAATTAATTAACTGGAACTAACTTAAAATGTGCAGAAAATCAGGCCTTCACAAACGACACCACGATCAACAGATAATGGGTCAATCGATGGCCAACCCCCCCCCTTGTGTCCTTCACATCCATAGGTAAGTTCAGAGAATGTGAAAAATATTCGCTTCAAGGATTTGTCTAAGTGTTGTTCGACAGATGATCGACGCCCCGTCGATTCCTTTTGTGGGTGCACACTGCCCAGGCATTCCTTGATCCCAAAATGCAAGGGTCCTCCTTAAGGGAAATTGATTGGTCCTTGGGGGAGTTGTACCAGAATGTTTCGACCATGAATCAACAAAAACACATTTTAGACACCCTTCCACCAATTTTCATCATTTTCCAACTTCTAAAAGCTAGTCAAATATGCTAAGGCACGCTAAGACATCCTTTAACTAGTTTCCCAATGTCGTGGACTTTCTTGAACATTATGGTTTCTTGACACCCTAAATGTCTTATATTCATTAAAATAGACCTTAAAAAAGTGTGTAAACCTTATGAAACTCATGTTAGGCACTAGAACATGCCTTGGAATTTCGAAGTGTTACATTCTAAGAGGGCCATATCCATGCGGAAGTTTACCCCGTCCCAAGGTGAGTTTAGGCCTCAGTTCACTAACATACCACCTAGGCCATCATCTTTCTACTTTACGGCTAGTGCTCCACCATGGTTCAAAGGGTTTAGGGGGCAATCAGTTTGGGAAAATAAGTGAAAGCCAAAGCTCATAAATAGCGGGTCATCAAGAGAGGGGAAGTATGAGCCAATCAAGGCCTCCTCGATACCCTTGTAAACAGTGTGGGTGGAATCCTCTATGTATATGAAGTTTTGGGACAGATGCTTGTTTTTGGTGTGTCACACCATCACATATAATGAGAAAATATCCCGATAGGGGCGTGGGTGGTTCTGCACAGCTAACTAGATCAGTTATTGCATCAACCTCATCAATACCTTCTTTAGGTAGTGGACTACAGATGCGTACAGGTCATGGTAGCAGAGCTAGGGGGAAAGTAGTTCTAGTGGAGGTTAGAATCACACATATGCTCTAGGGGATCGACAAAATTTAGAAGCCTCGACGGATGTGATTACTGGTACACAGTACATCTTTTCAGATATTGTTTACTGAAAAGTTCCAAAGAACACCAGAATTATTAGTGAAGCCATTTAAAGTGTCTACAACGTTTGGTTAGTCTATTGTAGCTAAAAAGATTTATCGTAATTGCATTGTAAATTTTAGTGACCGTGATACATTGGTTGAACTTGTTCTGAAGAAAATGGTAGATTTTGATGTTATAATGGGTATGGATTTGTTAGATTATTGTTATGACACGGTAGATTGGTGAACTAAGATAATGCTTTTCTAGTTTTCGAACGAGGCTATCCTCAAATGGAAAGGTAATATTGGGGCACCAAGAGGTAAATTTATTTCATATCTTAAGGCAAAAAAGATGAGGTCCAAAGGGTACATGTGTCATCTTATGAGAGTGAAAAATACGAATGATGAGCCACCAACTCTTAGTAATGAGTTTCCTGATGTATTTCCTGAAGATCTTCAAGGTTTGCTTCCAGAATGAGAAGTAGAGTTTGGTATTTATGTGCTACTAGATACTCAACCTATCTCAATTCCCCCATATAGAATGGCTCCAGCACAATTACGGGAGTTGAAAGAGAAATTGAAAGACTTATTAGAAAAGGGATTCATAAGGCCTAGTATGTCCCCATGGGAGCACTAGTATATTTGTACGCATGAAAAATGGCTTGTTAAGAATGTGTATCGACTACCAGCAGTTGAATAAGGTAACACTTAAGAACAAATATACCCTCCCTAGAATTGATGATTTGTTTGATCTGTTACAAGGTGCTAGGTGTTTTTCAAAGATTGACATGAGGTTGGGTTATCACCAAGTCAGGTTCAAAGACAAAGATATACCCAAGACAACTTTCCTTACATGGTTTGGACATTTTTAGTTTTCAGTCATGTCATTCAGGTTATCAAATGCACCAGTAGCTTTTATGGGTTTGATGACTAGGGTGTTCAAGACATTTTTAGATATGTTCTTGATAGTGTTCATAGATGATATTTTTGTGTATTCAAGATCAGAAGAAGAGCATGATAATCATTTGCGACAGATTTTAAATTCTTCATGATCGTAAGTTGTATGTGAAGTTCTTTTAATGTGAGTTCTAGTTGAAATCTGTGGCATTCTTAGGTAATGTTATATATAGTGAAGGAATAAGGGTGGCTAACCAGAAGATAGATGCCGTGAAAAACTTGCTAAGACCTACATCTCCTATAGAAATCCATAGCTTTCTTGGATTGACAGGTTATTACAGAAGGTTCGTTGAAGGATTCTCTTCAATTCTCTTCAATATCTACACCTTTAGTAGGCCCTTCTTCTAATGTTTGCCTATGATTTTGTCCAGGTTATAATTTACACTAGGTGTAATGCTAGAAGGGAAGGAAATAGCAATGAGGATCAAGAGGTTCCTACCCAAGGGAATCAAGTTCCTTTTCAAGTTTCTAATGATCCACAAGTGGGGAATGTCCCTCTTGAGGAGTTTAGGGCTTCCATGAACTTGTTGGCTCAAGCTTTGACGGCGCAAGCCAAAGGGAGGTGGTGCCAAGTGCTTATAGGATTAGGGAGTTCTTGAAGATGAACCCTCGAAAATTTAGTAGATGCAAGATGGTGGAGGATCCAAATGGGTTCATATATGAGGTTTATAAGACTTACTATTATAGGATTGACTTCTAGGGAGAAAGCGGAGCTAGCGAATTACCAATTGAAAGATGTAGCTCAAGTTTGGTATGAACAATGGAGAGATTTTACGTCGGTAAGGGCGGGTCCCGTAGAGTGGGAGACTTTTGAGTAGGTTTTCCTTGATAGGTTATTTCCTAGGGAGTTGAGGGAGTCTACATTGGAGGAATTCATAATCCTCAAGCAAGAAAAATTGAGTGTTAAGGAGTATGCCTTGAAGTTCACATAACACTCCGAAAGCTCATGACTTAGTCTAAGCCTTACTATATGAACCAGGCCTTAAAACAATGTTTCTAAGCCTAATAAAAAGTAATAAACCTCAATTAGAAAGTGTAAGAGATAAAATGTAAAGAAACAACCATGGCCTCCGGAGATTTGTGAAAGTTGAGGTAGTGTGCCTTCTTAGCATGTTTCAAGAGGATTTAAGAGTCGGAGTTTAGACAAATTTGGTAAAAAGGTGTTAAAAATGTATAGAAGTGTATTTAGGGTCGAAATGTCCGGGTACGACTCCCCAAGGACCACCCTAAGGGTCCTTGGAGAGTACCCTAACATGTGACCCCAAAACTATCATTTGACAGTGGCTAAGGACGGAACCAATCGATGATCCATCGATGGTTCAACGACCCGTCGATGGTGTTCATTGGTGAAGATTTATATATTCTTGAAAATGGTTTCAAAAATGCCCTATCTGTCACAAACGACGGAGTCATCGATTGGTCGAGGAGGTGTAGACGGACATCTGTGTTTGGAAGGCCAGTTCACTGGTAAGTTTTAGTTTAAGTTGGGTAAATCAGTTAGTTACTTTGTTATTTAATTAACTAAGATTAGGGGGTGGTAAATTAAGTTAGTTGGGGACTAAATAAGATTCAACCCTCATTAAACTAACTCAGACTCATTATTTCCCCAAACCCAAATCTCTCCAACTTCTCTCTACATTCACTCTATTCCAAAGACCACCATTGAAGACTGATTCCAAGATTTATTAGGGCTCCAAGAATAAAGATTTGTTCCATAATTCTTCAAGAAATCCTAAGGTATTTATGCTATCCACTCTTGGGATCTCTTTCCCTAAGTGTCTCTTCAAAATTGCTTTCTAATAATGTCTAAAAGATGGGTTTTCTTCCTATTTCGTGAACAATCTTTCAAATTTATTTGATGTTGAGTTCCTTTAATTATTATTGGTAGATTATGTATAAATTGTGTGTTAATTTTTGTAGTTATTAGTCTTTGACCTAGTTCTATGAAGGAATCCATGATTCAACCTTAATTCCTAACCTTAGGTTCTAAATTCAAGTTTATTTGATTAGTGATGATACAATTGACATAGTTGTTTTATAGTTACTATTATATGATGATATTAAGTGAATTGATTGATGAATATTGTTGTATTGATTGTAAGATCTTGAATAAGGATTTTGGAGGCTATTTAGTAAGACTTTATGATCATCATGAGTTCTTTACTTCAATGATGATGGTTTATACTTGATGACGATATTCAATGGAAGAATTATATGTGATTAGATTAAGAAGACGATGATATGATGAATGTGATGAAATTTTATGAATATGTTGAATTGTGAGATCATGTTAAGGATATGATGATAGAAGGTTGAATTTAAATCACTTGTGTGCTTTACTATGATATAACTATGATATAATGGTCTCACTAAATGAAGGATTATGTTTAAAGGAAATTCTTTGTGCAATACCTAATGAGCTAATGACATAATTATACAAGGGGTTATCTCCTATAACCTATATTAAGATATGATTATTAAGAAAGGCTTGAAGACATTTCAAAAAGGGAGTTTTGCTTAGCACCGAGCGAACTAGAAATGAGAGGTGTCCCTTTCCAATGTGGGACTCAAATGATAATAGGAATTTAGAGTGTTCAATACATATCTCCTAATTCGTTAACTACCTTAACTATCCCATAGGAATACTAGCTAGTGGATTCACCTATTGTTGTAACCCTACCTTCTTTTGGTGTAGGGTTTCATGACACCGTCGTCCATGTTTAGCTCACATGGTCTTTATCGATTAAGACGATTTGTTCCCGAAAATAAAATGAATGAATGAAGTAATGAATATGGGCACTAACTAATAAAATGAATGAATGAAGTAATGAATATGGGCACTAACTAAGGAGACTTAAGGTGTTCTACTTAGTGTAGGTAGGGGTATAGGACTCTATCTATACATTACACAAGTTGACCTTAAAGGGAGTCCTAAGAGGTTGTTCTTATGTATTTGTATTATGAATGAAATGCATATGTTGGCTTTACATGTTGATGATCCTAGATGTTAGATTCATTAATGAACATTCTATTGGTCTAAATTGTATTTATGATGATAACTACACATGATGTTATGTTATATAAAGCAAGGCATTACTTATGGTCTCTTTTTTTATTTACTTGATTGTGGGAATTTATGGGGCTTCACATGAGCATTATACTTGTAGGCTTGGGATGGAATTGTTGGTAATGGTCTTGTATGTTGTAATGATATGAAGCTATTCACATTGATAAGACTTTGAGATGATGTTGGTCTTGTGTTGGATATGAACTTGTCTTAAGTGATGTTATTCCTATTGACTTGTATATGATCTTGTGTGCATGAAGGATTTTAAAAATAACTTAGCATGGTTTTGAATAAAATGTCCCTTGAAGCATGATTCTAAAGGTTATATATGCATATGTTTCAATACTTAGTACATATGGCTGTACTAACCCATATTCTTTCCCTATTCCCAAACAATATATGTTCGGGCAATTGAAGTATAAAAGGACTTTTTGCATGAGGACTTGGAACACTTTCCAAAGTTATTGGTAGGTGCTCAAGTTAGGGGATGTTGCTATTCTTCTATTCAAGCTATGATGTTGCTTATGTCAAAAGACACTTATTCCTTCCTTTATCATTTGAGACTATTGTTGTAAGCCTATAGGTGGAACATTGTATCGAAGTAAGAGCTATGACAAATATTGTAATTCTCTTTAGATGGTTCAATGTGAGACAAAGTATTAGACTATTTATCATGGATTGGTTACATTTCCTAAACGAGAAGTCATGTAAATTTCATAAGCGAGGGGTCTATGTAAACTCCACATATGATATGTGAGAAGTCAAAGTATACTTCACTATTTTAAAGTTTTAACTATTCTATATTTTTTATTTATGATATGTTATGATGAATGCTACGGGCTAGTTTAATTCCTCTTCTAGATGAAGACGCCGTTTACGTCTAGGGGGTGCTCCCGGGTGTGACAAACTTGGTATCAGAGGATGGGGTTGAAGTAATCTTAGGATTATTCTCTCACTAAACCACGTTACGTAGAGTCTTGTTCATGGGTGTCAAGCGCACCACACTTATCAATGAGAGGCTAACTGATGATTAGGAATTCTTACATTTTTTGTAGTCTTGAAAGTCGTGCCTCAAGAGTAATAACTTTATGCTTTCGAAAAATGTAATAACCCGATTGTACAAGGAATAGTGAAAGCACCCGTATCCTCTTTCTTTTGCACTAGAGATCTTGTAGCAATGGCACTACAGTGCTGCATTCTATCATCATCCTCAAAAGTGACTGATCTTTTCTTTGTAACCAAATCTTTCATGAACTTGGCATAACCGGGCATTTGTTCAAGAGTTTCTACCAAAGGGACATTGATAGAAAGTTGTTTCAACATCGTTATAAAATGCCGGTATTTACCATCCTCAGTCTTTTTTACTAATCTTTGTGGGAAAGGAGGTGGTGGTCTATGCATGGGGGTCACCTTTTGGGGCACCTCAACATCTTTTACCATTTTATCTTCTAACTCACCACTAACCTCCACCACTGTATCGTCATCTCTTATCACCTTTTCTATACCAGACAACATAGGTGGATTAATGGGTTTCTTACCATCCCGAGTAGTGATTGTCATACAATGTCAATCATTTTTTGGATTTTGGACAGTGTTGCTAGGAAGAGTGCCCGGTTGCCGTGGGTTCACAGTTGCAGACAATTGGTCCATTTGCAACTCAAGATGCTTAATCAAGATTGCATGTGTATCAACTTTCTGCCCTATACCTGCTAAGTCATTCCTTAACTCTTTAGTGTGCTCATCACTAACATCGAACCTCCTTTTTATGCATCATATCCTTAATACGCGCCATACTACCTCCACTAACCCTAGGAGTAACTTAACGATTTTGAGGTGGAACATAGGGCTCACTCCTATCATTTCTGTTACCATAGTTACCCCGGTTGAAGTTGTTGTCGCGGTTGTAATTCCCATTATGGATATAATGACCCTCGTGGTTATAATTACCATAGTTCCGACCTTGGTTTTCTTGACCTTGGCGCCAATTCTCCTGATTGGAGTCTTGGGCATTCGGTCGGAAACCCCACGTCTGATTATGCACTGCATAGGAATCCTCTTCATAGTAATATGCATCATTTGGCAGTGGTGGTGGTTTAGACAAGTAGTTAACCGCATTTACCTTTTCCGCACCCCCAGCAACATGTTTCAGAACCAACCCAAGCTCAGTTCTCATTTAAGCCATCTCTTCACGAAGATCATCCACGACTAAGTTGTGTGTGGATTGGACTATGAAAGTGTTTCTCCCAATATCTGACTTCCTAGTTCTCCAAGCTTTATTATTTTGGGCGATTTTCTCTAACTTTTTAGCAATCTAGACATAAGGACACTCTCCATAAGAACCACCCGCTATTTTATCCAACACCATTTTGTTATTATCATCTTGTTTCCGATAGAAATACTCTTTCAGAGACTCATCATCTATGTGGTGATTTGGGACACTTCGCAAGAATGAAGTGAACCTATCCCAAGAACTACTAACTGAATCTCCTGGTAATGTCAGTTGTTCACTCTGTCTATGTGGTTTATTTTCTTAGACACCGGGTAGAAGCGTGCTAAGAAAGCATCCCTCAGCTGATTCTAAGTGAAGATTGACTAAAAGGGGAACTTAGTAAACTAGATAGCAGCCTCTCCCGTTAGTGAGAGAGGAAAAACTCTTAGCACGATTACATCCATATTCAAATTGGGCTTCCCTACACAACTTTTGCACACTGCCCTTACCTTAACGATGTGGGCATGTGGATCCTCAGAAGGTAGCCGTGTGGTAAAGGGGGCAAGACGAATGGCTCATCAGAGTCTGCGATATTTTAACAGCCCCTATAGTACTCTTGTGGCGTGAACCGGGAGGTTGTCTCCGTATTTCACCTTCCCCACGAATATCAAGTAATACTAGGTCACAAGCGTCGACCAATGGTGGTATTTGCGGGTCGACCATATCACCTTGGATGCCTAAATTTTGATTTATTCTTCTTAAAGTACGCTCTAGTTTGGGGTCAGGTTCAATTACGGGTGTTCCTCTAATCCTTGTGTTTGGCATGTAAGGACGTTAGACGTACCGGAGACAAAAACAAAAAGACAAAAAGTAAAATTAGGAAAATGTTGACTAATCCCGGTAGTGGCGCCAAAATTTGATACGCTCAAATTTACTTCTCGAAACGAAGTAAAAGCAGTCTTATCAAGTAAAGAACCCAACTAGTAAGATTGGGATCGTTCCCATGAGGAAAATGGTTCAGACTGAACTATATTCTATTATTACTTCTATTTAGTCAATTATTTTCAGAAAACAACTAACAAAAAGGGGGGTTTGATTAATGAAAGCAATTAGCTAAGTTAAAGTAAACAAGTGACGGATTCAAGTATTGGAGTTTTAATCAAGTAATGAGAGTAACTAGGGCGTAAGTGTTCCCCATATGCTCCTAACTTGGTAATTCTAGCTATAACAAACCTTTCCTAGTATCTTGCATGCAAAGTGATAAGTTAGGTATCTCCAAATCCTTGGTCCGGCATCTAGAGAATTTCACTTCGCACCTTGGTCCGGCTATATGTGTTTCTTTACTAAACCTTATCCTTACCTAATATTAAGCATCATATTCGATATTTGACTAAGTTGTTACCTCTTACCAACACTAGCCTATCAGATAGTATACACTAAATCTATGTTGATAATTTTTTTCCTATTATCTACCTCCTTGGTCCAGCAAGTATCAATAAGGAGATTTCTAACATTGGCCACTGTTAAAAAGACCAAAACGAAAGAATTATCAATACATGCAAGACACTATTCTAGAATTGTTATTTTAGCTAGGTTTTACCTTGTTATTTACCCATGGTTCCCACAACCCTAGTTATGGAGTTTAGTTACCCATTCTAATAATCACACAATTCATATTGATAATTTAAGAATTCATGCACTTACTTTGATGAGAATGAACAAATTCCAGAAATTTACTTGAATAAATCATAAAACACCAATGATCGATTTCGAAAAAATAATATCAAATCCCAAAATCAAGAGTTCAATACTTATACAATAAAACTGAAAAATATCCAAAGGTCTAACCCAAAAATGAGGTTTTTCAAATTATTTATAATAAAACAAAACCTAATAAAAGAGGGGAATCTATTCAAGGAAAAATCTGCCAAAAACGTCTCCGAGTCGACGACCTTCGTGACGGACTGTCGTGATTACAACGGACCGTCGTGACTTCCGTCGTTCCATACTTAGCACAAATCTCTGTTGCTTTCTTCATCAACTCTCTGTTACCCTCGACGGACAGGTGTTAATGACCATTTCAAGCAGGACGGTCCATCGAGGGGCTTCGTTCCACGACACTTAGAATCTTCTAAAGTTGGGTACTGGAAGTACTCTCTGTTAACCTTGACGAATGTGCAGGACAGACTGTCGTTGCTATGACGGACCGTTGTGAGCTTCTGTAAACCAACACTTGGTCAGAATTCCCCAACTTCCTTTTGCAGCCACTATATTCTCACTACGGTTGACCCCTACGAACCGTCACAGTCACGATGAACCGTCGTGGAGTCCGTAGGTGGTCACTTCTGCAATTTCAGCTCAAAATCTTTAAATTCTCCTTTGGACAAATTTCGTAGAAATAAAGAGAAAACTACATCAAAAATCAATACAAAAAGGCTTTAGACACACACTAAAGTTAAGGAAAAGGGATTAAAAGTACCGTGAAACCACGATAATCAATGGGTAGTCTAAGGATAACTTATTCCAAATGTTTAATAATATGTTCTGATTAGTTTATGAATTTTCACTTTCTATTGAATTACATATTGTCTTTTAATGTTTCTCCTTGTAATACTTTTTTACATACAAAGATGAGGAACCTACTTGATATTATCTTGAAGGAAAGAAGATTAAGAATAAAGAGACGCAAAGTAAGTTTATTCAATTCTTATAAGTATACAATTTGTGGTTGACTATGAACTAATTGTTTCTTATTTTATTGATAAGATATACCTATTTAGTTTTCATTATTCGTAATTGCATATGCATTACTCTTTGCCTTAATCTTCTCTATTCTCATAAAAGATTATTTCCCTTTATGTGTTCTATCTTTTTATGCATACTACATAGTACTTGTTTGAATAATTGAAAGAGTATTTATATGCAAAATCTCAACTCTTTCCTTACTACCTTTTGCAATTACTTGATTTCGTGACCAAATGAATCTAATAAGAATGGGAGCTTGGAAGTTTGTCTAGACTAATTAATTAATTAAAACTGCATTTTCTAAAATTAAAAATAAAAATGTTGACCCATTTTTATTTACCCCATACCCGTCCCCCACCCACCCCCTCACTTCTTAATTCTTCCTTCTTCTTCACCATTCTAGCTCTTCAATGTTCATTTTTTCCCTCTCCATATTTTACAATTTCGTTCACCATCCATATTCTTTTCATTGTAACTCTTAAATCACCACCGAAGCTCCATTAATAGATTCTTCAAACACCAACAAACAATCGAAACACGACTTTGTCATCACTTTCTTCCTTAAAACACCACTAATAGTGAGCTTCAAAGCTCTTAGACGGAGCAACACAACAACAACAATCAGCCTGCTTTCTCTTCCTTTCGTGTGTTATTTGGTAAACCTCCAACACCGGAGAGATAAAGGATCTACCATGACTTCTTTCGTCTTCAAAAAAAATTAAAATGCAAAAAGTATCTGATTATGCCTCCGAGTAAAGTCCAGTAAACTAGCAAGTTTTTTCATTCGGCTGAAAACTGATAAAATTTATACGTGTGAAATTGACGTCAATAATAAGATGGTGGTGTTGGATTTTTGCATTACTAAAGATATTGTGAAATTCAAGTAGTTAATAGAGTTAAAGGTGAAGATGCTGGAAAAAATGATGTTTTAAATGGAGAAGAATCTATAATGGCGAAGACAACACAATAAAAAGAATAAAGTTAAAGTTTTTATGGGCCAATAAATTTATTCATATATTTTAATATAAGTTAATATATTAAGAAATAATATTTAAAATATTTATTATATATTGACCTATAAAAATATGTCATGTATATGATTTTATAATTATTTTTTTAACTCCTTTACACGCTATTAGGAGAGTAGACTTAATCACTTTGTCATGTCATTCCTAGGGTGATTTTTAATTCATTTCAAAGATGTTAAGGGGGATATTTAAATGCCTATAAAGTTGAAGTGCTAGATTGAATTTTCGGACCAAGTTCAGAGTGATTTTTATGTATTTTCCCTAAAATTAATAAGAATTTTTATGCCTATATATCATGTTCATAACTTTGAAGTGAGACATTACTTGCAGTGACAGGGTATACCTAGACCTATATTTGTTGATCTGGAGCCTGCAATTGTGGATGAAGTTAGGATTGGACATTCATGTAACTCTTTCATGCTTTGCGGAATATTTCCCTAAATAAGGAACCTATTTCTTAGAGATTGTTTAAAAGATATTTATTTTAATAGTATAATTGTATTTCATGTTATTGGTATAAGTTGGCAAATACAATGTAGTACCATTTGGATAAGAATATTTTTTATAATGTGATAAGTACAGTTTTTGTATTTAACTATGAAAATTTATATGGATAATGGTTGTTTTTTATGTGAGTATTGAATGATCTTGATATTGTTGACTTATTATATACTTGCTTTAGTGTTGTTGACACTCGTTCATGTTGTTTGTTGCTTATCACCTGTTAAGTGATATAGTTAAGTTCATATTATTATTCATTGTAGATTAGTTTCTATTTTGATTTGACCAATGATACCTACTCAGTACATGTTGCCCCGTACAGGGCCCTACTTGTGCTATCCTTTGTTTACTTTTGTGAAGTGCAGTGAGTGTACCTGCGACCTCAACTCGCCTTCAGCTCCAGTCAATCTCAAGTATATCAGGTTCCAGGTTGAGCTACTCATTCAAGCTCGTGTTGAATTCTCTCGGTCATAACATGGTGTCCTTAGTTTGCAGACATAAACTATTTTATTTAATTATTTTGGTGTCTTTAATATTTTTAGACTTAGTATTGCAGCTTAAATGTCCTATGATGAATTTTAGGTTATGTAAAATGATACATAAATAAGTTTTGGAGCTTCCGCATTATTTTTTGTTATTCATCGTTGAATTATTGGTATATGTTGGGGTTTGGATTCCTTGGTTCTCCCACCTAGGAGGTTAAGTGTGGGTGTCACTCACGACTTAATTTGGGTCGTGACAAACTTGGTATTAGAGCGTTAGGTTCAATGATATCATCATGCAAGGATAGTTCTAGTAGAGTCTTGCAGAACGGTTCGGGACGTCTTTACTTTTCTTCAAGAGGCTATAAGACGTTAGGAATACTTCAATCCTTCCTTTTTTTCGTGCTACTACATGAATCCAATTAGTAACTAGGTGATACAAATTGGTATCTGGACTTCTTCACTCTATTTTGCATTTGATTAGTACTAGAGCAGAAACACCAACTCCAGCAAAAGAGAATGTGTCCTTAAAATAGATATGTTTTTATGATTCACTGTAGACATGTTATTATTAGTGACTAATAGTAACTTTTGTTGAAGTTCTTAAAGTTGAAACCCCTATTCTTCATGGGTACTGATTATATATAGATGTTTATGCTTCCATTGTTGATTGTTTTGAGCTTCTTCATAAAATGAATGTAATAGAGAGACTATTAGATAAGGTAAGAGTTGCATATTCAAGCTTTGTATGTGGTTGCTTTAGCAAAATCTTTTCTGGAAGTGATTGATTACGTGATAGAGGTAGAGGAGGTGAAGTCAGATGACTTTGCCAAGGTGTATGACTAGATAACGAACACCATTACTTTGAAAAATACAGTTAGTAAATTTTTTCACAACATGTATGGGTGTTTAGTGAATGACGAAATTAGGTTGCGCCAATTGAGGTTAGAATCTTTACTATGATTTAGTGTATTGATTGTATATTAAAAAGGATCATGATAATACTACTACAATAGTACAATTTCTCACTTGATTAGATACATGAAGTGTATTACTTTTATTATTGACCTGATCTAAGAAGGAATGCAAATTGCTGGGCTAAAGCAGAACAAATTTGGTAATGTTTTGCAGATATTCAGTAGGTTAAATGTGTGGGCTAGCTGGGTATGATCTTATTGATAAGTATGATGTGTTATAGTGATGGATTTAACAGTCTTTCTCGGTACAGTACTAGTGTTATGTGGAAATAAATATATCGGTTGTAAAGAGTAAAATCTAATTACTTAAATAGTTATTAGTGGTATGTCATGTTTAGATGATGAGATTCGGTGTTACTTTCACATTTGAGAAGCCAACAAGATTGTTAGTGCAGACGCTTGAGTTAAGCTTTATTTTTAAGAAAGATTTTAGTGGTGGATCTTTGTTATGGTAGTAAGACAATTAGGTTGTGAAGTATATTTTGAGGATTCTAAAAGAGTATTGATGATTTTATCTTAAACTCTAAAGGTTAGATTGATACTTGAATGACAAATTTCTAGGGAAAGTGAGTCCTAGTTAGTAATACTTGGGTAAATTAAATTGAAGATTTTAGTAAGAAAATGCTTATAAAATTGAGTTAGTCCCTTAAATTTGCTTGGTATACCTGAGTTTAAGGTGTCATGTCGAGGAAAAGGTTCACATCTTGATGATAAAAAGGTCTAGCTAAGCATGATGGTAAAAAGAGAAAGTGATATGTGACCTATATGATTTATGTTTGTTGTACTAGTACCAAAAATTCTCATTTAGAATCAGTTTTAGTGGAAACAAATTCTTGAAAGTGTTTCACCAGTTCTAATATTGGAGTATTTGCTTAAGAGTTGTACACAAAGCCTAAGCCTAATTGAAAAGGGATTGAAATTATTCTCTTCATTTGGTTTCCAATTCTATTAGGAAAAGAATTGAAATTGTAACCCTATTTGTAGTTGATTTTGACTTGTAAGGAAAAGCACAATTGTATAAATAGAGGTGGTCTTAGGAGAAAAATTAAAATACTCATTAGTATTCATCTTGAAGTACATTAGGACATAAGAGAGGTTCTGAGAGAGCATTAAACCAGAGAGAAGTGAGAAGAGAGAAGAAAAAGATTTATTTTGCTGCATACTTTTTATCCGACCAGCAAACTTCAGATTATGTTTCTCAATTAACTAACCGTTGGATCAAGATAAAATTTGAACTACGTCTTCCTGACATCTTGGTGGTTGATTTGAACAGTGGAGATTGGATTTCGGATATTTGCAAGATCATTTCTTTTGGTTCCGAACAACTACTTTGTTTGGGTGGGGCTTGCATTAAATTTGTAGAGGCATTGTATTTATACTGTGTATTATGAGGTGTTTTAATATAATATTTAAGAAGAAGAATCTTAATATAAGAGAATGGAGGTGATTAGAGTTTGTAATCATGATAAGGGGTTGGTGATGGATTGTGATTGAGATGAAATTGTATAGTATTGTTGGTTAAACGAGTTTTGTACGATATTAATGAATTGCAAGCAATTAATGTTGTGGTTCTTCATAATTTGATGAATAATGTGGTTGTATGGAAAGTTTTAGGAGATGTGGGGACACCACTTGAATTTAATTTAAAAGAGTAAGAGTCATAATGGGAAAAAAATAAAAATTAAAAAATTTTGTGGGATATAATGCAATCTTCAGAAAGAGGTGAGAACAAGAATACTTTCTCTAATTGCAAGGGATAAAGAGGTATTTTTTGGAGGTATAGAATTGGGTTTTGAGATATTTGGTTTCCTATATTTTAATATGGTCATGGTTTTAGTGTCATATGTTTATCAAATTGGTTAAAAGCTATCGAATAAGACTTAAGAAAGGAGTGTACATACGCTCAACTGGAGTGTGATGATAAGTTCTCTTGTGATTTTGAGTTTATTAATAACTGTGTCAAACTTTTAGCGAAGGATATGATAAGATCGATGAAGAGACGATCAATAATAAGTAAACTCATGTAAATCCATAAAAATCTTCAAGGTATCAGTCATGTTGATAGATCCGATTGAGTTACATTGTTCGATTTACAATTTAAACATTTCATTTTGAATTTACTTTTGTGGTCGTATGTTTTATAAAGGTATGAATTTTTGAGGTAAAATAAAAATAAATAATATATTGTTACTTCAGATATTAAACATATGAAACGACTAATGCATAGTTTTGGTTGAAAAATTTGTTACCGTTTGATTAAAGGACCAAAGGAAGATTTCACTTTAAAGCGTTAGTTTAGAGTATATAGATTATTGGTCAAGGAATAAGATTGTTAAGTAAGTTAGCGAAATGAGAAACAATATGATGTATTGAAGCATTCAAGGTATTTAAAATTTATGTCATGGGTAGAATTTAAGAAAGGTGAAGTAATTAAACATGTCATATAGACTCATGGATCAAAGTTGAATGTTGTATGAATTTTCTCTTATAAGCTTAGATATGACAATGAAGTGTGGACTGGTTCGACACAAACTTACGAGGAGTTTATCATTTACTTTTATAAAGATTGAGTTTTAATTTGGGTAACAAATTGTAAGGTATGAAAAATTTAATGTTTACGTGGGATAAAATTGCTCAAATTATGACAGATGACTTAAAAAAGATGTGCAAGGTGAGATCTAATTCTACATGGTTATAGTAATTTAGAGTTGGGTTAATATTGCACTATTGATGGGACTACATAGAATGTAAGATGTGTTAGATAGACATTTGATGGTGAATAGAGGTTATGAGCTTATAGTATACAAAATAATTTGAGTGATCAAGAATTTCCCTAAGTGTTGACTTATAATAGGGACTAAATTTGGTGATTTTGGGTAGCAATAAAATCAAAGAGATAGAGTAGATGAATGAAAATGTTTATATGGGCACCATGAAAGGAGTATCTAGAGTTTTTCTACCTTGGTTATGTACATTCTTATGTGATTAACTACTTCATTGTGGGCATGGTTTAGAGTATAATTCACTTTTTACATTTGTGTGTGTTTTCCTTATATGGGTGATTGTTAGTAGAAGATCGAGCATATTGATTCTGTAATTGTCCTGTCAGTAATGTGGCATCCTTGGTTAGACTTGTTATTTTAGTTGTGAAAGATTTGGTATTTTTTGGGATAGTTAATGTATACTAGTGATTCTACACGCACAACTTTGCTTATGAGAATTTATAAGAGGGCTACCACGAAAAACTTACATTTGTTCAATAGACATAAGATTTATCTCGTCATCGCTATCATGTTTTAGCTATGTGTAATTGAATGTGAGAACCATTGGGTCTAGTTTTATCATTCTTAAGGATTTTCTATATAGCTACTAATCTAGCATTTCGACAGTGTAATTAGAGGTTTTATGTGATTGGATGTATAACTCGTGGATGGTTACTTGATCATTTTCATCCTTGGATCAGATGAGTTAAATTCTCCTTGATGATTATTTGATGTCTAAAGTCCATATTTCTATAGCTTAAGCTCGAGAAAGTTTATGTTGTGAAAAGAAAATATTGATAAGATCTATGATGGTTTGTGCATTATGAGTGTGTGGTAGTTGGTTCAGGTTCACTTCTAGTTGGGGACAATAATGAGTTATATCATGGTTATGTGAGAAAATATTTCACCTAATGGGTGTTCAAGGTCCTTGAGAACATGTTGTGGATATGTGTACGATTAACTTTGGTGGTTATTGAAAATAATATTTATTGTTGGTTGAGCTTACATACAACAATAGTTACATATTAAAATTGAGATGGCCCCATTTAAGGCATTATATAGGAGAAGGTGTAGATATCCAATTGGTTGGTTTGATACTTTTGATATGAGACCTCGGGTACTAATATATTCAAGAAATTGTTGACATAACTATCCCCTTTCTTATCCTCACCTTCTTTTAATCGTTCTAGGACGAATCATGGGTAAATTGATATCTAATGTAATAACTCATTTGTTCATTTTGAGTACTATAGCTTTTTATTTCATAAAATATATTCCGACATATTTAAATGGATATTTTAAACTATTTGTAACTACATTTATGAATTTAGTGGGGTAATATTCATAATTAATTTAATTGGTGGGTAAGAAGATAACATTTAAATTAATAGTGGATCCATTTCACCTATAATTTTAAGGTATACAATTAGGGTAATAACTGACCTCGAAAAAATTTATTTAAAAAAAATGCACAATTTTAGAGAAATATCGAAGAAGGGCAACGACATCAGGTAAAATCATTCTCCCATCTTTCTAGTAACATTAATTGCACTATGATTTTATTAGCTTGAATGGCTATAGGCGGTGATGTATGTGCTACTAGTTGAAAATTTTGGAAAAGAAAGTGAGGAATAATATGGTTATAGTGCTTTGGCTAAGATTCTGTTTTTTTTCTTTTACAGACTTTTCATCGTAGTATAATCCCTAAATAATTAATAGTCATATTCATGATACTATTTGTTATTCATATTTTAATCCTTTAAATAAAAGCATTGTAAGACTTTGGACAAATAATCACATTAGTCTTTTAGATTGTTATGTTTCTAGTACTTATTTTATTCATTGTTAATTTGACTCGGAAAATAAAATTATTGAAAGGTGATTGACACGTGGAAATGAATGTCGATAAGAGACACACTCAAACTTAACTAAGGTTCTATTATCATCCTAACTCAATTTGTTTTTCATAATTTTGCACCTTTTGTGCGGAAATGTCACCTTCAACCACCAAGTTGGTTGTGTTTGTACATGCTCGCCTACAATGTGTAAATATTTATTTTTATTTCTTAAAAAGAAATTTATTTTCTTTATCTTTTATTAAATTAAGTTAGTAAATAGTTTTTTACCTTAAAACTTTTTTTCACCTATTCACTGTTTCATTCTCTTTTATTTTTCTATTTATTTTATTTACTACTAGTGCTACTGCTACCTCTACTACTACTGTTGTTGTTGTTGCTGCTGCTGCTGTTGTTGTTCTGATGTATCTAAGGTCAAAGTAATGTAATCCAGGGATGGGAAGATCTTGGCTTAGTCCGGTGTTCCTGGTAAAGCCCATGTTAGTTGTGAATAAGGCATTGTTTGGGCCATGTTAGAACCGTAAATGTGTTTTCCATCCTTAGATTTCATGAACTGTAAACGAGCCTTTATTTACATCGAAGCGATCAAATAATAGTGAAACCATTAGGACTATGTTCCAAAATCTCATATGCAAAAGCCTTAACACTCTTTAGATCGTACAAGGATGTTTTTCTATCAAGGGTTATGGAATTACTAGAATGTAATAACTCTCACTGGAAATCCAAATTTATAGATGGGCTTGTAGCTTTATTTGCAGAAAAGGTCAAAAAAGCCCTTAGAGGAGATGCAGTAAGTATGAATTAGGATGACTATACTAATGAAAAACTTATAAGTATATGAACTCAAGAAGGTCTCTCTTTATGTAACGAGATCAAGTTGAATCTACAAATTAAAAGATATCATTTAAATGAACAACAACAATTAGGGGAATTTTGTGAACAGTTTGCAATTGATATGCCTGAATCCTCTAGAAAGTCTAACAAACATAAGGGACAAGAGATTATAAAGAAAATCCTCATAGGCAATACAAGAAAAAGAAATGCTTAGACAAACGTGAAAAAGGGAAAACGGATTATAGAAAGGAGTTTTATAAGAATAATAAATCAAATGTCTGCCACAAATGTGGAAGAGTTGGCCATTATGCAAGAGACTGCAAGTTCAAGGATAAGATTAAAAGCCTTGATCTAGAGGATAATATTAAGGATTCTTTATGTAAAATCCTCCTCAATTGTGATACACTCAAATTTACTTCTCGAAAAGAAGTATGAGCGGTTGTATAAAGTGAAGGATCCAACTATGAGGTTAGGGTCGATCCCACGAGGAAAATGATTTATACTTAACTTTGACCTACTACTACTTCTATTTAGTCAAGTCCTTTCCGAAAACAAGTAACAAAAAGGGGTTTTTATATAACGAATGTAATTAACTATGTCTAAGTAAACAAGTGACAAGTTCAAAGATTTGATTTTTATCAAGTAATGAAAGTAACTAGGGCTTAAGTGTTCCCCACAGGTTCATAACGCGGTGATTCTAGCTATAATAGTCATTTCCTATTATCTTGCATGCAAAGTGGTAAGTTATGTATCCCTAATTCCTTTGTCCGGCAACTAGGGAATTTAACTCCACACCTTGTCCGGCTACGTGTGTATGCTTTACTAAACCTCACCTTTATCTCATATTAAGCATCATAATCGATGTATGGCATAGTTGTTACTTTGCACCAATCTACACTAGCCTATTAGATAGTAAATGCTAAATCTACGTTGATAATTCTTTTCTTATTATCTACCTCTTTGGTCCGGCAAGTAGCAACAAGGTGAGTTCTAATGCGTGCACTCCTTAAAAATACTTCTAAACGAAAGATTTATCAATACATGCAAGACACTATTCTAGGATTATTAGTTTAGCTAGTTTTACCTTGTTAATTACCCATGGTTCCCACAACCCTAGCTATGGATCTAGTTACCATGTTAATAATTACACAATTCATATTAGTTTGATAAGAATTCATGCACTTACTTTAATGAGATTGAAGAAAACCTAGAAAATTACTTGAATTAATCAATAAGCTTGCAATAAACGATTTTCGAAAAGTAGAATAATTTCCCAAAATTACAAGTTCACAACTAGAACAATAAAATCTGAAAAAATACCCAAGAGTCTAACCTCAAAAATGAGGTTTTTACAAGTATTTATAATACTAGAGTCCTAACAAAAGAGGGAAATCTATTTAAAGAAAATCTGCCCAAAAACAGCGTCTGAGTCGACGACCTAGATGATGCACCGTCGAGGACACGACAGACCATTGTGGTCCTTCTTCAATCCACACTTAGCTTCTTTTCAAGATGGGTACTGAGATACTTCTGGTTGACGATGATGGATGTGCAGGATGGTCCTTCGTGAAGATGACGGTCCTTCAAGAGCCTCTGTAGCCCCACACTTAGTCAGAATTCCCAAATCATCATTCAACATCTTTTCCTTCATATGATCGTGCCTACGGACCGTCGAGGGGTCACCGGACCATTGATGGCTCCGTAGGTAGTCACTCCTGCAGTTTCAGCATAATTCTTCCGCTTTTTTATTCTGGACAGATTTCCTGCAAACAAAGAGAAAATTACATTAAAACTAATATAAAAAGGCTTTAGACACACACGAAACTTAAGAAAAAAGCATTGAAAGTACCGTGAAACCATGGTACATGAACACCCTCAACTTAAATTCGTTGTTTGTACTCAAGCAACGCACTATGACTCACCACAAAATCTTTGTACAAGAGTATCCTTATTTTAGCTTTCGCAATCATCTGGCTATCAATCCCAATTATTTTCATTATGTTTATTACATTCTATCACTATTAGGCTTTCTCATGCGGATCAGACCATGATATCACCACACACCGACACCTATCCTCTTTCATCTCTCACCAAGGTACCAATTTTCTGGTATTGCAACTAGCGTCCTCACTTCAAATCAAGATCCTCATTTTTCAAACATTGATTTCATTTTGAGTATAAGGATTATTTTTCTACACTCACTCTCAGAACGAATTCACACCTTATTTATACTGATTGCCATAGGCTTGCCCTTATTTTCACTACTTTAAGTTCACCATAATAGACTCTTAGGATCACAAGGACTTTTTTAGCTTGTAACTTAGGCTCGAGGTCAGGTAGGGTACATTTAGATGTATTTTAGTGAATAATTACCCTCCATGACATAATGGCTAAGCAACCTACCTTTTCATCATTTTATTTCGCCCTATGTCTTAATTTTCTTGTATTCCTTCACCTTGTTGTTCTCCCTTCTTTCTTCTTTTGTGTAAGTGACTCTTTTCCTTTCTTGCTTGTATTTTAACATTTTCAAATTTCTTTTTTTCACTTTTCTTTCAACTTTTCTTGAGCACTTTTCTTTTGTTTTTTCTCTCTCTTTGTTCTTTCAACCCCACTTTCCGGAGCATTTCTCATAATAGCCACCCTCAACTCATGGATTTGCCATGAGTCAAGGTACGCAATATCCAAAGTTGGGTCGGGGCCACACAAGGTTGTTTTCTGCATTAGCCACCCTCAACTTATGCTTTTGGCATAAGTTGAGGTGCACATGTCCAAGGAGGGACCAGGGCCAACACATTGTTCCCAAAAAAGATCAGTTGGGGTGAAAAAGAAAGGTCTAACTTAAGCTCAAATCATTTGGATCAAGAAGGGAGTAATTTCATTCGGTTTTTTTGTTATTTAGGTTGAATATTGGCTATATTGAACAAGGGACTATGATCCTTTCCTAATTGTGTCTATTACGACTTACTTTTAGCAGGACTAACCAAACAAGTTCTAGCTCAGTACGAATGGTGGAATATTCAAATTTTCCTCACACTCACTTGACATATCATTACTCTACCAAATTATAAGAAAAACCTAGTTCGAGTTTTAGATTCAGGGTCATGCAGTGGTGTATCTCTATGTCATTCTTAGAGCCACACATTTATCAGTTACTGTGCCTAGTTATGCAACATTTTCTTTAAAACAGGATATCATTTTGTGTCCATTTCTATACTATTTACTAAAGATACCAACATGCCGGTTCAACAATAAAGCAACCAGTCTCTTGGGGGGGAAAACACAGGCAAGAAAACGCCAAGAGAGGATCGTGAGTTGGGCTGCTCTAACTCACCCTATTCTATTTACCCCACCCCCAACAAAAAAACATGCAATTGTTCCCAATGCATAAAAGTATATAAGACAGAGTGGTAGATGAAGCAAACCTGAGGCGCAAAGCACCAGTGATCAATAAGCTGGCAGGTCCGGTTTCCCGGAACCCGCTCCCTCTGAAGTAGGGACACCATCAGTATTGTCCTCAGCAATGACATTACCCTCAGTAGTGCTCCTCTCAGCCTCTGCAACTCTGGAACTATACGCCCCAGCAGCCACCTCGATACCCCTCAACTGGCAGGCCTCCTTATCAATTAGCGAGGCTCTCCTTGAAGCCTCCAACTCATCGGATTCCTTCTTCCGAGCTCGAAACTCATCCTCATCTCTAGTCTAGTACCTCTTGGCACGCTCTCGTGGTGGAATTGGTGGCATATCAGTAGTGGCGAACACGACAGTTATCACAATGTCCTCAGCAGGCTCTGCAGAAGAGGCCTCAGACTTAGGCACCGAGCCTCCAATATAGTGTCCAAGCCAGCTCTCAGACTCTCCACAGCATCCTGGAGAGTCATCACATCCACTGTAGGTGCAGGTGAGCAACGCAGCTCAAATGCGTCCAAACTTTGGTGGACCTCCATGCTCTTCCTATCAGTGTGCTGGGCCTTCTTTCTCTCTATACGCTATTCTGCCTCAACAATGGACCTCTACATCTAAGGCTGGATATGATGCAAAAGTGTGGCAATTTGGGCCTCTCGTTTCTGGACCCTAGCAAGCGGGACCAGTATAGATGATGGGATAGAGCGGGAAGAGCTCGGAGCGGTCCTACCACCCAGGATAGACTCGACCGGAGTGGTATCGGTAGGCTTAGATGTAGATGGATTAGTCCATTGGGCCTAAGCTATCATTGCTGCCAGGTTCTCACCTAGCGGCTGCACCTCAATACGGGCCCCTCTGTTGGGAGACAACTCATTAGCCTCATCCGGGATGAGACCGATATCAACTTGTCTAGGCAGGGTCTTGATCACATTAATGTTCCACACGGACACTCCTGCAGATCTGCACAATGCAAAAATCATGCACGGGAATGGGTAAGTAAGAGTGGCCTTAAAGTCCCTCTCATGCATCACCGCCTGTAATAGCCATGCGAAGTCCACCTCAAACCGCGCAAATATGGCAGCCATCAGCACTACACTATCCCATGTGACAATATTATCAGCAGCAATGGGGGAAAGGCAGTGTCGGACTAATAGCCACAGGAACTTTGTTGTGAAGGTGAGGTTGGACTTCCTGATACTCTCCTTGGTCTCCCCCACCCAATCGGCAGTCTCACCATCTACGGAGATGTACTGTGCAGTCCACCGCTTGGTGGTCTCTCTCACCTCTGGCTAACGCTGGAACCGGCCATCTTTGATCAATTTCCACGATAGTCAAACTCGGCGGTGAGAGGAGTCCGGGTGGAATCTACATCCACTCCATAGAGAAATCTGCGGATGGTCTGCAAGGAAATGTCAACAGTGTATGCTTGGCGGGGCTGCCCGCCTGTCCAGCTAAGATCGAAGAGCATAGGAGGCGTAGAACTCTCGGACCATGTCCTCACTATACTAGTTTACATATCGAGCCGTCCACTCCAGCCGATGTCGGGTGAATAACTCATGAATGGCCGTCATGGTGGGAAGAATCCCCATGAGAAACTGCTGCTACTGTGTCAGGGTCCGGGTCATTACCCCTTTGTCATTGGGCATCTAGGCATCAGTGTAGATTTGGTACTGCCCCTCGACACACCACGGTTGGGCTGATAAGCAATCGGAGCAGGGACGTCAGTCTGGGGTGCTGGAGTAGAGTCAGCATTAGCAGCCTCATCAGACAGGCAAAAGCAGAAGCCTCCTCCGATTTTGAAGCCTCCAAAGAGTCAGAAGCTTTCTCAGAACCGGATGTTTCTATGGAGCCAGATGCTCCCTTGGGCTATGAAGCCGACCCAGAAGGTGTGCCAGTGTGCTCCTCGTTAGACTGGGAGACAGTGACTACGCCAGGCACCACCCTCGTGGGTGTGGCTATAGTAGAGCGGGCAGCATGGGTAGGACTGCAGGTGCCGGGTGGCACGTACTCTGGGCACGCTCATCATCTAAGCCTGTGATAACCCGGTTCGACGGGGCGACTGACTTGCAACGCCTTTGTGAGTCGACACGGTCATGTTTAGGTGCCATTTGTACTTGCATAGAGAAGTAGTTAGTAGCAGTGGAAGTAGCAAAACAGAGAAAAGGAATGACAGCACAGAAGTACAGAGTGCAGGACGGAACCATCGACTCTTCATCAAAGGCACGAAGGTCTGTCAAAGGCACGACAGTCCATCATGGGGGTCCGTCGAGGGACACTTAGAAATAATTTTTAAAACATCATAAAGAAAGGTTCTGACATTGTCGACGGTTGTGCTGGACGGACCATCGATGGCACGACGTCCGTCATGAAGGTCTGTCGCGGGACACTTAGAAGAGATTATAAAAACTCATAAACAAAGGTTCTGACACCGTCGACGGTTGTGCAGGAAAGACCATAGAAGGTATGATAGTCCATCACAAGGGTCCGTTGCGGGACACTGGAAGAAATTATAAAAATGTCAGAAACAAAGATTCTGACACCATCGACGGTTGTGCAGGACGGACCGTCGTAGGGACGATGGTCCGTCATAAGGTTCTGTCGACGAACACTTAGATTAATTTTATAATAAATCAAAAGCAAAGGTTCTGATGGTTGTGCAGGATAGACTGTCAAAGGTACGATGGTACGTCATAAGGTCCATCGATGGACACTTAGATTAATTTTATTAAAAATCAGAAATAAAGGTTCTGACAGTGTCGATTGTTGTGTAGGACGGACCGTCAAAGGCACGATGGTCTGTCATAAGGGCCTGTCAACGGACACTTAGAAGTAATTATAAAAACATCAGAAATAAGGTTCTGACACTGTCGACGGTTGTGTAGGACGGACCATCGTCCCTATGACGGTCCGTCATAAGGTTACCTTGTGGGATACTTGAAAGAAATTATAAAAACATCAGAAACAAAGGTTTTGAACCCCTCGATGGTTTCGCAGAACAGACCATCGAAGGGATGATAGTCCGTCATAAGGGTCCGTCGACGGACACTTAGATTAATTTTACAAAAAATAAGAAGCAAAGGTTCTGACACCGTCAACTATTGTGCAGGATGAACCGTCAAAGGGACGATGGTCCGTCATAAGGGTCCGTCGACGGATACTTAGAGTAAACTCGAGAAATTTGGGTTGATGGACCCCAACAATGGTCCACCGTGGGACCGACTGTCCATCCCGGGACCGACGCTCCGTCAACGGGGTCTCATAGACCTTCAAGGAACACAGTTTTGCAGCCACTTTAGTACCCAATCATACTAATTTGAAGTATTCTTAGAATCCTAAGTTTACTAAACATTTACCCAGCATTCCATCATTCGTAGGGCATGAATTTTCCTAGTTTTAACATGCATTTTAGATAGCCTGTCAAACCTTAGGTCAGGAACACAATCATGCAAACACACGCTATTTTTTTAACAATACACTCCTTTCCCTTTCAATTTCAGTGTTCTAAGGACTTAGGACTTTTGTGTGTAAGTTTTAGCATGCAAAATGGTCCAAAATTAAGTACCCAAACAGTTAGACATCACGTTAATTAGGAATATTAACAAAAGTTAATCTTGCAGCTCAGAAAACAACCTGACAACTATAGTAGAGGAGAAAGAGTATGAACACTAGTAGTTGATTATCAGCAACAACCACCATGAACACCGATTGACAAAGGAATTGAAGAAAATGGGAGATTTTGGGAGAGAATGGATTTTTCGGAAGTGGGGAAGTGTGGGAATCTGATGATGGAATGGGAGTGAATGGGTCAGGGAGTGGGGGAAAATGAGAGGAATAGGGAGGGAAACGGTTATGGGGGTTATGTGAAGAGGTGGGTAACTGAAGAGTTCAAAAACTTTTAATATGTAGCCGGACGGGTCGGGTTGGTGGGTGAGGGATCGACAAGTCCCTGTCAACGGACCGTAAGCCGGTTGACGGTCCATAGATCCTTCCGTCGAAAGTTCCCTAACTTGGAAAATTTTAAAGAACATACCTGGGCACGACGGATCCTACCGACAGTCCGTCGAATGGACAATGGTGTGTCGATGGATCCGTCGATGGGTGCACCAGACCAAATTTCTGCAGATTTATGGTGATTTGGTCCCTGCATATTTAACACTCATTAAGCTAATCTTTTTGTGTTTTCTGAAAACTTTTTGGACACGGACCCTACTCTATGCTCTAACCAGCACTTCTAAAGAAAAATAAAGGAACATTCAGACGTGAAATAAGTAATAAAAGCAAAAATAATGCAACTATGCCTAGAAAATCATGAAAAACCTATACTTCGCTAGAGGATACATATTGGGTTGCCTCCCAATCAGCGCTTGATTTAACGTCGCGGCACGATGGAGGAATCTTGATTACTCAGACTTCATCAAGATGGTATGCCTCGATCACTTCCTTCGCTGTTTCAGCATGACCTTGATAGATTTTAAGTCATTGCCCGTTCACCTTGAACCTCATACCCTCCTTTCTCTCCAACTCAACCACACCATGAAGGAATAGTTGGGTGATCAAATAGGGACCAGTCCATTTGGACTTAAGTTTGCCCGTAAACAAACGCAAACTAAAATTGAACATAAACACCAAATCCCACCAAAAAATCGCGCTTCTCAATCTTTTGGTCATGGTAATTCTTCATCTTTTCTTTGTAGAGGGCTGAACTTTCATATGCTTTCAAGCGAAATTGATCAAGTTCATTCAACCCCTTTAACCTCTGATCCGCAGCCTTATTCCGAATTATTTTCAACTTCTTCATTGCCCACATGGCCTTATGCTCTAATTCAGTCGGTGAGTGACAAGCCTTCTCATATACAAGTTGGTGTGGGGACATACCTATGGGAGTCTTGTATGTTGTCCGGCAGGCCCAAAGAGCATCATCAAGCCTCCTTGACCAATACTTCTCCTAGCATTCACCGTTTTTGCCAAAATATGCTTAAATCCCTGTTTGACACTCAACTTGCCCACTATAGTTTGAGGATGGTAAGGAGTGGCCACATTATGGCGAACCCCATATTTTTCCAATAATCCCTTAAATAGCTTGTTGCAAAAGTGGGATCCCCCATCACGTATAATAGCCCTTGGGTGCCAAATCTAGAAAATATGTTCTTTTTCAAGAACGTGGTGACACTCTTCACTTTATTATTCACAAATGCGATAACTTCTACCCATTTTGACATATAATCGACTGCCAGAAGAATGTACTTCATCCCATGAGAACTCACAAAAGGGCCCATAAATTCAATGCCCCACACATCAAACAATTCAATCACAAGAATGGGATTTAAAGAGAGCTCTTGCTTTCTCAAAATACAACCATCTCTTTGGCATCTATCACATGCCTTGGCGAACTCATGAGCATCTTGGTGGATGGTTGGCCAATAGAAGCCACATTTCAAGATCTTGTGAGCAGTCCGGATACCACTATGATGCCCACTTACAGGAGAAGAATGGCATGCCTCCAAAACACTCAACATCTCAACTTCTGGCACACAACACCGAATAAGCCCATCAGCGCAACTCCTATATAAGTATGGCTCATCCCAAAAGAACTTTTTCACATAATGCATGAACTTTTTCATTTGATGAAAGAACAAGTCCGGTGGGACGATATGACTAGCCATATAATTTGCAAAATGTGCAAACCCATGGAATCAAGTCTTGGGAGACAGCCAGTACATGCTCATTAGGGTAAGTATAATAAACTTAAGACTTTTCACCTAACTCCCTCATTGCTTCATATTCTAATCGGTACAAGTGATCAGCAACTTAATTTTCGGTCCTTTTTCTATCTTTCACCTCAAAGTCAAATTCTTGCAATAGTAATACCCAACAAATCAACCTCGGTTTTGCATCCTTCTTTGCAATGAAATATCTCAAAGCAGAATGATCAGTATGCACTATAACCCTCGTGCCAAGCAAATAGGAGCAAAATTTCTTGAAAGCAAAGACTACTGCAAGGAGATCTTGTTCAGTCACGGTGTAGTTATTTTGGGATTCATTAAGGGCTTTACTAGCATAGTGAATAGGATGAAGGATTTTGTCCCTTCTTTGTCCCAATACCGCACCAAGAGCAACCCCACTAGCATCAAACATTACCTCAATAGGCTTGCTCCTATCCAGATAAATGATGATAGGTGAAGACACCAACTTTTCCTTCAACTTACCAAATGCCTTAAGACAAGATTCATCAAAATGAAACTTAAACAACTTGCACAAAGGATTTGCAATCTTTGAAAAATCCTTGATGAACCTCCGGTAAAAGCCTGCATGCCCAAGAAAACTTCTCACACCTTTTATAGAGATAGGTGGAGGAAGTCACTCTATCACTTCAACTTTAGCTTGATCAACCTATATACCCTTGTCTGGAATGCGATGACCCAATACAGTACCTTCTTTCACCATGAAGTGACATTTTTCTCAATTTAGCACAAGGTAGCTATCTTCACACCTCTTAAGTACCTCAGACAAATTACTCAAACACCGCTCAAAGGAGTCACCAACCACTGAAAAATCATCCATAAATACCTCAATAGTATCCTCCACCATATCGGACAATATTGACATCATACATCTCTGAAATGTGGTTGGTGCATTACATAACCCAAACGACATTCTCTTGAATGTGAAGGTCCTATAGGAAAAAATTAAAGGTGGTTTTCTCTTGATCTTCCAGTGCAAAAGAAATCTGATTATAACCTGAATAGCCATCAAGAAAACAGTACCACCCATTTCCTACAAATCTATCCAACATTTGATCCATGAAGGGCATAGGAAAATGGTCATTTTCGGTCCATGCATTTAATTTACGGTAATCTATACGTACCCTCCATCCAGTCACCGGCCTCATCGGAAAAAGCTCATTTTTCTCATTGGGGACCACAGTTATTCCCTTTCTCTTAGGTACACGCTGAACAGGGCATACCCAACTACTATCAGCGATTGGATATATCACTACAGCATACAACCACTTAATGATTTCCTTCTTCACCACCTTTTGCATAGGTGGATTTAAAAGTCTCTGGTGCTCAATAGTTGGCTTATGATAGAACATGAGTTAGATTTTATGTGAACGAATCTCGGGAGAAATCCCAATAATGTCCGCAATAGTCCACCCAATAGCTCTTTTGGACCTTTTCAACACCTCTACCAAACTCTCAACTTGATGCACATTCAAATCTGATGCAATAATTAATGGCAAAGTGTCACCTTTTCCCAAGAATACATACCTCATATGAGGTGGTAGAGCCTTAATTTCTACTTTTGGAGCCTCATCTATAGATGATTTTGTAGGTGGAGACTCGTGATGCTTCATATCTAACTCCAACTTCTTTGATTTAAATTGAACATCACCTTGATCAAGTGTCGCGACCAATGACCCATACTCTTCAATACAATCACTATCAAAATTCATGATCACTGCCACTAGTGCTTTTACACCCAGACGCTCTTCTATTTGTAGCTCAAGTGACTTTTCAACCCTGTAAGATATGGCAGATACCAATTGGTTCTCACCACTCTGCCTCATGGACCTACAAATGTTGAAAGTCACTTCTTCATTATTCAATCGAAATTTCATTTGCCCTTTCTCCATATCAATTAAGGCTGTACCCGTAGCAAGGAATGGCCTCTCAAGAATAATAGGCACCTCAAAATCAACCTCACAATCCAGAATCACAAAATTGGCTAGAAATATGAATGACTCCACCTTAACTAACACATCGTGGAGCATTCAAATAGGCCTCTTCACCGTTTGATCAGCCATCAGTAGCCGCATCGCATTGGGCTTTGGGTCACCCGAACCCAACTTCTTGTAAATAGAGAGGAATGAGATTTATGCTTACCCCAAGATCACATAATGCTTTTGCAAAGTGTAATAACCCGATTGTACATGGAATAATGAAGGCACCCGGATCTTCTTTCTTTTGCACTAGAGACCTTGTAGAAATAGCATTACAATGCTGCATTTTATCATAATCCTCAAAACTGATCGATCTTTTCTTAGTGACCATATCTTTTATGAACATGGAATAACAGGGCATTTGTTCAAGAGCTTCTATCAAAGGGACATTGATGGAAAGTTGTTTGAGCATAGTGATAAAACACCGATATTTACCATCCTCGGTCTTTTCCACTAACCTCTGTGGGAATGGAGGTGATGGTCTAGGAATGGGGGTCACCTTTTGGGGTACCTCAACTTCTTTCCCCGTTTATCATCTAACTCACCACTAACCTCCACTACCTTATGTCGCGCCCCATTTTTCGCAAAAACGGGTTTTGTGCATGACCTAACAACTCCTTTGGGATTTTGAGTTTAAGGAGTCGCCACCTAACGAATTAAGGCGCGTCAGGGAACCTATCTCTATCGCGCCCCATTTTTCGCAAAAATGGTTTTTGTGCACGACCTAACAACTCTTTTGGGATTTTGAGTTTAAGGAGTCGCCACCTAACAAATTAAGGCGCGTTAGGGCACCTATCTAACCTAACAAAGTCTAGCTAAGGTCAACGAGTCAGAGATCGGGGTAAGGGTTCAAATTACCTCGAGGGGAAGGTGTTAGGCATCCCTCGAGGTCAACAAATGTGGGTCCCGGCCATATCTCATGCAATCTATGTGGGGGTTACAAGTAGCAACTAAGGTCACTTCATTTATTAATTTTTTGAGTAGCATGCTTGCTAGATGATAATAAATATGAAATAAATAAGACCATTTTATTTTTAACTACTTAATTAATAAAGGCTAGGTGGTAACAAATATTAACAATTAAAATCATTTTTATTAAATCTAACATGTAAGACTAGGTGATATATCAACAAGTTGAATCAAATAGCTCATTATTATCTTAATTAATATTTAAACATGCGAGTCTAAGTGATAAAATATTAAACAATTGAGAAATAAATTAATTATTCATGCAAAACTAAGTTATAATAATAAATGAACATTAAATAAAAATTTAAAAATAACCAAAGGGATAGAAAAAAAGGCAAATAAATAAGCAATAAGTTTTATTATTTTTATTTTAATCTTCCCCAAATAAATTACTAAACAATTTAGACTACTTCAATTATTTATTATTTGAGCATACGATCTATGTGATAAACAAATATTGCAAATATTAAGCAATTAATAGAGAGATAAACAAAAGACATAATATGCGCAAAAGATATAGAAGATAGTTCGATTTGATTATGCTACACCAAACAAGAATAATATGTGCAAAAGTAATGTTTTGAAAAATTGAGCAAGTTTGTATAGAAAATTTTATTTAAAATAAATGTTTGTTTCTTTATAGGGATGATGCCACGATATTGTTAATCGCGCTCCTCCACCATAGAAACAATTTTTTTTTGAGGTCGGTCTTAGAAAAAATAATAAAAGTTTATGTTTTTGAAAATGATTTAACAGATTCAGTTTGCATATAGGCACATAAATATTTACATATAAATACACATAATTCCTTTTGAAATTCATGGGTAGGTGGTACTTCCGAGGACGCGTCGGTTTAATTTAAAAAGTGGAACTAGACCTCGTAGTTCCTTTGACTTTCCCAGTAACGATAGGCTAAGAGATAGTGCTTATAATATTTTAAAAAGTAAACAATGTCATAATCAATCCAAAGTTTTAAAGGAGGATTGAACAATGACTTTTAAAAAAAAATGTTGCAAAACTTTGTAAAAAAAAAACTAGTAAAACATTAATGTAGTAAATTTATTAAATGCAAAGATTTTACTATGAAATATATTCAAAAGCCAAGTAATTTGTTAAATCCATCAAATGATTTTATTTTATTATTATTATTATTTTAAGACAACATATTGCATCATAAATGCGGAAAACTTCAAGAGGACAAATAAGATTACTAATTAATAATATTAGTTAATTTAAAAGGGGGAAAAATATGCACAACAAATTTTATTGGAGTTATTGATATAATGAAAATTTACAAATCTATTGACATGATCTCTAGGTGTTTAACATACTAAAATGACAAAGTAAAGAAACAAATCAATTATGAACATGCTAAAATTAGTTAAACATGATTTCTAAGTGATTTAATAATCAACACATTTAAATAAGACCTATAGGCATGATTTCTAACTACCAATAACATATGAATGCAATAAATTCTATAGACATGATTTATTCAATGAGTAACTAAAATGCACACAAATTATTTACTTAAGATTTTGGTGAGTTTAACACGCCAAATTGAATAAAATTAACTTCAAACATAAATTGGTCAAAATTAGCTAAATGATTGAGCGAATGATTTGGTTTTTTTTTTTTTTTATTTCATTTGGTTAAATCTAAATTTATTTTATCACATAAACATTTACCACCCAGATTATGCATTTAAGCATACTTTTAGACACAAAACAAGTTTGCAAATAAAAATGATAAACACATAATTCCCCCTCCCTAGGTGATCCCCAAATTGCTTCATATATAAGAGCTTCTTTAGAGTTATACATATATTGCAATAAAAATAACAGATGAAAATATACACAAATTTAAAATAAACAAAGCTTTGTCCGAAAATTCTTCTAGGCCACTCTTCATCATCTTGAACTTTAAGTCCAAAACCTACTAGAATAAGTGAGGTAACACATATACAATGGAAGAATGATTGTAATGTAAAATATTCATAGAAACAAACTTCTCGTACATCATATATAAACAATGCACATAAGAAATAAAAAGGACTAAACATAGGCATAGACATATCAACACACATAGGAAAAAAGATAAGGAGTGTTTCCTTTATTCCCAACACACAACAACAATAATAAATGCAAAACAAAAATAAAAAAATAGAAGGCTGACCAATAGTAAAATGCTAATCAAGAATACTAACGATTAAGTAGAAAATAGTAGCAACGAGAACAAGTTGATTCAACATTTACTCAAACAAAAGCAAAGTAGCAAAGTAGCACTTGATTTCAATTAATATAATATTTCTCTTATAACGAGAAACTAAATCAACAAAATTATTCTTAGCTCAATCAAATATTTTTTACTAAAATCCAACAAGTAAGAATTAATTTAGCGTTAATTAAGGCAATTATAATCTATTGACAAATAGTAATAAAATAATAGACAAGATTTACCTTATCAAGCCATAAAGTCTATCCGAATTCACTTTATTGTCAAATTAATCAATACCATATAAAATTAGCACACCAAAATTATCATTTAGAGAAGAAGATAATCAGAATGACAAGATTAGGTGAATAACTCAAATCATGTCCGAATCTTATCGAACTCAATCAATGAACAAGCAATACATATTAACCTATTAAAATCTGTTTTAACAGGAGAATCAGACCCAGATCATTAGTTAAACAACTAGGAATACTAAATCGCCCACAAATCAAGTTAGAGCATGAACATGATAATATTTTACAGTCGCACTAATAGAATTGGAATTTAAAATCACCAAAAGTAGTAGCACAAACAGCAAACAAGAGATAATCACATATTTCAAAAAATCAACATAATAAATAAAGGATAAAAAAAATCAAATCAAGTGAACATACCCAGATGGAGCTGAAAAAAATCCGTCTTCCAATAGAATGAAACTTTTTAAATCGGAGTTCTTGTTGTTCGATGATTATTCTTGTTTCCAGCTGCTGCCAGAGACGATTGGAGAATAGAGGAGGAGGAGGATAGCGGAGAGGGGAGGCGCGATGGCTGCCAGCGGCTGCTGGCTTCGCCGGAGGTGCGTTGGTCGCTCGTTGGAGCTTGCGGCAGCTTGCTGTCTCTGACAACTGTTGTTGCTTTCTCGTTGAGCTGGAGAGAGGGGGAGAGGAGAGATGGGAAGGGGAGAGGGAAGCAGAAAAAGAGGGAGAGAGGGCAGAGAAAGGAGGAGAAGAGAGGGAGAGCGACGGGAGAAGGGGCAAGCGGGGGGGGGGGGGGGGGGGAGGGACGGCTGAAGAGGGAGAGGAAAGAGGGGTTGGAGGCTTCCAAGGAGAGGGGAGGGAGAAGAGAATGACATTTTTTTAGGGATTAGTCTTTTTTAGGGTATTAGAAAATAGGAAGAATAAGAGATTAGATCTTGACCGTCAAGAATTAGTTTAGATGAGTGGTTAGGATTTAATCTAGGGTTCAACTTAAAGGATGGATGGTTGAGATTAAAAGATGGAGTCTTAAAATCAAATTGGATTGGATGTGGAATGGCTAAAATTGTAATGAAAGAGGGGCTATGATTGAAATAAAATTGACTTAGAGTGGATAGAATTGGAAGAAATTATAATAGAATAGGGTAGAATTTAAATAATTTTAAGGAAGTGTAGGAGTTGCTATTTAATTAAAATATTTTTATGTAATTGAAAATCATTTAAATTTTTAAAACATTTGAAATTCATTAATGATATTAAAATATTTAATAATATTTACAATAATTTTATTAAGTGAACATACTAGAATATATAAAAAAAAATTTAAAGCAAAAATTGATTAAAATTCTAAACTTTAAATAGATTTTTAAAATACGTATTTAATCGAATAGTAATCCTAAAAAGGTCAAAGGTCGGTCAAAATTGGGTGTCAACACCTTATCATCGCCTCTTATCACATTTTCTATCCCAGACGGCATCGGTGGGTCAATGGTTTGCTTACCACCTCGAGTTGTGACTGCCATTCAATGTCCATCATTATTTAGATTTTGGATAGTATCACTAGGAAGAGTGCTCAGTTGGCGTGGGTTCATAGTCAAAGACAATTGGGTCATTTGCAACTCAAGATGCTTGATCGAGATTGCATGTGCATCAACTTTTTGCCCAATACTCGCTAAGTCACTACTCAACTTTTTAGTGTGCTCATTACTAGTATCAAACCTCCTCATCATTTTTTGAAACATATCCTCAACTCGCGCCATACTACCTCCACCATCCCTAGGAGCAACTTCACGATTTTGAGGTGGAACATAGGGCCCACTCCTATCATTTTTGTTACCATAGTTACCCCGGTTGAAGTTGTTGTTGCGGTTGTAATTCCCATCTCTGATATAATGATTCTCTCGATTGTAATTACCATAGTTCCGACCTTGATTTCCTTGACCTTTGCGCCAATTCTCTTGATTGGAGCCTTGGGCGTTTGGTCAGAAACCCCCCGTCTGCTCATTTACCGCATAAGAGTCCTCCTCATAGTAATACTCATCAGTCGGCGGTCATAGTTTAGACAAGTAGTTCAGCGCATTTACCTTTTCCGCACCCCAGTGACATGTTTCAACACCAAACTAAGATCAGTTCTCATTGATCCATTTCTTCATGAATCTCATATGTGGTTGGGTTGTGTGCGGATTGCACTGCATAAGTGTTTCTCCCAGTATCTAACTTTCTAGTGCTCCAAGATTTTTTGAGGGACCCGCTATCGTATCCAGTACTACTTTATTATTATCATTTTGTCCTCGATAGAAGTACTCTTTCAGTGACTCATCATGGATGAAGTGATTGGAGACACTTCTCAAGAACGAAGTGAACTTTCCCAAGAACTACTGACTGATTCTCCCGGTAGTGACACAAAGTTGTTCACCCTATCTTTGTGGTTTAGCTTCTTAGACACCGGGTAGTAACATGCTAAGAACACATCCCTCAATTGATTCCAAGTGTAGATTGAGTTACAGGGGATCTCGGTAAACCATATAACGGCCTCTTCCGTCAGTGAGAGAGGAAACACTCTCAACCCAATTACATCCATATTCAAATCATTCCTCCCTACACAACTCTTACACACCGACCTCACCTTGGCAATGTGAGCATGTGGATCCTCAGAAGGTAGCCCCGAAAACAAACCTCTAACGGTGAGCATTTGCATTAGACTATTAGTTACCACGAAAGTATGGCCGTGTGGTAGGGGAGGCAAGACAAGTGGCCCATTAGAGTCAGTAATATTATGATATCCCCTATAATACTCTTGAAAGCGTGGAGCGGGAGGTTGCCTATGTATTTCACCTTCCTCGTGATTTTCATGTAATAATTGATCATGAGCATCAATTGATGGTGGAATTTCTGGGTTGTGATCATCATCAAGAATTTCTAAATTTCGGTTCATTCGCATAGTGTACGCTCTAATGCGGGGTCGGGTGAGAGTATGGGTTCTCCTCTACTCCGCGTACTTTGCATACACGAAGTTACATCTGCAAAAGACAAAAACAAAGAGAAAAAGTAAAATTAGGAAAATGTTGACTAAACTTTGGTAATAAGCTTAAAGTTAATCTAAAAGCCACTTTCCCCGACAGCGGCGCCAAAATTTGATACGCTCAAATTTACTTCTCGAAAAGAAGTATAAGCGATCGTATCAAGTAATGAACCCAACTATGAGGTTGGGGTCGATCCCACGATGAAAATGATTTAGACTTAACCTTAATCTACTAGTACTTTTATTTAGTTAAGTCCTTTACGAAAACAAGTAAGAAAAAGGGGGTTTTAAGTAATGAATGTAATTAGTTATGTCTGAGTAAACAAGTGGCAAGTTCAAAGATTTGATTTTTATCAAGTAATGAAAGTAACTAGGGCTTAAGTGTTCCCCACAGGCTCATAACACAGTGATTCTAGCTATAACAATCCTTTCATAGTATCTTGCATGCAAAGTGATAAGTTATGTATCCCTAATTCCTTGGTCCAGCAACTAGGGAATTTCACTTCGCACCTTAGTCTGTCTACGTGTGTATGCTTTACTAAACCTTACCTTTACCTCATATTAAGCATCATAATCAATGTATATATTAGTTGTTACTTGTACTAATTGACACTAGCCTATTAGATAGTATATACTAAATCTACATTGGTAATTCTTTTCTTATTATCTACCTCCTTGGTTCGGCAAGTAGCAAAAAGGCGAGTTCTAACGCGTGCACTCATTAAAAGGACTTCTAAATGAAAGAATTATCAATACATGCAAGACACTATTCTCGGATTATTATTTCAACTAGTTTTTACCTTGTTAATTACCCATGGTTCCCACAACCCTAGCTATGGATTTAGTTACCCATGTTAATAATCACACAATTCATATTAGTTTGATAATAATTCATGCACTTACTTTGATGAGATTGAAGAAAACCCAGAAAATTACTTGAATTAATCAATAAGCTTGCAATAAACGATTTCCAGAAAATAGAATAATTTCTCAAAATCACAAGTTCACAACTAGAACAATAAAATCTAAAAAATACCCAAGACTATAACCTCAAAAATGAGGTTTTTACAAGTATTTATAATACTAGAGTCCTAACAAAAGAGGGAAATCTATTTAAGAAAAATCTGCCCAAAAACCGCGTCTGAGTCAAAAACCTAGATGACGGACGTCAAGGCCACGACGCGTGGTCCATTGTCGTGGTCATCCGTCGTTCCAAACTTAGCTTCTTTTCAATATGGGTATTGGGGCTACTTTTTGTTGATGATGACGGATCAGCACGATCCGTAGTGGAGATGACGGTCCGTCGAGAGCCTCCGTAGCCCCACACTTAGTCAGAATTCCCCAATCTTCATTCAATTCTTTTCCTTGATACGATGGTGGCCACTAACGGACCGTCAATAGCTCCGTTGGTAGTCACTTCTGCAGTTTCAGCATAATTCTTTAGCGAATTCATTCTGGACAGATTTCCTGCAAACAAAGAGAAAAATACATTAAAACTAATTCAAAAAAAGCTTTAGACACACACGAAACCTAAGGAAAAAGCATTAAAATTACCGTAAAACTATGGTACATCGAATTCCTCTTCATAATATTTAAGTTCTAATAATAGTGACGGAGAGGGATCCTGGGATCCTCTACTACTGAAGACCTAAAAGTTCATCATGAACAAGACGACATGTCCTCATCTGAGGAAAAATGTACGTCTTGCCAGACTAGCCAACCTTTTGATAAAGATAAGGATGAATTCTATCAGTTATACTCTCAGTTCAAGGACTTAAACATCGATGTTATAAGTAATGACAATTGAATATAAATTCTTAGGAAGATTGATGACCCAACATTAAGGTCCGAAATTATCGACAAAATTTGTAATACCAGCACCTCTACTAGTAATACTAGAATTCCTAAAGAAAATCCTATTCATAATAATGTTTATACCATGGCAGAGGTAAGAAGACAACTAAAACTGAGGTCTCAAAGGGATCACATTCCTACTACAATTCAAGACATGGTTGAGGAGATAAATAATCTCAAAAAAAAAGAAATATCTTTTCTCAAAAATCATAATATGATTCTTGATGAAAGAATTACATATATAGAAAGTAAGGACAAAAATCATCATAGAAAACATGTCATAGCTTAAGATGATCCTCCTATAATGTTCCAAAAAGTAATCTTCCTGACATCCCTAATGAGTCTATTGATAATGAGAATTTATTTTTAGAAACTATTGAGTTAATTACAGCACATAAACCTTTAGCAAAAATTACTCTTTTTATTGATTATAACCTAAAAAAGGATTTTATTGCTCTAATTGATAGTGGAGCTGATTTAAATTGCATTCAAGAAGGATTAATTTCATCAAGATATTTTAAAAAGACTACACATTGTCTTCGTAATGCTAGTGGTCATAAAATGGATATTGAATAAAAAATTCCTAAAGCATATATATGTACAAATAATATATGTATGCCTGAAAGCTTTGTTTTAATAAAAAATATTTCTAACGAAATCATTTTAGGAATGACTTTTTTCTGGCATATATATCCTACAACTTCATGGAATGAGACCGGAATTACTGGTACTTTCGAAGGAACAAAAATAAGAATAGATTTTATATCTCAACCATTTTCAAAATTCGTTAATGAGGTTAAAGATATGATCTCTTTAAAAAATGAAATTGATTTTCTTTAAAGTGCGATTTGTAATCTTACAATTGAAGAGACTTTACAAAATCCTAAAATCCAAGGAAACATTGAGATTTTGAAGAGTCAATTCTCTCTACAAATATGTGGAGACCACCCAAATGTATTTTGGGAAAGTAAGAGGCATGTGGTGAGTCTTCCTTATGAAGAAGAATTTTTTGAAGATAATATTCCCACTAAGGCAAGACCATGCCAAATAAATTTAAAATATCTAAATTTATGTAAAAAAAAAAAGATTGATAATATTTCTCCAAAAGGGTTTAATAAGACCCTAAAAATCTCCATGGTCTTGTACTGCTTTTTATGTTAATAAACAAGCAGAACAAGAGAAAGGAGCACCTAGACTTGTCATAAATTATAAAGCGCTAAACAAAGTTTTAAAATGGATCAGATATCCTGTCCCCAATAAAAAAGATTTACTGGATCGACTTCATGAAGCTATAATATTTTCAAATTTTGATTTAAAATCAGGTTATTGACAAATTCAAATTTATGAAGAAGATAAATATAAGACAGCCTTTAACGTCCCAATGGGATAATATGAATGGAATATTATGCCTTTTGAATTAACAAATGCTTCTTCGGTATTTCAAAAAATTATGAATGATATTTTTAACTCCTTTAGAAATTTTATCATCGTATGTATAGATGATATTTTGGTATTCCCAAAAACCATATAAATGCATTTTAAACATCTTGATCTATTTAAGAAAATTATTATTCAAAATGATTTGGCTATATCTAGACCAAAATGCATATTTTCCAAACTAATGTTAGATTCTTAGGTCATAATATTGAAAAAGGAAAAATTATTCCCATCTAAAGAAGTATAGAGTTTGCATCAAAATTCCCTGATGTTATTACTGATAAAACTTAGATCCAATGATTCTTGGTAATTTTAAATTACATCTCTCTTTTTATAAAAGATTTGTCTAAAGACACAACTATATGATAGACTTAGAAAAAATCCTAAAGCTTGGACTGATAATCATACTACACTCCAAAACTAGGGTTCCAAAAAGCATACCTTATATTATAGAAAAGTTTGAGAAAGGGGCACCCCTACTATACCCCTAAACTACAAGCTAGCGCGCAACGGCGGAAAAGCTGTTATGGCTTTCCACTGGGAAAGTAAGAGACGAGTATAGTTGTGAACCTGGAAGCCATCTGAAAAGGGCATAGCAGTCAAAAACATTAAGACAAAGGTTAATAACCTACCATGCCTCACTTTAGCCAATCCGAATTGGCAAAAGATAGTGGAAACAGATGCCTCTGATATTGGCTACGGGGGAATTTTAAAAAAAATTTCTCCTAATGAAAAAACAAGAATAACTCATACACTTCTATTCTGGAAAATGGAATAATATTCAAAAAATTCTAATATAGCTAAAGAAATTTTGGCTATAGTTAAAAGTGTTCTAAAATTTCAAGGAGATTGATATAATAAAAAATTTATCACAAGTGTCGAGCAGAGAAATTCATCTTTAATAAATATGTAAAACATGATGTTTCAAAACAAATGTTTGTAAGATAGCAAGCTTTGTTAGCACCTTTTGATTTTGAAATACATTATCAAAAGGGAACATATAATAGTATTCTCGATTTTTTTACTAGAGAATATTTAAGTTAATAAATCTTTATCTATTAATACCAGGAGCGATGCAGCCATTGTGAAATTTTGCCTCTAATAGAGGAAGGAAGAGGAAAAGCACTCATGGGAAGAAATAATATCTTGGCCTAAATACGAAACCAGAAGCAAACAGCTTCAAACATTGCAGGAGCATATACGAGCACATTGGGAATTAACACTGAACATCAAATGTACAAATAATTCATGAATTTTATACAATCCAAACAAGCTCAGGGTAATAACCCACCATCCTATTCTTCGGCTGTAACTGACGAAGGAAATGAAAATATTGAAGTATATGATAAAAATGAGAAAGATAAAGTAATACTTCTTTTTGAGCCCATATATTTACAATGGAAAAACGATCCATGGCAAATAATGACCAGGTATTTTGATACAGCATCATATGTTGTCCCAACTTATAAATACAGAATGTATTATGAGATAATACTCTCATCTATTAGGTCAGCTGAATTTGAGCACTTTTACCTAGCCAATACTAAAAATGTTTATAACTTTTCAAAATTCATTATAAAAATGATATTCACCCCAGAAGAATGGGGAATAAGCACGATGAAAGAAAGAGAATGCACCCATCCATAACAAAAAATTGCACTCAAGTTTAATTACTGGGATTATATTGAGAACTTTAATAATACCTTGTTATATGAAAACTCTGATAGAAAACGTTCATAGTTTATAAAAATATGCTCTCACGTTTATAAGCAGCATATACCAAATTGGTTTTGCCAATTATAAATATATTGTAAGAGGAATACAAAATATTATATGTTGAATGGGTTGACGTATCACCCAAATTGATAAAATTACAAAAAGATGATATCATTTTTAAAGAGATGCCATTGATGTAATTTTTTATATAATTCTCTGTTCTGTGGATAATGAAATGGACAGGAGATTATAAACTCCATTAAAGACTCTATCGAGATCAACAAGTGTTAATCAGAAGTCATACAAGGCCGTGATGATATCAGTACTTTCAAATAAATAACCAGAAGGGTGCAGATGAAGAAAGGAGCCATCTCAAAATCGGAACTTCTTACTTCATACATGGAAGAAGTCAAAAAAGATCTAATAAAAAATATGGGCATGAAATTTTATATATCTATGGCTACCTCAAATGAAGAAGAAGACACCGTTATAGCTGGAGAATCCCAAAGCATTCATAGCACAGAAGAGATGGACATTGAAACATTTCTTCAACAGTTCAGGAATCAGATAGAAGAATCTTCTAGTTCAGACATGCTAAAGGGGAAGGAGACTAGTAAAGACTAGTTGATAAGACTCTAACTTTTACAAAAGTTAAGATAATTGTAAGCTTTTATAAAGTTAGGACCCCAATGTCGGTTCAACAATGGAACATGACATAAGCACTTACGTCATAAATTTTAGACTTTTCTTCAGGTCTATTCTATATAAGGATCTTTTAGTAGAAGGTAGAGGGCAGACTTTGGTCAACCTCTCTGTATTACTACTCTTGTATTTCCTTTACCGTATAAATAAAATTGTTGTTGTTTCTACTTAGAAGATTTATTGTTGAGAGTCTACTCTAATTAAGGTATTATTTTTCTCTCTTTTATTATTAATTTAAATATTTTTAATATTTAAAAGCCTAAATGATAGGCTAAATACTTTGTGTTGGACTAACAACAACTTGAACTATAACTACATGATAAGTGAAGGAATGTTCCGATGTATTTTAGGTCAAAATAATGTAGTCCGGGAATAGGAAGATCTTGACTTAGTGTCACGACCCAAAACGTGTCATGAGTGGCACCCACATTTACCCTCCTATGTGAGCGAACCAACCAATCCAAAGCCCAACATTCAACCATAATGAACAAAATATAATACGGAAGACTTAAAACTCATTAACGAAATCAAGTAAAAACTTCTAAAATTTAATACTTATTATTCCCAAAATCAGGAAGTCATCACCACAAGAACATCTATCCTCAACTTACTAAATCTAAGAGTATCTAAGAAGCTAAAATAAATAAACAGCTAGTCCATGCCAGAACTTCAAGGCATCAAGACGTGAAGAAGAAGATCCAGTCGAAGCTAGAAACAATAGCTCACCCTGAAATCTGACATGATGAAGACTGGCTAAAGTTGCGGTTAAGTTGAAGACGACGGTACGTTTGCTGCACTCCACAAATAACAAAGAAAAACATGCCAAGTAGGGGTCAGTACAAACACAAGTACTGAGTAGGTATCATCGGCCAACTCAAAATAGAAAACAATATATATCAGATAATATCATAAAATCAACTACAATACTCAACAGGTAACAACAGCATGTACAAGGATCTTTGCTAAATAACGCCAAGTACACCCATGAGGACTCAAGCCTCCATACCATACTCATTTGGGAAATAGGTTCATTAAGTTGAGTATATTAACATATTTCAAGATTCATTCTCTTTACTATCCTGGTGTCGGAACGTGACACTCCGATCCTCATCATACTATCCTGGTGTCGGAACGTGACACCCGATCCACTACTACTATCCTGGTGTGTCGGAACATGACACTCCGATCCTCATCATACTATCCTGGTGTCGGAACGTGACCCTCCGATCCATATACTATCCTGGTGCCGGAACGTGACACCCGATCCATATACTATCCTGATGTCGGAACGTGACACCCGATCCATTAATACTATCCTAGTGTCGGAACGTGACACTCCAATCCACTAACCTCATTCTTTTAGTTCATCAAGCCTTCCTTTATACCAAGGCATCATCATTAACAAAGAGGTTTTAAAGTTTCGGATTCAATAGCCTCATCATGCTTATTTTATCACAATTATATAATCACATCATGCAAGCACACAATTAAGCATATAGAAGGGTTTACAATACTACCCAATACATATAATTCGCTATTAAGACTTTACTATGAAACAGCATAAACCATAACCTACCTCCATCGAAGAATTCGTGATCAAGAAATCTACTTTTCCAAAGCTTTGCTTTCCTCTTCGTTTCTTCTCTCTCTCTCTCGATCGATCGATCGTTTCTCCCTCTTCTTGTTCTTTCTATTTTTCTTATTCAAACCCTCTTCTTTTACCCTAATTAGCATATAATTAAGTATTAAGGATGATAAAATAACCCACTAATTAGTTCAAGGTTATCTCCTTGAACCCCTAAGTAATTGAATTATTAACATTAAACCACTAACTTTATAATTATAAGCAGGAATAGTCCAAAACGCCCCTTAAAACATTTAACAGAAATCCGACCCAATCAGGGTTACGCAGCTTGTGACGGCCCGTCGTGCCTGCGACGGTCCGTCCTACTGCTTCCGTCACAAAGTTCAGAGACTAAATTTCACTAAGGGTTTGTGACGGCCCGTCATGCCTGTGACGGTCCGTCCTGCCATTTCGTCGCGAAGTTCAGAGAGTCGATCTCAGTATCCAAATTTCAGAATTCTAAGTGTTTTGGAATGAGACACCCTCGACGGTCCGTCGTGCTCATGACGTTCCGTCGTGGGGTCCGTCGACTCAGACAATTATTACCAAAAATACTCTACTGCTCAAAACGACTAAACAGGTCGTTACAATAGATACCAATTTACCCATCGTTCGTCCCCGAATGATCACAAGAAGAAAAACAAGGGCGAAAAAGAGTACCTGAATATGTAAACAGATGTGGGTATCTTTCTTGCATATCAGCCTCCTTCTCCCAAGTGGACTCTTCAATTGGTCGATTCTTCCATTGAACCTTGATGGATGCAATCTCCCTTGACCTCAACTTGCGGACTTATCTATCTAAAATAGCAACAGGCTCCTCCTCATAAGACAAATTCTCATCAAGCGGGACTGAATCCCAACGAATGATGAGTTTCCATCCCCATGGTATCTTTTCAACATAGACACATGAAATACCGGATGCACTCCTGACAGTCCTGGGGGTAAGGCCAATTCATAAGCTACCTCCCCCACGCACTTCAGAACTTCAAATGGACCAATGTACCTTGGACTAAGTTTACCTCGCTTACCAAACCGCATCACCCCTTTCATGGGCGAAACCTTCAGCAAGACTTGCTCACCCTCCATAAACTCCAAGTCTCTAACCTTCCGATCTGCATATTCCTTCTGCCTACTTTGAGCCGCTAGAAGCTTTTCCTGAATGCATCTCACTTTATCTAACGATTCCCTCAGAAGGTCAATACCCCAAGGTCTAACCTTAAATGCATCGAACCACCCAATGGGAGATCTACATCTTCTCCCATACAGTGCCTCAAATGAGGCCATATCAATACTTGAGTGATAACAATTATTGTATGAAAACTCTGCTAAGGGTAAGAAGTTGTCCCAATGGCCACCAAATTCTATCACACATGCACGAAGCATATCCTCCAACAATTGAATCGTTCGCTCAAACTGACCATCGATATGAGGATGGAACGCAGTACTAAGGTCCAACCTCGTACCCAATTTCGCATGCGATGTTTTCCAAAACTTAGAAGTAAACTGCGTACCTCTATCTGATATGATGGAGAGTGGAACCCCATGCAATCGAACAACTTTCGAGATGTAAAGTTTGGCTAACTTCTCTGCATTGTAAGTCACCTTGATCGGAATGAAGTGAGCAGACTTAGTTAACCTATCAACAATCACCCAAATGGAGTCATACTTACCCATTGTCTTGGGAAGACCAACCACGAAGTCCATTGCAATTCTCTCCCACTTCCATTCAGGAATGGGCATTCTCTGAAGTGTCCCTCCAGGCCTCTGGTGTTCATACTTTACTTGCTGACAATTCGGGCATTGAGCAACAAACTCAACAATGTCACGCTTCATCCTACTCCACCAAAAATGTTGCTTTAGGTCACGATACATCTTGGTTGCACCAGGGTGTATAGAATACCTTGAACTATGAGCCTCGGTAAGAATAGTATGAATCAAATCATCGACGCGGGGTACACATACCCTTCCCTTAATTCTCAAAACACCTTCCTCGTTGATTTTTGCTTCTTTAACCTCTCCTCGCAACACCTTATCTCGAATTCGAATCAGCTTCTCATCATTAAACTACTTTCCCTTAATCTTGTCAAGAAAGGAAGATCTTGCCTCCACACAAGCAAAAAATCCTCCCTTCTCATTTACTTCTAGCCTCATAAAGTCATTAGCTAGAGTCTGAACCTCTCTAGCCAATGGGCGTCTGGAAATCTATAAGTGAGCTAGGCTTCCCATGCTCCCTGCTTTTCTACTTAACGCGTCTGCCACAACATTAGCCTTTCCTGGGTGATACAAGATAGTAATATCATAGTCCTTCAGTAGTTCCATCCATCTCCTCTGTCTCAGATTCAAATCTTTCTTAGTAAAGACATACTGTAGGCTACGATGATCCGTATAGACTTCACACTTAACCCCATGTAGATAGTGTCTCCATTGCTTTAATGCAAACACTATCGCAGGCAACTCCAAATCATGGGTCGGATAATTACGTTCGTGCACCTTTAATTGCCTCGAAGCATAAGCAATTACATTCTTCTCTTGCATTAGCACCGCACCCAAACCCGAATAGGATGCATCACAATAGACAATGAAATTCTTACCTTCCACTGGCAGGGTAAGGATTGGTGCGGTAGACAACAAAGTCTTGAGCTTCTGAAAGCTTTCTTCACACTCGTCCGACCATACAAATGGAACACTCTGCTTAGTCAAATTTGTCAATTGGGAAGCAACGGAAGAAAATCCCTTGATAAATCGGCGGTAGTAGCTAGCTAAACCAACAAAGCTCCTTACCTCTGTAACATTAGTAGGTCTTTCCCAACTCTTCACTGCTTCAATCTTAGATGGATCCACCATTACTCCATCCTTAGAAACCACATGTCCCAAGAAGGACACTGAATCTAGCCAAAACTCACACTTGGAGAATTTGGCATAAAGCTTTTTCTCCCTCAACATTTCCAATACAATTCCCAAGTGCTCCTCATGTTCTTTCTTGCTCTTTGAGTATACCAGTATATCATCAATGAATACAATGACAAACAGATCCAGATATGGCTTAAAAATCCCATTCATCAAGCTCATAAAAGCGGTAGGGGCATTCGTAAGCCCAAAAGACATTACTAAGAACTCATAATGCCCACACCTGGTCCGAAAAGCAGTCTTGGGCACATCCATTGCTCGTATTTTCAATTGGTGATAACCAGATCTCAAATCGATTTTTGAGAAGGTACAATCACCTTGTAACTGATTGAACAAATCATCGATGCGAGGAAGAGGATACTTGTTCTTAACAGTTACTTTATTTAGTTGTCTGTAGTCTATGCACATCCTAAAACTTCCATCCTTCTTCTTCACAAACAAAACCGGAGCACCCCAAGGGGATGCACTTGTTCTAATGAAGCCTTTGCTTAACAACTCTTGAAGTTGGGCCTTTAACTCTCTTAACTCAGCGGGAGCCATCCTATAAGGGGGTATGGAAATGGGGCGAGTACCCGGCTCCAGATCAATACAGAAATCAATATCTCTATCCGGTGGCATACCAGGAAGATCTGCAGGGAACACATCCAGAAACTCACGGACTATCGAAACCGACTCAATTGAAGTTACTTGGGTAGTATCATCCCTGAGGTGTGCCAAGAAAGCTAAACAACCCTTACTAACCATTCTCTTAGCACGAAGAAAGGAGATGATATTAACTGGAGTGGAAGTGTAGTCACCCTCCCACACTAACGGATTTGTCCCAGGCTTAGCCAACGTTACAATTTTAGCATTACAATCTAAGATTGAAAAATTTGGAGAAAGCCAAGTCATACCCAGAATTACATCGAAATCAACCATTTCTAAGATAACCAAGTCTACATGAGTATTGCTCCCCACAAAAGTTACAAGACAGGACCTATACACCTTTTCCACTATTACAGACTCACCCACCGGAGTAGAAACACGAATAGGCATGTCAAGCAATTCACAATGTAAATTAAGACCAGTAGCAAATGAGGAAGATACATATGAAAATGTGGATCCAGGATCAAATAATATAGAAGCCATGAAATCACAAACCAAAAGATTGCCTCTGATAACAGCATCCGATGTCTCCGCTTCAGATCTCCCAGGGAAAGCATAACAATGGGCCCTTTCACCTGTCTGCCCGTTGCCCCTACCATGTTGTGCCGTGGTGGCTCCAGTTTGCCCGTCACCCTAGCCGTTTTGGTGACCACCATTACCTCGGCCACCACCTCCTCCAAAATGACGGCCTCTTCCATGACCACCTCTACCTCTAACAATTGGAGGTCTGAAACTCTATTTTGGACAATACCTCTTAATGTGTACAGTCTCCCCACATCCATAACACTCTCTGGAGTCAAGCATAGGTCTCTGTGAGAACGACGGAGTTTGGGGATAGCCTCCAAACTCAGAGAAATGTTGACCGGTCTACGGTGGACCCCCAGCTACAGCCTGTAGTGAGGACTGAATTGGTCGGACTGGGTAACCTCCTGAACCCTGTCCTCTGGAGTAAGAACCATTAAACTCACCTCCCTTTCAAAACCTTTTTGGTGTCGATGCCATGGTGAAGTCATCTGGCTTCACTCCCTCCACCTCTATCACGAAGTCTACCACTTCCTGAAAGGATTTTGCTGTAGCCGCTACGTGTAAGGCTGAAATCCGCAACTCTGACCTCAACCCCTTCACAAAACGGCAAATCTGCTCTTGTGGACTGAAACATAGCTGGGTGGCATACCTGGATAATGCATGAAACTTAGCCTCGTACGTAGTAACTGACATCCTACCTTGCTCTAGGCTCAAGAACTCATCTCTCCTCCTATCCCTCAGGGTCCGGGGAATATACTTCTCCATAAATAAGCTAGAGAATGACGCCCAAGTCATAGGTGGTGCCTGTGCGGGTTAACACTCAACATGTGACCGCCACCACATTTTGGCGTTTCCCTGGAACTGATAGGTTACAAACTCAACGCCAAATTGTTCCACTATGCCCATTTTATGCAGTAACTCATGACAGTCAATCAGAAAATCGTAGGCATCCTCAGATTCAGCACCCTTGAAGACTGGAGGTTTCAATTTCAAGAACTTACTGAAAAGTTCATGCCGATCACTTGTCATTATAGGCCCGCTAGTCAAACAAGGAAACGTGCCTATTTCCAATGAGGCATCCATGCGGGGAGCCACAGTAGCTGCATGTTGTACCTACGGAACCTGGGGTGCTGGTGCAGAAAACACTGGAGGTGTTTGGCCTTGATCAGATAACCCGCTAAGATAGGCAAGAACCTGATTGATCATCTCTGGGGTAGGTTGGGGTGGTAATTCCTCATTCTGCACTTGCTCATTTTCCCCATCCTCACCCTCCCTTACCACTTCCTCAGTCGGTGGAGGAGTCACCGCCCTAGTACCAGATGGTCTAGGTGCTTGTCCTCTTCCTCTAGAGGACGTCCTCCCACGACCTCTTCCACGGCCTCTTGCCACTACTCCTCTTCGAGCTACAGCCCCAGTGGCTGGCTCAGACGTATCTTGTCTTGTCGGTGTTGGTGTTGGCGCAGTTGTTGCTCTAGTTCTAACGATCTGCGAAATAGAGTGAAGATGGTCAGATACCAATTTGTATCACCTAGATACCAATTGGATCCAAGTAATAGCACGAAAGAAAGAAAGAATGGAATTTTTCCTAAAGTCCTATAGCCTCTCAAAGAAAAGTAAAGGCGTCCCCCACCTTTCCTAAAGACTCTACTAGACTCGTTCTTGTGTGATGAGACCAACGAACCTAATGCTCTGATACCAAGTTTGTCACGACCCAAAACGTGTCGTGAGTGGCACCCACATTTACCCTCCTATGTGAGCGAACCAATCAATCCAAAGCCCAACATTCAACCATAATGAACAAAATATAATGCGGAAGACTTAAAACTCATTAAAGAAATCAAGTAATAACTTTTAAAATTTAATACTTATTATTCCCAAAATCTGGAAGTCATCACCACAAGAACATTTATCCTCAACTTACTAAATCTAAGAGTATCTAAGAAGCTAAAATAACTAAACAGCTAGTCCATGCCAGAACTTCAAGGCATCAAGACGTGAACAAGAAGATCCAGTCCAAGCTAGAAACAATAGCTCACACTGAAATCTGACGTGATGAAGACTGGCTAGAGTTGTGGTTGAGTTGAAGACGACGGTATGTTTGCTGCACTCCACAAATAAGAAAGAAAAACATGCAAGTAGGGGTCAGTACAAACACAAGTACTGAGTAGGTATCATCGGCCAACTCAAAATAGAAAACAGTATATATCAGATAATATCATAAAATCAACTACAATACTCAACAGGTAGCAACAGCATGTACAAGGATCTTTGATAAATAACGCCAAGTACACCCATGAGGACTCAAGCCTCCATACCTCATTTGGGAAATAGGTTCATTAAGTTGAGTATATTAACATATTTCAAGATTCATTCTCTTTACTATCCTGGTGTCGGAACGTGACACTCTGATCCTCATCATACTATCCTGGTGTCGGAACGTGACACCCGATCCACTACTACTATCCTGGTGTGTCGGAACATGACACTCCGATCCTCATCATACTATCCTGGTGTCGGAACGTGACCCTCCGATCCATATACTATCCTGGTGCCGGAACGTGACACCCGATCCATATACTATCCTGGTGTCGGAACGTGAAACCCGATCCATATACTATCCTGAAGTCGGAACGTGACACCCGATCCATTAATACTATCCTGGTGTCGGAACGTGACACTCCGATCCACTAACCTCATTCTTTTAGTTCATCAAGCCTTCCTTTATACCAAGGCATCATCATTAACAAAGAGGTTTCAAAGTTTAGGATTCAATAGCCTCATCATGTTTATTTTATCACAATTATATAATCACATCATGCAAGCACACAATTAAGCATATAGAAGGGTTTACAATACTACCCAATACATATCATTCGCTATTAAGAGTTTACTATGAAACAGCATAAACCATAACCTACCTCCACCGAAGAATTCGTGATCAAGAAATCTACTTTTCCAAAGCTTTGCTTTCCTCTTTGTTTCTTCTCTCTCTCGATCGATCAATCGTTTCTCCCTCTTCTTGTTCTTTCTATTTTTCTTATTCAAACCCTCTTCTTTTACCCTAATTAGCATATAATTAAGTATAAAGGATGATAAAATAACCCACTAATTAGTTCAAGGTTATCTCCTTGAACCCCCAAGTAATTGAATTATTAACATTAAACCACTAACTTTATAATTATAAGCAGGAATAGTCCAAAACGCCCCTTAAAACATTTAACAGAAATCCGACCCGGTCAGGGTTACGCAGCCTGTGACGGCCCGTCGTGCCTGCGACGGTCCGTCCTGCTGCTTCCGTCACAAAGTTCAGAAACTAAATTTCACTAAGGGTCTGTGACGGCCCGTCATGCCTGTGACGGTCCGTCCTGCCATTTTGTCGCGAAGTTCAGAGAGTCGATCTCAGTACCCAAATTTCAGAATTCTAAGTGTTTTGGAACGAGACACCCTCGACGGTCTGTCGTGCTCATGACGGTCCGTCGTGGGGTCCGTCGACTCAGACAATTATTACCAGAAATACTCTACTGCTCAAAACGACTAAACAGGTCGTTACACTTAGTCCGGTGTTCTTGGTAAGACCCATGTTAACTGTGAATAAGGCGTTGTTAGGACCGTGTTGGAACCGTAAAAGTTCTTTCCATCCTTAGGTGTCATGAACTTTATTATTATTATTATTGTTATTATTGTTATTATTATTATTATTATTATTATTATTATTGTTGTTGTCATTATTGTTATTAAATTTTTTCTTTAAAAAATATTTTAAAAGATACGACATGTTGTGTTTTAATTATGAACATCATAGTTGTGATATTTAATAATTTATTTTTAAAAATACTAATGCAATCATATGCACCATTACTTACCCATAAAAATAACATTTATTATTAAAAATAAAATTAATGCTAGAAGATTCTTTATTTAAGAATAAATATTTATAAAAAATATTTTTTACAAAAAGTTATATTTTGCAAAAAAAAATCAACACATGCATATAATTGCAGTAATCATTTTAAGATTGACAGATAAATTTTAAATAAGTTAGTGGAATGAGTTTTAAATTTATATTAATATTTTTATCTTTAAATTTTCAGTTATGTAAAGAGATTTTAGTGAATTTCTAAAATACAAGTAAATTGATTAAGATTTTTCTACTTCCCTTTTGAAATTTTATAATTCAAATAATTTTTATTTATAAATTACAATTTAAAAAAGATAATATGATAAAAACTGTTAATATAATTATTTTAACAAGAAAATAATGCAATAAAAACAAAACAAAGAGTTAGCATAAACTCCTAGTTAAAAATTCACTTTTCCTATTTTTCCTCTCCATTCACACTTTATGAATAATTAAATTATAAATTATTTTTATAGATAAATTTATTTCAAAATTTAAAAAATAGTATAACTGAAACATATAAAATAAAAATTATGTTAAGAATTATTCATAACACACCATAATCATATGATTACTGAATTGGAAATTAAAATGTTACCACACCTAATAGGACTCTTTTCTATTTTTTTAAAATTTTTAATTTGATAAAAAAGATTATTAACTCTTCATAATTATTTTTAAATTTTTTAGAAAGGGTAAATTACGATGGTGTGAGAATTCCAACTAATCATTTAAAAGAAAACTCATGCATTTAAGTTTTTATTTTTTCATTAAATAGTTGAAAATGTTTACATCTTTGTCACGACCCAAATCCGAGCCGCGACTGGCACCCACACTTACCCTCCTATGTGAGCGAACCAACAAATCTAATCTTAACATTTCAATGTAATAACAACAAAAGTAATGCGGAAGACTTAAACTCATTAATAAAAATCAATAATCAACTTCTATAACTCAAAAACTTATCATTATCCCCAGAATCTGGAAGTCATCACCACAAGAACATCTACAATCAAATGACTAAACTAAGAGTATTCTAAAAGCTAAAAAATACATAAGAAGCTAGTCCGTGCCAGAGGTTCAAGGCATCAAGACGTGACGGAGGAGATCCAGTCCAAGCTAGAAGTGTTAGCTCACCCTGAAGATCCGGTGTGACGAAGACTGGCTTGAATTACTGTTGAGTCGAAGATGACGGCACGTTTGCTGCATTCCACAATTAAACAAGAAGAAAACAATAAAAGTAGGGGTCAGTACAAACACGGGTACTGAGTAGATATCATCGGCGAACTCAAAATAGGGAACAGTATATATCAAGTATTATAAACATCAATAAGTACCATCAAATTCACACATGAGGACTCAAGCCCCAATACCATACTCATTTGGGAATCATGTTCGTTAGATTGAGTATATTGACATCTTTCAAGATTCTTTATCTTTCCTCCTCTTGTGTCGGTTCGTGACACTCCAATCCCCTAATTTTATGTGTCGGAACGTGACACTCCGATCCCCTACATGTGTCGGAACGTGACACTCCGATCCCCTACATGTGTCGGAACGTGACACTCCGATCTGCTAAATCTATGTGTCGGAACGTGACACTCCGATCCCCTACATGTGTCGGAACGTGACACTCCGATCCGCTAAATCTATGTGTCGGAACGTGACACTCCGATCCACTAATATCATTCTGTAAATCATCAAGCCTTCTCTATACCAAGGCATCCTCAATCCCATTACTTTAATTCATCGAGCCTTCTTCTATACCAAGGCATCATCATTAATAATGTATATTAAAGTTCCTTTTCAAGATTTGGGATTCAATATTTTTGATCATGCTTATCTTATCACAATCACATAATCATATTCATGCAAACATACAATTAAGCATATAGTAGGGTTTACAATACTACCAATACATATCATTCTCTATTAAGAGTTTACTATGAAAGCATGAAAACCATAACCTACGTCCACCGAAGATTAGAAATCAAGCAAGCAAGTTCCCAAAGCTTTGTTCTTCTTCTCGTTTCTCCTCTTTCCCGTTCGTTTCTCCCTCTCTTTCTGTTCTTTTCTTCTTTTTCTTATTCAATCCTCTTTCTTTTACCCTAATTAGTATATAATTAAGAATAAAAGGTGGCAATAATACCCCGCTAATTAACTTAGGGTTACCTCTTTTAACCCTCAAGAATTTGAGTTATAAATATAAACCCACGAAGTCTATAATTAAGGAAAGAATAGTCCAAAAACGTCCCTTAAAACTTCACCAGAAATCCGACTCTGCCTGGGATTTGTGCAACCTGTGACGGGCCGTCGTGCCTGCGACGGTCCGTCCTGCAGGTCGTCGCAGAGTTCAGAGACCTAAATTTCCACCAAGGGTCTGTGACGGTCTGTCACACCTGTGAAGGTCTGTCCTGCCATTCCGTCACAAAGTTCAGAGAGTTGATTTTCAGTACCCAATTTCAGATTTTCTAAGTATTTTGGGACGAGACCCCCTCGACGGTCCGTCGTGCCCATGACGTTCCGTCGTGAGGTCCGTCGCTTCTGCCAGTTTTTCCAGAATTGAAGTCTGTTGCTCAAAACGACTAAACGGGTCGTTACATTAGATACCAATTTACCCATCGTTCGTCCCCGAACGATCAAAAGAAGGAAAACAAGGGCGAAAAGGAGTACCTGAATCTGTAAACAGATGTGGGTATTTTTCTCGCATATCCGCCTCCTTCTCCCAAGTAGCTTCTTCAACCGGTCGATTCTTCCATTGCACCTTGATGGACGCAATCTCTCTTGACCTCAACTTGCGAACTTCTTTATCTAAAATAGCAACAGGCTCCTCCTCATAAGACAAGTTCTCATCAAGCAAAACTGAATCCCAACGGATAATGTAATTTCCATCCCCATGATATCTTTTCAACATCGACACATGGAATACCGGATGTACTCCGGACAGCCCTGGGGGCAAGGCTAAGTCATAAGCCACTTCCCCTACTCGCTTGAGTACTTCAAATGGTCCAATGTACCTTGGACTTAGTTTACCCCTTTTTCCAAACCGCATCACCCCTTTCATGGGCGAAACTTTCAACAAGACTTGTTCACCTTCCATGAACTCTAAGTCTCTAACCTTTCGATCTCCATATTCTTTTTGCCTACTTTGCGCCGCTAGAAGCTTTTCTTGAATAGACTTCACTTTCTCCATCAAATCCCTCAAAAGGTCAGTACCCCAAGGTCTAACCTCGAACGAATCAAACCAACCAATGGGAGACCTACATCTCCTCCCATACAATGCTTCAAATGGGGCCATATCAATACTTGAGTGATAGCTATTGTTGTATGAAAACTCCGCTAAGGGTAGGAAGCTATCCCAGTGACCACCAAACTCTATCGCACACGCACGAAGCATATCCTCCAAAACTTGAATCGTCCTTTCAGACTGGCCATCGGTCTGAGGATGGAACGCAGTACTAAGGTCCAACCTAGTACCCAATTCCGCATGCAATGTTTTCCAAAACATAGAAGTAAACTGCGTACCTCTATCTGATATGATGGATAGTGGAACCCCATGCAATCGCACCACTTCCGAGATGTAAAGTTTGGCTAACTTTTCTGCATTATAAGTCACCTTGACCGGAATGAAATGAGCAGATTTAGTTAACCTATCAACAATCACCCAAATGGAGTCACACTTACCCATTGTCTTCGGAAGACCAACCAGAAAATCCATTGCAATTCTTTCCCACTTCCATTCCGGAATGGGCATTCTCTGAAGTGTTCCTCCGGGCCTTTGGTGTTCATACTTTACTTGTTGACAGTTTGGACACTTAGCAATAAAGTCAACAATATCACGCTTCATTCTACTCCACCAAAAGTGTTGTTTTAGGTCACGATACATCTTGGTTGCACCCGGATGTATAGAATACCTTGAACTATGAGCCTCTGTCAGAATAGTGTTGATCAAATCATCGACGCGGGGTATGCATACCCTTCCCTTGATTCTCAAAACACCTTCCTCATCGATTTGTGCTTCCTTAGCCTCCCCTCGCAATACTTTATCTTGAATTCTTCTTAGTTTCTCATCATCAAACTGTTTTCCCTTAATTTTGTCAAGAAAAGAAGATCCTGATTCCACAGAAGCCAACAATCCTCCCTTCTCATTTACTTCTAATCTCATCAAGTCGTTAGCTAGAGTCTGAACCTCTCTAGCTAATGAGCGTCTAGAGGTTTGCAAGTGAGCTAGACTTCCCATGCTTCCCGCTTTTCTACTTAAAGCATCTGCCACAACATTCGCCTTCCCCGGATGATACAAAATGGTGATGTCGTAGTCCTTCAGTAGTTCCATCCATCTTCTCTGTCTCAAGTTCAAATCTTTCTAAGTAAAGACATACTGAAGGCTACGATGATCCGTGTAGACCTCACACTTAGCCCCATATAAATAGTGTCTCCATTGCTTTAATGCAAACACTACCGCAGCCAATTCCAACTCATGAGTTGGGTAGTTACGTTCATGCACTTTTAATTGCCTCGAAGCATAAGCAATCACACTCTTCTCTTGCATTAGTACTGCACCCAAACCCGAATAGGATGCATCACACTAAACAATGAAGTTCTTACCCTCTACTGGTAAGGTAAGGATAGGTGCGGTAGTCAACAAAGTCATGAGCTTCTGAAAGCTTTCCTCACATTCGTCCGACCATACAAATGGAACATTCTTCTTAGTCAAGTTCGTCAATTGGAAAGCAATAGAAGAGAATCCCTTGACAAATCGACGGTAGTAACTAGCTAACCCAACAAAGCTCCTTATTTCTGACACATTAGTGGGTCTTACCCAATTCTTCACTGTCTCAATCTTAGAAGGATCCACCATCACTCCATCCTTAGAAACCACGTGCCCCAAGAAGGACACCGCATCTAGCCAAAACTCACACTTAGAGAACTTGGCATAAAGTTTTTTCTCCCTCAGCATTTCCAATACCATTCTCAAATGCTCTTCATGTTCCTTCTTGCTCTTTGAGTATACCAATATATCATCAATAAATACGATCACGAAGAGGTCCAAATATGGCTTAAAAATCCCGTTCATCAAGCTCATGAACGCAGCAGGGGCATTCGTAAGACCAAAGGACATCACTACAAATTCGTAATGCCCATACCTCGTTCGAAAAGCAGTCTTTGGCACATCCGTTGCCCGTATTTTCAATTGATGATAACTGGATCTCAAGTCAATCTTAGAGAAGACACAAGCACCTTGTAACTGATCGAACAAATCATCAATGCGGGGAAGAGGATACTTGTTCTTTATGGTTACCTTGTTTAGTTGTTTGTAGTCTATACATATTCGAAAACTCCCATCCTTCTTCTTTACAAACAAAACCGGAGCACCCCAAGGAGATGCACTTGGTCTAATGAAGCCTTTGTTCAATAACTCTTGAAGTTGTACTTTTAACTCTCTTAACTCCGCGGGAGCCATTCTATAAGGGGGTATAGAAATGGGGCGAGTACCGGGTTCAAGATCAATACAGAAGTCAATATCCCTATCCGGTGGCATACCAGGAAGATCTGCAGGGAACACATCCAGAAACTCACGAACTACTAAAACCGACTCAATCGTAGGTACCTGGGTAGTGTCATCCCTGAGATGTGCCAAAAAAGCTAAACACCCTTTACTAATCATTTTCCTAGCACAAAGAAAGGAGACGATGCGGACCGGATTGGGAGTGTAGTCACCCTCCCACACTAACGGATCTGTCCCAGGCTTGGCTAACGTCACCGTTTTAGCATTACAATCCAAGATTGCAAAATTTGGAGAAAGCCAAGTCATACCCAGAATTACATAAAAATCATCCATTTCCAAGATAACCAAATCTACATAACTGTTGCTCCCCACAAAGTTCACCAAACAAGACCTATATACCTTTTCAACTACCACAGACTCACCCACCGGAGTAGAAACACGAATAGGCATATCAAGAAATTCACAATGTAAATTTAGACCATTAGCAAATGAGTAAGATACATCAGAAAACGTGGATCCAGGATCAAACAATACAGAAGCCATGCAATCACAAACCAGAAGATTACCTGTGATGACAGCATCAGATGTCTCCGCTTCAGACCGCCCAGGGAAAGCGTAACAATGGGCCCTATCGTTCGTCTGTCCGTTGCCCCTACCATGTTGTGATGTAGTGGCTCCAGTTTGCCCATCATCTCGGCCGTTTTGGTGACCACCATTACCACGACCACCACGTCCTCCAGAATAACGGCCTCTACCATGACCACCTCTACCTCTAGCTATTGGGGGTCTTTAACTTTGTCTGGGACAATTTTTCCTAATATGTCCAATCTCCCCACATCCATAACATTCTCTGGAGTCAATCCTAGGCCCCTCGGAGAAGTGCTAACCGGTCAGAGGTGGTCCTCCAACTACAGTCTTTAGTGAAGACTGAATTGGTCGGACTGAGTAACTTCCCGAACCCTGTCCTCTAGTGTAAGAACCATTAAACTCACCTCCCTTTCGAAGCCTTTTTGATGTCGATGTTGGGGTGAAGTCGTCTGGCTTCACTCCTTCCACTTCTATCACAAAGTCTACCACTTCTTGGAAGGATTTTGCCGTTGCCGCTACCTGTAAGGCCGAAATCCGCAATTCTGACCTCAACCCCTTCACAAACCGGCGAATCCGCTCTTGAGGACTGAAACAGAGTTGAGTGGCATATCTGGATAGTGCACGGAACTTAGCCTCATAAGCATTAACCGACATCCTACCTTGCTCTAGGCTCAGGAACTCATCCCTTTTCCTATCCCTCAAAGTCCGGGGGATATACTTCTCCATAAACAAGCTAGAGAACGAGGCCCAAGTCATAGGTGGTGCCTCTATTGGTTGACACTCAATATGTGACCGCCACCACATTTTGGCGTTCCCTTGAAACTGATAACTCACGAACTCAACACCAAACCGTTCGACTATACCCATCTTGCGTAGTAGCTCGTGACAGTCAACCAGAAAATCATAAGCATCCTCCGATTCAGCACCCTTGAAGATCGGAGGTTTCAATTTCAAGAACTTACTGAAAAGTTCATGCTGATCACTTGTCATTATACGCCCAGTAGTCAGACGTGGAAACGTGCCTATTTCCAATGGAACATCCATGCGGGGAGCCATAGTAGCCGCATGTTGTACCTCCGGAGCCTGAGGTGCTGGTGCAGAGAACACTGGGGGTGTCTGGCCCTAATCAGATAACCCACTGAGATAGGCGAGAACCTGATTGATCATCTCTGGGGTAGGTTGGGGTGGCAATTCCTCACTTTGCACTTGTTCAGTTTCCCCATCCTCCCTTTCTCTCATTACTTCCTCAGTCGGTGGAGGAGTCACTGCCCTAGTATCAGATGGGCTAGGTGCTCGTCCTCTTCCTCTAGAGGACGTCCTCCCACGACCTCTACCACGGCCCATTGCCGCTGTTCTTCCTCGAGCCACAGCCCCAGTGGCTGGCTCAGTTGTTTCTTGTCTGGCCGATGTTGGTGTTGGCGTAGTCGTTGCTCTAGTTCTAACCATCTGCGAAAGAGAGTGAAGATGGTCAGATACCAATTCGTATCGCCTAGATACCAATTGGACTCAAGTAGTAGCACGAAAGAAAGAATGAAAGAGTGAAATTTTTCCTAAAGTCTTATAGCCTCTCAAGGAAAAGTAAAGGCGTCCCCCTACCGTTCCTTAAGACTCTACTAGACCTGTTCTTGTGTGATGAGACCAACGAACCTAATGCTCTGATACCATGTTTGTCACGACCCAAATCTGAGCCGCGACTGGCACCCACACTTACCCTCCTATGTGAGCGAACCAACCAATCTAACCTTAACATTTCAATGTAATAACAACAAAAGTAATGCGGAAGACTTAAACTCATTAATAAAAATCAATAATCAACTTCTATAACTCAAAAACTTATCATTATCCCCAGAATCTGGAAGTCATCACCACAAGAACATCTACAATCAAATGACTAAACTAAGAGTATTCTAAAAGCTAAAAAATACATAAGAAGCTAATCCGTGCCGGAGGTTCAAGGCATCAAGACGTGACGGAGGAGATCCAGTCAAAGCTAGAAGTGTTAGCTCACCCTGAAGATCCGGTGTGACGAAGACTGGCTTGAATTACTGTTGAGTCGAAGATGACGGCACGTTTGCTGCATTCCACAATTAAACAAGAAGAAAACAATAAAAGTAGGGGTCAGTACAAACACGGGTACTGAGTAGATATCATCGGCGAACTCAAAATAGGGAACAGTATATATCAAGTATTATAATCATCAATAAGTACCATCAAATTCACACATGAGGACTCAAGCCCCAATACCATACTCATTTGGGAATCATGTTCGTTAGATTGAGTATATTAACATCTTTCAAGATTCTTTATCTTTCCTCCTCTTGTGTCGGTTCGTGACACTCCGATCCCCTAATTCTATGTGTCGGAACGTGACACTCCGATCCCCTACATGTGTCGGAACGTGACACTCCGATCCCCTACATGTGTCGGAACGTGACACTCCGATCCCCTACGTGTGTCGGAACGTGACACTCCGATCCGCTAAATCTATGTGTCGGAACGTGACACTCCGATCCCCTACATGTGTCGGAACGTGACACTCCGATCCGCTAAATCTATGTGTCGGAACGTGACACTCTGATCCACTAATATCATTCTGTAAATCATCAAGCCTTCTCTATACCAAGGCATCCTCAATCCAATTACTTTAATTCATCGAGACTTCTTCTATACCAAGGCATCATCATTAATAATGTATATTAAAGTTCCTTTTCAAGATTTGGGATTCAATATTTTTGATCATGCTTATCTTATCACAATCACATAATTATATTCATGCAAACATACAATTAAGCATATAGTAGGGTTTACAATACTACCAATACATATCATTCTCTATTAAGAGTTTACTATGAAAGCATGAAAACCATAACCTACCTCCACCGAAGATTAGAAATCAAGCAAGCAAGTTCCCAAAGCTTTGTTCTTCTTCTCGTTTCTCCTCTTTCCCGTTCGTTTCTCCCTCTCTTTCTGTTCTTTTCTTCTTTTTCTTATTCAATCCTCTTTCTTTTACCCTAATTAGTATATAATTAAGAATAAAAGGTGGCAATAATACCCCGCTAATTAACTTAGGGTTACCTCTTTTAACCCTCAAGAATTTGAGTTATAAATATAAACCCACGAAGTCTATAATTAAGGAAAGAATAGTCCAAAAACGTCCCTTAAAACTTCACCAGAAATTCGACTCTGCCTGGGATTTGCGCAACCTGTGACGGGCCGTCGTGCCTGCGACGGTCCGTCCTGCAGGTCGTCGCAGAGTTCAGAGACCCAAATTTCCACCAAGGGTCTGTGACGGTCCGTCCTGCCATTCCGTCACAAAGTTCAGAGAGTTGATTTTCAGTACCTAATTTCAGATTTTCTAAGTATTTTGGGACGAGACCCCCTCGACGGTCCGTCGTGCCCATGACGTTCCGTCGTGGGGTCCGTCGCTTCTGCCAGTTTTTCCAGAATTGAAGTCTGTTGCTCAAAACGACTAAACGGGTCGTTACAATCTTAATTCAAATTAAAAATAGCTATATCAACTCTAAACTAATAAAGTATACATAATTTATTTATTTGTAAATTTATTCTCGAATTAGAATCCAACTTTTGCTTTAAATTTTACATTTAATAGGAAAAAATTGCATCTGTTTTTTTAAAAAAACTTTTATTATTTAAAGTATGAAACTTCCAAGGGTTGCACTGCAAATGTCAATTGTTTGTTGATTATTTCATGGTAATATTTTTTGTTAGAAGATTTTTATATATAAATTTTAAAACAATTAACAATAATTTAAAATTTAAGTAGATGTAAATAAATGATTTTAGAAATATAATTTTATCTCAAACATAGACATATTTTATGGAAATAAACAACGTGTGAAACTTCCTTTTGAAACTGAAAAGGTTGTGTGATAATTGTAATTATAATAATTATAATAATACTTATAATTATAATTATAATAATAATAATAATTAAAAGAAAAAGAAAATTAGTAATCAAACTAATAATTAATTTACATTTAATGAATTAAGTGATAATACGCTAAGAAGATTCTTCAATTGCTTATGTGTACACTATAACTATATTTAAAGTGTTTTTGTAAAGCTCTAATTCTAAGAGATGAAAGACTTTTTCATTCATATAATTGTAATTTATATACACTATTTGATACTAAGTTGCAATACCTTCACTTTAATCTTATGTTGAATTTGGATCCTTCAAATGAAGATCCTTTTTTTATAATGAGTATTTTCTTCATTCAAATTTTTATTATAAAAATAGCGCAAAGAAATAAACTCATCAAAAAAATATATCTTAATTTGTTACCTGAAAGCCGTGAAACATAATGAAAATAACTTAACTATGATTTTTAAAAAATTACATAATACAGAACGTAAGTACAATGTTTGTATCTATAGCGAAAGAAAACAAAAAACAAAAAAGTAAAACTCCAAAATTATAAATAGAAGTTATCATCAATTTTGAATTCAAAAACCTCAATAGTTTAAAATAAAGTCAAAATTTTACAAAGTTTGTTTTGTTTTTGTCTTAGACCCACAATGTTGGTTTTTATTTTCCATTAAACTGAATTTTTCCCTAATTTTTTAAAACTATTTGGTTATAAACTTATTTAAAAATAGTATTTATTATTTAATACCCTTTAAGAGTCCTATTTTTTTTAGAACTTTTTGGTTTTAAGCTCATTTAATAAATAGTTATTTATTATTTAATAACATTAAAAGTCCTATTTTTTTAAAACTGTTTGGATTAAAAAATAGTTATGAATTTAGAGTCCTAAAAATAGTATTACATCGGTTGGTTATTTTTATGTTTACGTGATTTTCAAAATTAATTTTATACATTTAATAATTATGTTTATTATTATTATTAGTATTATTATTATTATTATAATAATAATAATAATAATAATAATATAATTATTATTATTATTATTATTATTATTATTATTATTATTATTATTACATATCTGTTTTGTTATAATTAATGAGGTTGTGGAAAGATTATTACTATTATTATTTTTATTAAATAGATACTTTGATTAATCAATTTTTAATAATATTATTTAATTAATATTTTAAAAAAATTCAAAATTTAAGTATTATTATTATTATTACATATCTGTTTTGTTATAATTAATGAGGTTGTGGAAAGATTATTACTATTATTATTTTTATTAAATAGATACTTTGATTAATCAATTTTTAATAATATTATTTAATTAATATTTTTAAAAAATTCAAAATTTAAGAATGTAAATACTCTTTTACACGTTATTTTTATAAGAAAAAAACAATTGATTTTTATCAAGTAAAGTCCTAACTTAAATTCTAAAATAGTAATTTCTTTTCTTTATTACAAAGATAAATTAATTATATTAATAGTTATTTGAAATAAGTACAAAACGTAATAATTTACAATTTACGATAAAGATATTAATATTTTTTTAAAAAAAATTAAGTTATCTAACAATTGTAATTTGAAAAGTGCAAATTCTCATAAAATTATGACTATGAATTTCCTTAACTAACTCAACAAAAGATGAAACCATGTTGTTAATTTCAAATTATGACACCTTTTCAACGTATCAAACACATTTTTATATAACTTAAGATGTAAACTTAAAATTTAAATTATATAATTTCAGAAACTTAAAAATTGCATACTCTTTAATTTTAAAAAATACTATTTGTTTAAAAATGGTGTGAAGATGACTAGGTTTAGGAAAAATCAATTAATCTTATTATTTAAGAAAAATCGACTTTCCAAATTACGGAGTCGCCACTTGATTTTTTTATAAAAATCAAGAAAAATTTAAAATTTTCAAAAGAATCAAAACAGATAAAATCAATTGAAAAAGGTTCAAAGTTCAATGTACATCTTGAGAAGGTGTTAGGCCCTCAGGCTGCCCGCTAACTTGCGGTTGACCGGCGATTTGACTAAATGACTTTTAAAATAAAATTTTTAACTAAGTAAAGAGAAAATTCGTTTTAACATATTTTAGTCCATTTTTTATTTATTTCTAAAGAGAAATGATTAGAGGGAATTTCTAACGGGAATAACCTAAACTTTTGACAAAAGTCAATAAAAATCAACTAAGTAAGAAAACATAGTAGGAAAATTCAAAATAAAAGAAATGGCTGCCATTTAAGAGATTATTAAAATTCTACCAAATATTAATTCAAACAATAATAAATAAAGAGGAAAAAAATTGAACTTCAGCCATTGGGCTTTGGCCCACCTGTCCTAAACTAAAAGGGAAATTTTTCAAAATGTCAATATTTTAGCATTTAAGAAGACTCATTAGCAACAATTTCAATATTTAGTAAAAATGTCATTTTAATTTGTTATGTATCTTATTTATATTTTTATTATTTATTTTTAATTAAAGAATATAATTATTTAATAACAAAAAGGAGAAAAATAAGGGGGGAATATTTCAAAAAAAGATAAGCATCCTTAATTTTCTCATCAGTTACATTTTTAAATAAAATTTAAAATTTTTTTTCTCCAAAATTTTTACCTTTTTAAAATTATATTCATTCCCAATATATTCTATTTATATTTATTATAGTTTTTTATTAGTTTGTATTCATTCCAATGGGTATGCCGAATTTATCTATATAGTCATTTAAGAAATATACTTATATTTTCATATATTTTTTCCGTATATAGTTATTTTTTTCTTCAAAAATCTTGTATGTATTCATTTCAATATGTATTTTATTTGTATTTCTATTTATTCTAGTTTTTATTTAGAATTTTGTATAATAATATATAAAATACAAAAAATTAGTATGATGAAAAAGTCAATGAAATATAAAATTGAAAAGAAATAATTGAATATTTGGTGTACTTATTCTTAAATAAAATACATACCTAGTTGACATACCTTTAAAAGAAATACAAATTAGAAAAAAATGTCAAATTCAGTTGACATACCTTTATTAGTTTGTATTCATTCCAATATTTATGTCAAATAAAATGTAGCTACTTAAGAAATACATTTGTATTCGTATATATTTTTCACTATATATTTATTTTTCTTTTCAAAATCTTGTTTCCTTTTCTAAGTCGTATTCATTCCAATATGTCTATTATTTGCATTTCTATTCGAATACAAATAAACTAATAGAAAGTTGTTCTTCTTATAAATAAAATACATAACTAGTTGACATACATTTGGATGAATACAAATTAGGGACAAATACAAGATTCATAAACCATGCAATATGAAATTTTTAATAAATATAAATATTGATAGTATACATAGTGATTTGAATACAAATTAAGAAAGCATACCAAATTCTAAAAAATAACTATAAATACAAAACAAACTAATAGAAAATTGTTCGACAACTATCCGATCTTCGTCGTCTTTTTCAAGATCCTCACGAGTAGACAAAGATTCTACATTTGCGTTCTGAATTTGAGGAAGGTTTTGCACACCAATGAGTCTTGTAAATGTTCTTACCCTCTTTCTTCCCTCATTTTAGCAGCGGATCATACATTATACACTATTTGTTAAGTAATAAATAAATTAAAGGATGAAAAATCATCAGAAATCGGTTGATTAAGATGAATACCTCTAGTAAGCCTCTTTGATTCAGTAATTGGAGAGTAAATCATAACGAAAATTGAAAAATACAAACACCATTTTTTAAAGATTTAAACAAAAATAAAATTAGAAAAGAAATCTGAAAATAGGATAAAGATTAGAGATACCTTAATCAAAGGGATTCTTGTTGATTCAATTTTGAATTAAAAAAACAACCAAAATATATGACAAAAAAATATTTGCAACTTGAATGTTGGAGGAAAATCAAAAAAGATAACCATGAGAGAAAAAAAATTAAATGGGAGAGAGAATTAACAATTTGAAAAGATAAATATGAGAGAGAATGATTTTTTTAAAAAAAAAGAAGATATATAGAATTAATTGAAAAAGAGAAATAAAATAGGAAGAAAATTGGGACACATAAATTTCTTAAAATAATGACATTTTTGACATTATTGCTAATATTTATAAAGTATGGATATTTTTACTAAATATGTTATTTATTTTGACTAATTTACTAATTTTTCCAAACTAAATCACTTAAATTTGTACCCTTTTTTAACAATTTAAAAATCCTGCAAAACAAACATTTGTGGCCTCTTGGGCCTATAAAATTGTTGCTGAAAAAGGCCCTGGCCCATTTCCTGAAAAAAGAAATTAAAGTATACAAATGATGTATATTGTATATATCCAATTCGTATTGGACTTTTTGAGCCTTGAATTTGTTTGAATACGTGTTTCTCACTATTCACCATGTATTTCCCATATTGTTTCTGCGTATTTGTACCTGTATTATTTTTAACCTGTTTAACAATTGTATATCGCTGCCCAAAAATGTATAACAATACGTGTTTCTCACTTGCAGTTCGTATTTTTTACACATATTTAAGGTATCACACATCTGTATACCAGTGTATACAGGTTGAATATCAACTTGCTTTAACTTTCAAAAGTTGGAAAGCCCCTTTACAGCAGCATATTTTCGCTGCTTTCAATCCAGATTTCGAATTTGGCCTCCTGTGCACATTTCAACCTGTATATGGGTTTATAAAATGTGTATAGCTGGTATACAACTTCTTCAACACCTGCAATGTAATTTCCAACAACTTTCTAGGTTCTGATGAACCTGTAATCAATTTCCAGCACTGCATTTCTAATGTTTTTCGACCTGTACACCTGTTTTGAGGGGCTGACCAACATCAAGAAGGGTAATTTGAGCCTTTATGGCTCGAGAAAGGAATGCAAGGATACGGGCAAAGTCCGTTAGGACTCATGGCGAATGCACGTGAAACGGATCAAAAGGAAACACAAAGAAAAACAATCAGCGATGGAAACACTTCTGCATTTATACGCATAACTAAAGCAATGTAAATCAAATAGAAGAAATGGCAGCCAAAGCAGATGAAAATAAATAAAGCCTCTATACATGGGTTTAATTTACTATTATTCATGCTATGTTGAACATCATAAGAAAAACAATTAAGCATAACACAGTTTATCCTTAGTTCTGAAATGGAGTGATAAAGGGCTTACTCCAACTACCATAGATTTAAAAAATATACATCAACTTATGAGTTGTTGTCAATGAAGCAGCCTTATCAGATAAGCTTAAACACAAGACTTCAAGAAGAACTAAGGTTGACGAATAGAACAAGGAGTACTTCGATTTTTGACGACTCGAAATAGCATAAAAATAAACGAAGGAGGTGCGTTTCAACAAAACAATACAAAAACCACAAGAACTCATAATGAATATTTAGTTCGAACAGAGGCAGCTAGTAAGAATCAAGGAGTAAGATACATGCTCCAACGACAGATTTAATGATGTTGTCATAAATTTTGCATCGCAAGCCAAAAAGTTAAGCTAAAATAACGAACTGGACGACTAAGAAAAAAACTCCAGACGGACAATCAACTCAGAATATCAAATATACAAGCACTCCAAGACCCCGAAAGCCGATAAAATATAGTGAAATCATGAAATTTCACCATAACACGGCCTACTTGAAGACCGACCTCGAATGAGGACTGATAATGCTAAATATATAGATTTAAAGAACCCAACTAAACATGATTTCGATCCAGCATAAAGCCATTCAAGCTAACGCGAAGGGAAAGCATTCAACAGAAGTCAAACGAACAAAGCTATGAGAGGAGATTTTAACCTTCTTCGAGCAGCGAACGGAGACGATAAGCTATTGATCGCGTCCTTCCAACCACCAAACACGAATGAGCTAGGCTTAACACTGATTCCAGATACTTGCTTAACCCCTCCGTGTATTTTCTTGCCAAGATGGACCTCACCGAAGGGATTTTGATTCTATGGAAACTCTAATTTTCTTCTTACAAACCAAAAATCCAACCAAAATCTCCCTGTAAATCTTTAATATTTTTTTCTTTTTTAAAAAAACTCTCATGTATATCTCTGTGTGGAAAAAACAATCCAACCAAATTATCTAACTCAAATTTTCCCAACCCCTTTTCTAAAGAAGACGGGGGCTTATATAGAGGAGCTTTTTGGGTTTTGGAGGAGGGAAGGCGGAGGCAATCCTAAAAATACCTGGGGTAAAAACACGATTTCATTTCCCAATTTAAAATCCAAAAAACCTAGAGGGATAAGGTTGAAACGGAATGGTACGAATTTGTATTATTCTCCAACGACACGATGACCATAGATGTTCGATTTGAGGGAAAGGACGAGAGGGGAGAGGAGATTTCGACACCTAGGTGTACCATTCGTACGAGAGAAAGGGAGAGGGGAAGGGGACGCGCTGTACGGGAGATGGAAGGGTCTGTCTTTTCTTCTAGGAATCTTTCTGTTAATCGTTCGATCGTTGGGGAAAATGAAGAAAGCGGCCGGGTCGGAAGAATGGACTGGGAGATTTAAAAAATGGGCTGGAAATAAAAAAAAAGAGTGGGCCTGGGAAATTTAAAAAATGGGCTAGAAATAAAAAAAAGTGGGTCTCGGAAAGGGAGGAATTGGAGTGAGCCTGGGAATTAAACAAAAAGGGAATTGAGAGTGGGCCTGGGAATTAAATAAAAAAGGAATGGGCTATGAGTTACACGAATTGGGCTGCTGAAGAAGAGAAATATTTGGGCTGGGACGATTTAGATTAAAGACTTAATTACTTGAGTGAATCCTTTTTAAAAAATAATTACTTATTTTAGCTATACTCTTTAATTATTACCATTTATATCAATATAAAATAATATTATATATTATTATAAGATTTTTTCTCGCTCACTCTTTCTCTTTTTTATCTGCCAATTTTTTTCTTTTTGTTGCTCTTCCTCTCTTACTTTCTTTTTATTGTTTTTTTTCTCTTTTTCTCTGCCAACTTTTTTCTTTTTTGTTGCTCTTCTTCCTTACTTTCTTTTTATTTTTATTTTTTTCTGCTTTGCTTTCTTTTTGCTATGCACTCTCTGGTTGTTTTTTTTCCCTTTAGTTTCTCCCTTTACTTTCTTTTGTAGAGTAGTTAATAATTCGTAGAATGAATAAAATTTATATTAATAATTAATTACTTAAATAAATAATTTAATCGTAACAAATGAAGACACATAATAAATTGAAAAATGAATTAAACTTGAATTTAAAATGTATCACACACATATTAAAATTGAATTAAAAATATATTTACACACAATGGTCTAGAATAAATTAAACTTGTATTAATAATGAATTAAATAATCCAATAGTAATAAAAAATAAAAAAAATTACAAAGTCAATTAAATTGCTTTAAAATTGTATTACACAATATTAAAGTTAAATTAGAAGAGAATTTAAAATGCATGAAAGTAACTAACAAAACACAAGACAACAATCTATAAATTGAATTAAACTCATATTATCCATGAGTAAAAATTATATCATATGTATCTTATAGATTATCTTTTCTTTTATCACAAAGATAATCAATTAATTTGACAAGTAATCTAATTGTAACAAATGAAGAAACATAATAAATTGTCAAATGAATTAAACTTGAATAAAAAAATTGTTACACATATCAAAGTTGAATGAGAAGCAAATTAAACATGAATGCAAAATGTAGCACGAAAGAGCATTATGTGATTTGTAAATTGAATAAAACTTGTATCAATAATGAATTAAAGACGTAATTCAATTATAACAAGTCAACCAATAAAATGCAAAATGAATTAACTTGTATTAAAAGGCCATAAACAAATATTAAATTAAAACTGAATTAAGTATAGATAAAAATTATAATCAATGAAACATAAGACAATGATATATAGAGTGAATAAACTTATATCAATAATGAATGAAATAAGTAATCTAATATAACAAATAATAAACTACAAAATGAATTAAATTTGCATTAAAAATGTATTACACAATATTAAAGTTGAATTAAAAGAGAAATAATAAATGAAAAATGTAACTAACGAAAAACAAGATAATAATCTGTAGATTGAACTAAACTTGTGTTGTTCATGAATAAATTATACTTAACCAAAATCAATTATAAACTTAACCAAATCCTCTTAAAATTAGGATATAAACTCCAAACGACATTTCACTTATTTGTAGGAACAACCTATCCAAGTTAATCACAAATTCATAAAATTGAATCTTTATAATGACAATCGATGATTAACTCTTGTTTCTGTAATTTTAAAATTCCTATTTGAGAACATCATATTGTACAATTTTCTGTTTTTTCTTTTCCTTTTCTTTTTGTGTTTTTGAACAAAAATAGTGAAATATGGGAAAAAGTAATTTAAAATAATTATTTAAATGAAAATTTAAAAAAAAATAGAGGAGGAAGAGAGATTGACACAGTGAAAAAAAAAAGAGGAAGAGAAAAAGCGCAGAGAAAGTGCGAATAAAGATTAATAGTACAACTTTTAATTCGTAAAAATTGTTATATTTAGTTAGAAAAATTATGTTAACATAAATGGTAAATATTTTTTTAATCTGATACATTTATCTGATTTACCCTAGATTAAAATGGGGGAGTAAGGCCTGGGTATTTTTTAGGGAATTGAGAGTGGGCTGGAGGGAATAGAAAGGAATGAGCTCAAAAATTGAATTGGAAATTTATGATGTGTTAATTTAATAAATAGTCAAATTGAGTTAGGATAATAAATTCGGCTAAACCTTAAATAAATTTGTATTAATTAATCAACGAGCTTCTTTATTTTAGTAATATAGTTATTTTAATTGTAAAAAGTGATTCAAAATATAACCATAATTTAAACTAAATTAGTTAAATAGAATACTTACTAAAATTTAAAATATTTTGCGAAATAATCGTAAAATATACCAACTATATACATAATCATGTAAAATATATAGGCCATCTAAAAATTATAAGAAAAATGACAAAGCATTCAAAATAACATAAAATTCATACATTATTATTTTTTCGCAAAATTTATAAAACTAAAATTTTTAATTGTTTGGAAATTTAAGAAGCTCGAGAACTAATTTATACCGAGGAGGGTCGAAATTGGGTATCAACACATACAATTTAATAGATCAAGTTGAAATTAGAGCTATCTAATTTATATTTGCACAATAATAATTACAAAGGTAAACATAATTCTCCATTGAATACATATATGAGAGTGTTTCTCGTCGATCTAATAGAATATTTTATAGATCTACCAAAGAAAAGTAGATTCCATAGGCAGTTACCCATATTTGTTATTTCATGATCATTATCAAGACCTGTTCAAACTTAACATCGATAACAAATAAATTACTAATTACTACCTAAATCATTCGCATACAACCACAATTATGTATATATTACCATCACTTCAAAGACCGAAGATTAATCATTATAAACAAATGTAAAATAAAAAACAACAGGAAAAACAAAAAATATTACCGTGTTCAAATGGTTGAATAAATATAAGAGAATATGAAATTCTAAAATCAATAGATTCTTAAGAATATGTACTTAAGTGTGATAAGAGTTAAGAATAGTTCTTGCTATTTAAATACTAAGTTATTCGATTGACTTTTTTCTAGGGATAAGATAAAATTAGTTTTTAATATTTAAAATTTTAAATTTTAAAATAATTAGCCAAATTTTAAAAACTTACGTTTGGATAGTAATTGGAGAATTACCATTTTTAAAAAGAGATAAATTCAAAAAGGATAGTTAAATTGTTTCTATTTTATTTTTTCAAATAACATCTTTTTTTAATGTTTACTGTTTTTATTTTTATCTTCATATGTTAAATATACAAATTATGCATATTAATTTATATATGTAGATTATTTTATTTTAATAAAAAATTTACAGACGCGTGGAAGATTTTTTTCTGGGAATGCGTGGGAGATTTTCTTTTTCTTTCTTTTTAACATCTTCTTTTTTTTTAAAAAAAAAAAGTTTTCTTCCTATATTATATAATGCAAAGATAAAATAAAACATGATAGTAATTTTCGCTTTTACAAAATCTTTTTATTTTTAAGTTTAATTTTTTAGATGTAATAATTGAGTACTTTAATTAGTATGAAATCAATTTTAAAAATTGTAAGTAGTTTAGAAAATTACAATTAGCTTTAAAATTATTTGTGAGCTTATAATATTGTTTTATATTTGTTAATTTTTGATTTTTTTAATTACAATAATTCAAATTACGGGGTTTATAAAAGGGAGAAGAAAATTCTTATTAAATATTTTATCAATTAAACAATAGTTTATTATTTATTCTTATTAGATAACTACCATTTAAAAAAATCAAAAAGGGTAGTTAAATTATTTTTATTTTATTTTTTCAAATCGCATCTTTTTTGGTGTTTACTGTTTTTATTTTATTTCATATGTTAAATATATAAATGCTGCATATTAATTTATGTATGCAGATTATTTTGTAATAAAAAATTTGCGGACGCGTGAAAGATTTTTTTTCCAGCAAACGTACGGGAGATTCCCTTTTTCTTTCTTTTTAACATTTTTTTTTTTAAATTTTTTTTATTCCTATATTATATAATCCAAAGATAAAATAAAACATGATAGTAATTCTTGCTTTTATAAATCTTTTTATTCTTAATTTTAATTTTTTAGATGTAATAATTGAGTACTTTAATTAGTATGAAATTAATTTCAAAAATTGTAAGTAGTTTAGAAAATTATAATTAGTTTTAAAATTATTTGTGAGCTTATAATTTTGTTTTATATTTTTATATTTTTATTTTTAATAATTTAAATTATGGACTTTTTAAAAGGAAGAAATTTTTTTAATAAGTTTTTTTTTTTTAAAAATCCACCGTTTTATATTTTTTCATATATAATTTGTTATTTATTATTTTTTTTATTTTGGTATTTAAATATTTACTGTGTTGCCGTCGCCTGCCATGTGTCATTTATTTGAAAATATTTTATCAATTAAATAATAATTTATTATTTAATCTTATTACATATAATTAATTTTATTTATTTAGAAATTCCTTTTTTTATAGTGCTGACATGTGGCGTTTTTCACCTCTTCTATTATATATATATATATAGAGAGAGAGAGATTTTTGTCATTAGTATAATTTTGTTAGTATTCTATTTTTTTTGAAGAAAAGTACAACTCTTTATTGAATAAGGTAATGACTTAAGTTAGAAAATTATATTTATATTTAAGTTTAATATTCAATTTTTTTTTGAGGTTGTTAATTAATTTATTATATTAAAATTTTAATCAAATTGACAAAACGAACTCAATGTAACTATTTCGACAATTCCAACGTTTACAGAGGAGACTCCGGCGTTTGCCACTTCTAACGTTCATCAATGGCGTCAACAACATTTCAGTCGTCTTCTTTCGTAATTCACCTCGTACAGCAGGTATTCGATTAGACCGTCCACCTCCATTCCGATTTGGAATCCATTGGTATTTACTCTTCTCTTCATTCTTTCATCCGTTTCGTTTCCCTCCCTCAATTCGACCCCATCTTCATTTTTTAAGGTTAGCCACTTTCGGGTCTCTTCGGATTTCTCAGCTTGTGGTGGAATCTACAACAATGTTGTTTCAAGAAAGGTAACCTTGCTTTCATGTCTTTTTGAAGCTCATTAAGTTCTTCCTTTGTGAACCTTTCTGTCTATATTGAGATACCACACTGTGATCACCTTCTGAAATACTGATGTAAGCAGTAATATTCTTACTTTGTTCAAAATTAGTAGTTCGAGCAGGGGCTCTAGTGTTTATCATCTGAACGTTCATAAGGGTCCAGCAAAGCATGGGATAAATTCTTCCCTTTGGTTTTCCCGTCCTTCAATTTATTAGGTTTCTCCTTGATCCGATCCACCTTACCTCCCATAACTTCATAAACAACCAACAATAGAAAACTGTTATCAGGGGGTTCATGGAGTTTGGGAGCATTGAGTCAATACCTGGGGTTATTTTGCCATCTTGCTCTGTTTATTTTGAGCTTTCTGATTACCATCACATGGACCTGTTTGATCCACTTTATCAAGGGAAGTGGGGGTTGTGGGAGGGTTAAGTCAATACCTGACTTCTCCACCTGCTGCTTTTCAAAATTATTATCCTGCAAATTTAGGTTGTTCATTGGTTTATAGAATTTATTTTGCTGACCATGGCCTTGTTGACCCTTGTTGTTTTTCCTTTTTTGAGTTTTCCACTCATCCATTTGTTGTTTGTCCATCTCAGGTTGTGTTTCTTGCATTTGTTTTGGGTATTATCAACACCTGAAACACTAGCAGTCATATTAGCATTAATCTGTTGAGGAGAAATTTTGGGAATTACCTGATTGCTGGCATCTGCAGTCTTCTTGCCCTTGATTTTATTTGCAGCTTCAGGTTCTTTTCTCTTCTTGTATTCCTCGTCTCTTCTCTCTATATTACAAAGTTGTGATATGTGACCTTGGTGTTTGCAATAAGAACAATACTCTAGTAGTACCTCATATTGGATGGCTTGCCATCTTCCCACAGTTTAGTGTTCTTCATGAAACCCCATCCAAACATGACGTGGTCTTTCTTTCGTAATGTCTATATGTATCCTAACTTTTGCCTAAGACTACTGATAATTCCCATGATCCTCTATTAGGCTACAAAGTGGTTCACTATGAAGATGAATTGGATAAAGATATTCTACCTGTGAATGATCAAGAAGAAGCTTAATTAGGGTGTAGGCACTAAGGTTTAGAGTTTAGGCACTAAGGATTAGGGGTTTGGATTCAGGTTTTAGGGTCTACGACCTAAGATTTATGGTTTAGAGTTTAGGATTTAGTGTTTTGATTTTAGGGTCTAGGCCTTGAGGTTTAGAGTTTAGTGTTTAGGGTTTATGCCGTAAGGTTTAGGGTTTAAGGATTAGGCTTAAGATTTAGATTTTGGGGTTTAGACCTTAAGGTTTAAGGTTTAGACACATGGTTTAGGGTTTAGGCTCTAAGGTTTAAGGTCAATGATATATGATTTAGTATTTAGGCCCTAAGGTGTAGGGACATTAGATGAGCATCTGCATCTTCTTTTTTTTTCAGAGTTATTTTGGCTTTTTAAAGTGGACGCTTCAGTAGAAGTAAGACGTGGTTTATGGTTTAGGCCACATGGTTTAGGGTTTAGGCTCTAAGGTTTAAGGTGTATGATATATGGTTTAATATTTAGGCCCTAAGGTGTTGGGACATTAGATTAGCATATGCATCTTCTTCTTTCTGCATATATTTTGTTTTTTTAAAGTGGACGCTTCAGTAAAAGTTTAAGACGTGGTGCAACCAAAACTCTTACAAGATTGATACCTTGTGTTGATGTTGGTGTATAAGGGACTAAAAGGAATGTTTCTAAGTGTCATTGTTTTCATTTGATTGTTTGTTTTCTTATATTCGCTTGTGCATCACTTGAAGCTTCTCTTGGAGGATCTGATTTTTCTCCTTCACATTAATATCACTTAGAATATATGAGACTTATTTTCTTCAAATCAATAGATAACAAATGAAATGACAAGATCTACTATTTCAGTTTTGATGTTGGCTCTAGTAAGTACACTCTCAGATATCAAATTCTGACCCATAGGTATCTACACTCAGACACATTTATATAGAAGTGAACCTTGAACTTTGATTTATTGCCTTGGAGTGTATACTAATTGCAGCTTCTGCTTCCTTTTACTGAAGGTCATCCACTAATTTGACACAAATCGCTGGAAAATGCTGAATAAAACATTAAAGTTTAAAATCATTAAATTAGTGTTTCAATTTCAGTCAACATTGCAAGATTTTTTCTCATGTCTGTCCAAACTTCATTTTGAATGCAATTCCTTTCCTTATGTCATGAACAATTGCAAGACGATTCTACTATTCCTGATAAAGGCTTTGTACTATGTAATTTCTGCAATACTTTCTTTAAGTTTATGTTGACAAATTGTGGGTGCTCCCTTCCATACACAGGAACGAAGAAGAGCTCAGGAAAGATGCTATTGTTGCACTTTGTTGCCTAGTTCATGCTCTTGTAGAGGACTTCACCATTTTTATTCCTTCTATTTTTTAGATTATGGTTAAACATAGGTTGCAGGTCTGCATTGATTTTTTGGGTTCTCCCTATCACTACTATGACAATATAAAGGCTTATTCTAAATTTGTTCTTGATAAGATAATTTTTGTGTAGGTTAATGATTGCAGCAGATTGTGTACCGCCAGTGAGGCTTATCAACAGAGTACTAAAGATGATTGGGCAGAGTGGATAGGAATTTCAACATTGAACTTTTGAAAGAATCACCTAGTCCAGCAATAAGAACATGTACAACACTGGCTCAACTACAGGTATTACCTCTTCAACATCCTCATCCTTATCAGGATACCTTTATCACAAAAAAATAAATAATACAAAACCTCTGTTTCATTGTTCATTAGAAAAAGAAACAATAGCTTAAAGACTTTATAAAAAAAAGTAACCGCTTCTAGTTGTCTTACTTTTTTCTATTGTTGAATGTTTGCAGCCTTTTTGTTGGGCGAGAGCTGTTTGCTGCAGGTTTTTTTAGTTGCTGGTCACAACTTAGTGAGGCTAGTACGGAGTTTAGAAATGACACTTTCTTCTCCAAATATCCCACCTGAAATTCTTGCTACACTTCTTAACTTGGTTAGTTTTTACACATTTTTCGATTTTGAAGATATTGATACATATGGTCTCACGAAATTTTTCCACCTGATGTTTTCAATTTGAGAAATTTTAGCATCTTCAAGGTTAGCTATTCTATACTAGAAGAAAAGCACCTATACCTAACAACTATTATTAAATCTGCAATGAAAGAAGTTGTTGTAGCACCTCAACAAATTGAATGCATTTTTGTTAAATGTGCAATTTTTGTTGTTGCAGGATGGTGATGCTGAATATTCACTGCTTGCAAACTTGAAAAGGTTGAATGATCTTCAATTGTCAAGGCGAATTTCCATTGAAATCTTGCATAATGATCTTGCACAGACTGCCTCCAAGGCTTAGCTCGAATGGAAAAAGGGGATGGATTTGAGTCTTAGGTCGCAGGTTCAAGCCTACACCATGCAAAGTGAAGCCCGATATTTAAGTGTAGAAGGGTAGAGGGGCGGGTCCATTATCCACTGAGTTTAGAAGGCTATGATTTGTCCAAAGGGTGGGCCACAGGCGGATTTCTCGGTTATAAAAAATAAGAAAAGAAAGATCTCGCAGAGACTTTCGCGAACTCCAGAAGTTTTGATGATAGGGTAGGTATACTGTAGTTTGAAAAATTCTTTTTTTTCTGTAGTTTTGCCAACACTCCACTTCTTTCGCTTACTGATTAGGTTATTGGAATTCAACTTCTTAACACACATTTGCATGGTAGTTTTGCGAACACTCCCTTTTGGATGGTAGTATTTTCTTGAATGACGGGCTCTTGAAGATGAAGTGCATTCTCCAAATTCCATAGCACCTCACCCATAGATGGCCTGTGCACCAGATTCAGCTAAGTATTTCACTGCGTTTCTCCAAAGTTGCTGAAGGAATCTGGTCTTACTTCGCCCAGAAGGTGGGGATCTATGATATGTTCCATCTATCTCTTCTCTTGCAAATTCATTGCCCAGTCAGCTAAGTTGACCTTCTCCCTCGGAAGAGATCGATCTCGGGCAGACCTAGCACAAAGAACTTCACATAAAATGGTCACCAATGGAGGAAGAAGAAGGATGTTGAAACTGTTTAAGAACTGTTAAAGACACTCAGCAAAAGGTGAAGGTATGCTCTATTGTCCGTAAGCTCACTTGCTCTTATCATGTCTGGTCATTTTCAAAGACAAAATTTTACCCTTTCTGGTAAATTAATATCTATTGGTTGAGTTGTCTATGTGTTACTGATTGCTATTTTGAAGATCTGTGGTAAAAAATATGAGATAGCCTGGATGTTTTGTTTGTTTAATAAGAGTCTTTTTTCTTGATTTCTTTCCTCAATTTTAACAGTAAGTCAAGGATGGAATTATCTGAAATATTCATTTTTTTGATAAAGAGTAAGTTATTTACAGTTGTTTGAAACATTCATCTGTAGTTCGTTTCTTAATTTTCCTAAAATAAGATTAAAATAGAAAGGAAGAAAAATGCTACACATTACATTTGGGAACATTTATTTTTATTGGGATTTGTGTGGAGGAAGACCACCAGATATCCTAAAGTCTTTCTTCCGTTTCAGCCCTAGTGGATTTTTATTTTGAAATTGAGGATTGTTCCATTTAATCTCTTTATAATGTATTTTTGTAGCTTAACTTATAAGATGCTCAGGCAGTTCGCAATGTTAGGTGTATTCTTTTTTCAACTAAGACAATATAGGAACTTCAACTAAGAAAAAATTAGGATAAGAAGAATTGCTTTAGTAAGTATGTTGCTACAAGGGCTCTACGAAGGAAGTGTTTGTATTAGGAGCATTTTCAATAGGTTTATTTTGTGTATTTGTTCAATTAGGCCTGGGGTCTTCCATTTGCAAATATTGTGGATCTGTCATTTGCATTTTCACATTGGTCTCAACCATTCTCTAGTACCAGTCTTGCAACAGTATTAGAGTATTGGTGCAAACAAATCGTTCCTTAACTTGCTAATCGTTCATGCATCTAGTTTTTTCAAGATCTAAAAATACATCAATATGGTGGAATGGTCAAATAAGTTGGCTTTCCTTCTCCATTTGATGTCTCTTTTCTACCAGTTACTTCCAAGGTATATGGGAAGGGCATTTATGTAGCATTTTGATCGCTTAGGGAGCAACATTTATAGCCACAAAAGGCCTTATCTGATTATTCCATAAGAAATACTCAATCCTCTTTTAAAAATCACTTTAGTTGTGCCTTCGCAGTCCAAAAAAGAAGTCACTTCAAATAATCATGTTCATTGAAGGTGACTCATTTCCTATTCAAGGAATGAACAATCCATCAGAAACTATACTAGTCAGTTTAGTTTTGTTTTGTTGTGCTTGCTTGCTTGAATTCCTCTTTACTCGATTCTAATTAGATTTTCACTGTTGAATCCTTTTTGTGTACATCTATTGAGATGATTTACAAATGCTGATGATAGGATGTTCATTCCTTTATTTGTAGATGTTTTTGAAAGTCGTGGAGCACCTTTGAATGTTGCTAAACCCACAAAAGATTCAAGTGTGGCTATTTTTTGACTAGGAGCTGTAGGCCTTATTGTGAGTATTCTTCACATTGCAAATAACCTTCTTGTTCTGTTTTGTTTTTTAATGCATATATATGTTAATCTTACTAATAATGATCTAATCTCTTTTGGTCAGGCTGCAGACGGAGCAAAAATTGCTAGTGCTTCAAGGATAATTTGTGTCGATTTAAATGCTAACTGATTTCAGTTAGGTAATTAACTTGTGCCTTACACATTCTCGATCCATTATCTTATATAGCAAAGCAACTAATTCATCCATTTTACTTTTATTTTACAGCTAAGAAATTTTGCGTGAAAAAGTTTGTGAACCCGAAGGATTAAAGTAAACCAGGTCAAGAGGTACGAATATCTTCTTCTCCTAATGGATCATTTTGCGAAAGAAGAAAAAGAAAGGTGTGAGTCATAGTCATCATCTATTCTTGAATTTTGATTATTTGATTAGGTAATTGCTGAGATGACTGATTGCAAATTCGATCTGAGTGTGAAAAGTGTACTGGCCATATTGATGCTATGATTTCAACATTTGAATTGTCCATGATGTATGTTTTCTATCATCAAATTTCCTTGATTGTATATTATTATTTATATAATAATCTTAACGAACATTGTCGTTATTAATTTTCAGGTGTGGTAGTGGTTGTCTTATTAGTATGTACCCCCATAAGGAAAGCTGTGTTCAAGACACTTTTGAACTTTTTAATGAAAGTACTATCAAAGTAACCTTCTTTGGAAACTGGACACATCGTTCAGATATTCCTTCTGTTGTTGAGAAATACATGAATAAGGAACTTGAATTTGATTAATTCATCACTCATACACTTCCCATACTATGAAGTCGACAAGGCTTTTTGAATTGATGTGAAGGGAGAGGGCCTTCGTTGCATCATCACCATGGAGGACTAAACTTACTGTCCTAGAAAAGGAGCTTCTAGCTAGTCACTTTTGTTTGAGAAAAGACCATGAATTGGGTGGAACACTATGAGAAGGATCCGAAAGCTGCAATGGCTGGACTATTGAACATGATGTTGTAGGTAATTTGTTAAGGTCCCTTCTTAAGTGTTCTTTGTCAATGAGAAATTATGTTGGTGTTGTTCCGCCATACTACTCCGGGATACTGAATTCTTTGAATGCTCGCCAGGACGTGTTTGAAAGTTGTGTGTTATATAACCATTGCTACGATGAGGAATTATCCACTGCTTATGCACAAATTTATGTCTAATAAAGCAAAAATTCCCTATCTTCTTAAACTCATTGTTTATATGAACCTATACCTCTATTCTCTTAAAATACAAGATTAGGTGCGTTTGTGAAACCTATTATGATCATGAACTATATATGGGATTGCTAATGTGTAGTATTTTTTTAACTGGTAACTCAAAGCTGTTTTCTTTTGCTTTTCCAGATTTTTAAATGTTTGTCTTTCTGATGAAAGAGGCATCTTTTAATCATGGTGAAAGGGGAGCTCTGAGATCTTGTATAAAAGCTTTGAATTTCTGGGCTACAGAGATTTGGTGGGAGTTACAAGACTTCACCCTCAACATATTGAAAAGGATTATAGATGAGCTCATTATCAACGTATCATTGTTCCAGAAATGGGCATCAGTGCAGTATGGAGAATTATAGTATTTAAGATGGACACTTTCATCAAATGCTCCCTCAAATGTCTTCCTAGTCTTCCTTCAGGTGCATTAGTGGAACTTATTACGATTATGAACTGTATATGGAATTGCCAATATGAAATAATTTTTGAACTAGTAACTAAAAGCTATTCTCTTTTGCTTTCCAGGATTTTAAATCTTCCATCCTTCTGGTTAAAGAGGCATTTATATAGAATGGTGAGAAGGAATCTCTAGAATCTTGTGTAAAGCATTGAACTTCTATGCTTCTGAGAGTCGTGGGGAGTTGCAGCTTGGTTCACTCTTCTCCTGATAGTGCCTTCTATGTTCTCTTTTCGTTAATCGAGTATTTTTTTTCTTTGTTTAGGTTGTATTCTTTTTTCAGAACATTGGCTAATCAGGAAAGCAACCCTTGTATCATCCACAGAGCTAGAAGATTTGGGGTACTCATCAAATATATGCAATGGAAGCAGCTTCCAAACTTGGTAAACTGATGATGGATGCCCTTATTTTCATGCATATGGAATTGAGAAGATCCTATGGACCTGAAGAGTGGTTGCCCTCAATGGATCTGATGGGATAAGCTTGAACTAGGCAGTGAAAGGACATAGCTTGGTGGATGGCTGTCATACGGGTAACACTTCTTTAATTCATTTAATAAAAGGATCTATTTTTGTCACAATTCTTGTGATTAATCAATTAGTGTGTTCTAACTTACGAGAACTACTCTACTACTTCCCCTTATGTTTTAAAATGCTATTTGTGCTTAGATGTAAACATTCTAGGTGATAAAACCTCAGGGAAATAACGTACTTTAAAAAACGAGGAACACATGATGCAGGGATGTCAAAAATTTTCCCACCAATACAAGCACATACCCTTTTAATCCTAAATTCGATCTACAAGTTTCAGTCTGTCACTGTCTTCAATGAGGATATGCTGCAAATGATTTGTCATCTGAGTAGAGTGGACATACATTTCAACATGAAAATAGTATGTAATTTTGGTTAGAGTAGTATCTCCCTTAGACTTTTAGTGAGCCTAGTCTTCCAATGGCTCAAGTTTGGTTGGAAGACATTAGAGTTTTCTAGTTGGTATCTTGTCGGGGCGATCTGAATTTCTGAATATTTGTAGCTATGGCTTGGCAAAAAGAACTGAAAGCCCCATGACATAATCTGAGCCTCTTGCTTTATTTCTCTATTACCAAAACTAACACGCCTCTTCTAGTCCTTTTCCTTTCTTTCACTTTAGAAAACAAATAGAGCATTAACATCAGCAATAGCAGTAGTAGTTGGACCTCATTGTGAGTGATGCACTCTGTTCAAAAGCACCTCAAAGTTCCTTGCCACAATCACTAGGCCATCCCCATGAGAACTCAATTTAGAACATTTAATATGAGGAGGTAGAGCAAGACTCAAACTGATTTATTGCATGATAACCTGCATTGAATCTCCTTTTGTCTTTATTAACTCAAATAGAGAGCATATGAAGTATTTTTTTTAATTTTATGACAGAATCTGTTAAATAATTTGAATAATGTTCAGTGATTTTCAGAGCTATTGCATCACTTTTAATGTAAAGTTATGCGTATCTTAGTTTAGCCTGTTAATGTCATTAAAACATTTGTCTGCTCCAGCCTCTCCTAGCTCAGCCTCTCAAACTTAAATCTGCAATAAAAGAAGTTGATGTAGCACCTTAAAAAATTGAAGGGGACTATGTGTTGTACTGATGCATTTTTGTTAAATGTGCAATCTTTCTTGTTGCAGGATGGTGATGTTTGAATATTCACTCCTTGTAAACTTGAAAATGTTGGATGATCTTCAATTATCGAGGTAAATTTCCATCGAAAGCTTGCATAATAATCTTGCACAGACTGCCTCCAAGGCTTAGCTCGAGTGAAAGAAGGTGGTGTCGCAGGTTTGAGCCCCACACCATGCAAATTGAATCCCGAAGTTTAAGTGGTGAGGGGTAGAGGGCGGGCCTATTATCCACTGAGTTTAGAAGGCTATGATTGGTTCAAAGAGCGGGTCACAGGCAGATTTCTTGGTTATAAAAAAAAAAAATCTTACAGAGACTTTCAAGAACTCCAGAAGTTTTGATGACTGGGTGGGTATACTGTAGTTTGAAAAATTCATTTTTCTGTAGTTTTGCCTATATATACTCAACATCTTTGGCTAGTAATTTAGGTTATTGGATTTCTTCTTCTTCACACTCATCTGCATGTTTGCAGTGGTAGCTCGCCAATAGGGATGGTACTGTTTTCTTGAATGACGGGCTCTTGGAGATGAAGTGCATTCTCCAAATTCCTTAGCACCTCACCCATAGGTGGAATGTGCACCTCTACCATGCTCTAGTACCAGTCTTGCAACAGTATTAGAGTATTGGTGCAAGCAAATCGGTCCTTAACTTGCTAATCATTCATGAATCTAGTTTTTTCAAGATCTAAAAATACATCAATATGGTGGAATGGTCAAATAAGCTGGCTTGCCTTCTCCATTTGATGTCTCTTTTCTACCAGTGACTTCCAAGGTATATGGGAAGGGCATTCATGTAGCATTTTGATCGCTTAGGGAGCAACATGCATAGCCACAAAAGGCCTTATATGATTATTCCATAAGAAATACTCAATCCTCTTTTAAAAGTCCCTTTAGTTGTGCCTTCGCAGTCCCAAAAAGAAGTCACTTCAAATAATCATGTTCGTTGAAGGTGACTCACTTCCTATTCAAGGAATGAACCAAACATCAGAAGCTATAATAGTCCGTTTAGTTTTGTTTTGTTGTGCTTTCTTGCTTGAATTCCTCTTTACTCGATTCTAATTAGATTTTCACTGTTGAATCCTTTTTGTGTATATCTATTGAGATGATTTAAACATGCTGATGATAGGATGTTCACTCCTTCATTGCCCAGTCAGCTAAGTTGACCTTCTCCCTCGGAAGAGATCGATCTCGGGCAGACCTAGCACAAAGAACTTCACATAAAATGGTCACCAATGGAGGAAGAAGAAGGATGTTGAAACTGTTTAAGAACTGTTAAAGACACTCACCAAAAGGTGAAGGTATGCTCTATTGTCCTTAAGCTCACTTGCTCTTTTCATGTCTGGTCATTTTCAAAGACAAAATTTTACCCTTTCTGGTAAATTAGTATCTACTGGTTGAGTTGTCTATGTTTTATTGATTGCTATTTTTAAGATCTGTAGTACAAAATATGAGATAGCCTGGATGTTTTGTTTGTTTAATAAGAGTCTTTTTTCTTGATTTCTTTCCGCAATTTTAACAGTAAGTCAAGGATGGAGTTATTTGAAATATTCATTTTTTTTTGATAAAGAGTAAGTTATTTACAGTTGTTTGAAACATTCATCTGTAGTTCGTTTCTTCATTTTCCTAAAATATGATTAAAATAGAAAGGAAGAAAAATGCTACACTTTACATTTGGGAACATTTATTTTATTGGGATTTGTGTGGAAGAAGACCAGCAGATATCCTAAAGTCTTTCTTCTGTTTCAGCCCTAGTGGATTTTTATATTCAAATTGAGGATTGTTCCATATAATCTCTCTTTATAATGTATTTTTGTAGCTTAACTTATTAGATGCTGAGGCAGTTCCCAATGTTAGGTGTATTCTGTTTTCAACTAAGAGAATATAGGAACTAAGAAAAAATTAGGATAAGAAGAATTGCTTTAGTAAGGATGTTGCTACAAGGTCTCTACGAAGGAAGTGTTTGTATAAGGAGCATTTTCAATAGGTTTCTTTTGTGTATTTGTTCAATTAGGCCTGGGGTCTTCCATTTGCAAATATTGTGGATCTGGCATTTGCATTTTCACATTGGTCTCAACCATGCTCTAGTACCAGTCTTGCAACAGTATTAGAGTATTGGTGCAAACAAATCGGTCCTTAACTTGCTAATCGTTCACGAATCTAGTTTTTTTAAAGATCTAAAAATACATCAATATGGTGGAATGGTCAAATAAGCTGGCTTGCCTTCTCCATTTGATGTCTCTTTTCTACCAGTGACTTCCAAGGTATATGGGAAGGGCATTCATGTAGCATTTTGATTGCTTAGGGACCAACATTTATAGCCACAAAAGGCCTTATCTGATTATTCCATAAGAAATACTCAATCCTCTTTCAAAAGTCACTTTAGTTGTGCCTTCGCAGTCCAAAAAAGAAGTCACTTCAAATAATCATGTTCATTGAAGGAGACTCACTTCCTATTCAAGAAATGAACCATCCATCAGAAACTATACTAGTCAGTTTAGTTTTGTTTTGTTGTGCTTGCTTGCTTGAATTCCTCTCTACTCGATTCTAATTAGATTTTCACTGTTGAATCCTTTTTGTGTATATCTATTGAGATGATTTACACATGCTGATGATAGGATGTTCATTCCTTTATTTGCAGATGGTTTTGAAAGTCTTGGAGCACCTTTGAATATTGCTAAACCCACAAAAGATTCAAGTGTGCTATTTTTTGACTAGGAGCTGTAGGCCTTATTGTGAGTATTCTTCACATTGAAATAACCTTCTTGTTCTGTTTTGTTTTTTAATCCATATATATATGTTAATCTTACTAATAATGATCTAATCTCTTTTGGTCAGGCTGCAGACGGAGCAAAAATTGCTAGTGCTTCAAGGATAATTTGTGTCGATTTAAATGCGAGCTGATTTCAGTTAGGTAATTAACTTGTGCCTTACACATTCTCGATCCATTATCTTATATAGCAAAGCAACTAATTCATCCATTTTACTTTTATTTTACAGCTAAGAAATTTTGCGTGAAAAAGTTTATGAACCCGAAGGATTAAAGTAAACCAGGTCAAGAGGTACGAATATCTTCTTCTCCTAATGGATCATTTTGCGAAAGAAGAAAAAGACAGGTGTGAGTCATAGTCATCATCTATTCTTGAATTTTGATTATTTGATTAGGTAATTGCTGAGATGACTGATTGCAAATTCGATCTGAGTGTGAAAAGTGTACTGGCCATATTGATGCTATGATTTCAGCATTTGAATTGTCCATGATGTATGTTTTCTATCATAAAATTTCCTTGATTGTATATTATTATTTATATAATAATCTTAACGAACATTATCGTTATTAATTTTCAGGTGTGGTAGTAGCTGTTCTTATTGGTATGTACCCCATAAGGAAGCTGTGTTCAAGACACTTTTGAACTTTTCAATGAAAGTACTATCAAAGTAACCTTCTTTTGAAACTGGACACATCGTCCGGATATTCCTTCTTTTATTGAGAAATACATGAATAAGGAACTTGAATTTGAGAAATTCATCACTCATACACTTCCCATACTATGAAATCGACAAGGCTTTTTGAATTAATGTGAAGGGAGAGGGCCTTCGTTTCATCATCACCATGGAGGACTAAACTTACTGTCCTAGAAACGGAGCTTCTAGCTAGTCGCTTTTGTTTGAGAAAAGACCATGAATTGGGTGGAACACTATGCGAAGGATCCGAAAGCTGCAATGGCTGGACTATTGAACATGATGTTGTAGGTAATTTGGTAAGGTCCCTTCTTAAGTGTTCTTTGTCAATGAGAAATTATGTTGGTGTTGTTCCGCCATACTACTCTGGCATACTGAATTCTTTGAATGCTCGCCAGGACGTGTTTGAAAGTTCTATGTTATATAACCATAGCTATGATGAGGAATTATCCACTGCTTATGCACAAATTTATGTCTAATAAAGCAAAAATTCCCTATCTTCTTAAACTCATTGTTTATATGAACCTATACCTCTATTCTCTTAAAATACAAGATTAGGTGCGTTTGTGAAACCTATTACGATCATGAACTATATATGGAATTGCTAATGTGTAGTATTTTTTTAACTGGTAACTCAAAGCTGTTTTCTTTTGCTTTTCCAGATTTTTAAATGTTTGTCTTTCTGATGAACGAGGCATCTTTTAATCATGGTGAAAGGGAAGCTCTGAGATCTTGTATAAAAGCTTTGAATTTTTGGGCTACAGAGATTTGGTGGGAGTTACAAGACTTCACCCTCAACAGGTTTGAGCCCCACACTATGCAAAGTGAAGCCCGGAGTTTAAGTGGAGAGGGGTAGAGAGCGGGCATATTATCCACTGAGTTTAGAAGGCTATGATTGGTCCAAAGAGTGGGTCACAGGCGAATTTCTCGGTTATAAAAAAAAGAATCTTGCAGAGACTTTTAAGAACTCCAGAAGTTTAGATGACTGGGTGGGAATACTGTAGTTTGAAAAATTCATTTTTATGTAGTTTTGCCAATAAATACTCAACATCTTTGGTTAGTACTTTAGGTTATTGGATTTCTTCTTCTTCACACGCATCTGCATGTTTGCAGTGGTAGCTCGCCAATAGGGATGGTACTATTTTCTTGAATGACGGGCTCTTGGAGATGAAGTGCATTCTCCAAATTCCTTAGCACCTCACCCATAGATGGGGTGTGCACCAGATTCAGCTAAGTATTAACTGCGTTTCTCCAAACTTACTGAAGGAATCTAGTCTTACATTGCCCAGAAGGTCGGGATCTATGATATGTTCCATCTATCTCTTCTCTTGCAAATTCATTGCCCAGTCAGCTAAGTTGACCTTCTCCCTCGGAAGAGATCGATCTCGGGCAGACCTAGCATAAAGAACTTCACATAAAATGGTCACAAATGGAGTAAGAAGAAGGATGTTGAAACTGTTTAAGAACTGTTAAAGACACTCAGCAAAAGGTGAAGGTATGCTCTATTGTCCTTAAGCTCACTTGCTCTTATCATGTCTTGTCATTTTCAAAGACAAAATTTTACCCTTTCTGGTAATACGTATCTATTAGTTGAGTTGTCTATGTTTTACTGATTGCTATTTTAAAGATCTGTAGTAAAAAATATGAGATAGCCTGGATGTTTTGTTTGTTTGATAAGAGTCTTTTTTCCTGATTTCTTTCCTCAATTTTAACAGTAAGTCAAGGATGGAGTTATCTGAAATATTCATTTTTTTGATAAAGAGTAAGTTATTTACAGTTGTTTGAAACATTCATCTGTAGTTCGTTTCTTAATTTTCCTAAAATAAGATTAAAATAGAAAGGAAGAAAAATGCTACACTTTACATTTGGGAACATTTATTTTTATTGGGATTTGTGTGGAGGAAGACCAGCAGATATCCTAAAGTCTTTCTTCCGTTTCAGCCCTAGTGGATTTTTATTTTGAAATTGAGGATTGTTCCATTTAATCTCTTTATAATGTATTTTTGTAGCTTAACTTATTAGATGCTGAGAAAGTTCCCAGTGTTAGGTGTATTCTGTTTTCAACTAAGAGAATATAGGAACTTCAACTATGAAAAAATTAGGATACGAAGAATTGCTTAAGTAAGGATGTTGCTACAAGGGTCCTACGAAGGAAGTGTTTGTATTAGGAGCATTTTCAATAGCTTTCTTTTGTGTATTTGCTCAATTAGGCCTGGGGTCTTCCATTTGCAAATATTGTGGATCTGACATTTGCATTTTAACATTGGTCTCAACCATGCTCTAGTAGTAGTCTTGCAACAGTATTAGAGTATTGGTGCAAACAAATCGGTCCTTAACTTGCTAATTGTTCATGAATCTAGTTTTTTCAAGATCTAAAAATACATCAATATGGTGGAATGGTCAAATAAGCTGGCTTGCCTTCTCCATTTGATGTCTTTTTTCTACTAGTGACTTCCAAAGTATATGGGAAGGGCATTCATGTAGCATTTTGATCGCTTAGGGAGCAACATGCATAGCCACAAAAGGCCTTATCTGATTATTCCATAAGAAATACTCAATCCTCTTTTAAAAGTCACTTTTGTTGTTCCTTTGTAGTCCAAAAAATAAGTCGCTTCAAATAATCATGTTCATTGACGCGGTGTGGATGCCATCGTCATCCCAAACTTAGGTTGGTTGAGAAGGTCCATTCACCCGCACACCCTCTGAACTCATTGATTTAGTGCAGAGGTTTAGACTATAGTTCGTGAGTGGATCAACGGGGCGTCGATGCCACCGTCGTCCCACACAGCCAATGCATGGAAGCCCCTTTCTTGCACAATCTCTGAACTCATTGACGGAGTCTAGGACAAAGGGTGAGGGACCTTCAACTCACAGATGGCCCGTCGATCAGGGTTTCGTCGTTGAGGGTCGAGTTTTTTGCCTAATTTAAGTTGGTCTCATTTAATTAGTTAGGGGGTTAGGTAGTTTAGTTTGTGTTTAAGGGAGTCTAATTAAGTGGATTTAAGACCCAATATATATACTGCTATCCCTCATTAATCTAAAGACAAATCTCAAATAAACTTCCTCTCTCTTATTGATCTCTCTACTTGAACTCACCATGTGAAGGCTAGCAAGGATTAGGGTTTGGGGGCTGAAAAGGGAAGAATTCACCATCAAATTGTTGTCAAACGTTAAGGTATGGATTCTATTCACCTTTGAGACTCTTTTCTCAAAGGATTCCTTCAAAATAGATTTCAAAAGTTGAGTTTTCTTCTGGGTTCATTCAATTACGAAATTGAAGTTATGAATTCAGTTGTTAATGATTTCTTTAGGTTACATTGAATAGAGAAACATGTAATTTAACTTTTTTTTATGGTAATTGTTGATGTTTTGGTCTAAATTGAAGAACATGATCCTCAATCCCTGATACTAGGTAGTGATTTTGACCTATATTGTATTGTGATCATTCAATTGACTTTGTTATTTATTAGATTAATATCCTATGGTGTTATTATTATTAAAATTAAGATGAACTATAGGACTATTATGCTAGTTTTAGAGATGTGATTTAGGTTATGAATTGTAATGTGAAATTAGCCAATGTATCTTGTCTTAAGTTGTGAGCTAGTGTTGAATTATCTTATAGAGATGCAATTGGCCTTATATCACTCCCGGATTCTGGAATTCGGATGCGACCGGCGTCGTTAACCTCTCAGAGGTCTTAGACAAACCTTTTCTTAGCTTTCATCACAATCATATAGTTAAATTTCCGAAAAATTTAGAACTTTTTAATACTTAATGAAGTGTACATAGACTTCATATAACTACTATATAGAGTGATATTCTAATAAGCTCAAACTAAAAAACCATCTATCAATAGATTAAACAATTAAAACAAATGATCGTAATAATAATAGCTTGCAAATCGACATTATTACAACTGCTTGAACAAATGATTGAAATAAAACGTTAGGGACAACAACCACTAGCTATATCTAATGTATTAAGATAGAATAATAAATGTAGCATCCTCGAACTCAAGAGGACCTACCAAAGTCTAGAGATCGCTAATCCAAATCGCTTCTTCGTGTCTTCAATCATCTCTAGAAGCTGCGCCTATAAAAATAGTAATAGTATATGGGCTTAGTACACACATGTATTAAGTATGGGCGTATGCACATAACAGATCAAGGAAAGCTCTTCCTAAAGCAACATGCCATTTCTTGAAAGTTAAGTCTCTTTACTTTCTTAAATCATTACTTCTTATATATTATATGAATATGACATGTTCTCATGCAATCAATCCATACAACTCATTTTCTATATGAACATATGACCTTGGAATCATGATCATAATTTTAGAATAACTTAAACGGAAATTTATATTTTTGCTCCCTCTAAGCCGAGAACTCCTTCTCATCACTTTAGATTTTTTTTCAGTCTTTTCTTCTTTCTGTTGTGTAGTTCGATGATCTCTTTTAATCTTATGTCAAACTTAAAAGTGCAATGATTCATTATAGTCCCATACCTACTATGAGTCGAGTAAGTAATCCAAAAGACTCAAGAAATGATTTGGCTACCTTACTTACAAGTTATATCTTCTATTCTTGTTAAATTGGCATAAGTCTTTATAAGCCAATCTTTATTACCTATGCCCATTATGTGGTTGTTTGCATAGTATAAGGATATTGAAGCATTGATTAGCCATTAATTTTTGCTCCCCTTTATTGGTATAATATAAGAAGTCATTACAAGTCAATCTTTATTGGCTATACCCATAACTTGTTAAAACATCATTCTTATCGAAATTGGTAATTGATAGTCTTGAGCTCTTACTTCTTAGTTCACTTTGAACTTACGTCTCTACTTCTTTGATTTGTTGTTCACTGTAAACATGCTATTTTGATTCTTTATTAGTTTCATTAAAGAATTCTTTAGCATTAATGGAAGTTGATCATGCGAGCTAACATTTAATCCAATGTCTCTCTCACACCTAAATGAGGTGATTCACCGGTTAAGGTGACCCAAATTCTTTGTCTACCCCACACTGAGAAAAGGGGGGTTCACTAGCTAAAGTGCAACCAAGTTAGTGTCTTCCCCACACCAAAAAGATGGGTTCACAGCTAAAGTGAATTAGATACTTTCCTAAGTTATAATCGATATTGATCATGTGAGATAAACATGACATCCAGTGTCTCCCCCACGCCAAAAAGAGGTGGAATCACCGACCAAAGTGAAACCTACTGCTAGCCTTCTTAGGCTAGTACCCCTATGCTGGGAAACATAGTTCGAAGACTAGAAGACATACAGAGACTTGCATGTTCTAGCACAAGCTCATTGCTAGTCTATTTGTGCTAAACTCAGATTTACATTACTTTCTTACCTCTTCGAGTATGACCAAACATTAAGGAAGCTTGCTTCTAGTTATGAGATTTACTTGACTCTATGGATGACTGGTCATCCCTTTCTTTGCTTGATGAACATTAACTTAGGTCTTACATTATCATCATGGTGCAAGTAAGACTTGTCTCATGGACTCTGGCACACTTTTATGTTAGTATTTTCGACGTAATATATAAAGTGTAATTGCCACTTGTCTCACTTCTTTTAACACTATATATTAGGTCAATTTCATAACTTAAGCTTTTAGTTACTTCATTACTCACCTTAACTTGTTCAACATTGGTAGTTTTGTACAATTCTTTATGGAAGTTATAATAACTACTTATACAATGCTATTGCGTTCACAAGTTCGTGTGGATAGGGTATGTTCGGACTTGTCCCATAGATTGACATACCCTATGTTATGAGTTCATTAATGTAGTGATTGGTATGCCTTTACACGTTTTGGAAATAATAGGTTGGACATTGTTTTGCTAGCCAATTTGTTGACATAAATTACTATTTCATAGATACTTGTAATAACAATGTCTCTATCCATGCCAATCACTTCATAAATACATTATAATAAACTATCAGGATAAACAAGACAACTTTTTTTAAACTTATATTATCATATGAGAAAATTCAATGAATACTTATAACAATTTCATCTTCTTGAACACAAGTAGACATTACAACACTTCAACGTTCATGTAGATAAAACCCTAAGTATGCGGATATAAATTGTAGGTTTTGTTTGACAATAAAATCATGGAAACATACACATAATAATCAGTTAACACCACATACCAACGACATGCTCGAAATTCACATCATACAACTTTCAAGAATCGGAAATCGGGAGAACTAGGGAGATGAACATGCAATTTATTAGGAACAACGCTGGTTTTGATATTCTTACTTGCAAAAATGTTTGAAAGTCCTCTTGGAGAAAGAATTCTAGGAGATAGAAGCAATACCTTATGTAGAATTGAATCTACAAAGATCACCTTGCATGAAAACCTTGAAGAATACCTTGAAATCGCCTATGAGAATCGAGATATATTTTCTGTTTTCCTCAAATTTGTTTAGTGTTTTGCAGTCGAGAGTTTTCTAGTGTTTGAACGTGAGTCTAGGTTTTAGAAACTGAATATTTAGTAATTTAACTTAGACTAATTGACTTAATTAATAAATCAATTAGCTAATTTACTAAAGCAACCCTCCTAAATTGACTAGAATTAGAAGAACACTTGACTTAACCAAATCTCAAAATTGCTTAGTGGTTTCGTTTTGACTAATTAAATTAATTACTTAAGTTTCTAATTTAAATAAATAGGTAACCTATGGTAAATACTAAAGTACCCCTAAGTTGTTAGGCCATAACCAACCCTTTGGAACATCCTAGGTTAGGTAATAAGATGTTTCTTAGTTAGTTACTTGTCTAGTGTAAGGATTTCGATTTGACCATTTGAATTAATTAATTAAGTTGTTATTTTAATTGATTAAGTGACCTAGGGTAACTACTAAAGAACCCCTAAGTTTTTAGTACCATAACCAACCCTTTGGACCATCCTAGATTAGGTACTAGGATGTTTCTTAGTTGGTTACTTGTCTAGTGTAAGGATTTCAGTTCGCCCATTTAAGTTAATTAAATAAGCTGTTAATTTAATTAATTAAGTGACCTAGGATAATTACTAAAGTACCCCTAAGTCATTAGTGCCATAACTAAACCTTGTGGACAATCCTAAGTTAGGTACTAGGATGTTTATTGAGTTAATTACTAGGTTAGTGTCACTCGGTTAGGTCTTAGGTTGTCGGGTGCACTAGTTAGTTTATTTTGGTTAATCCTTGGTTATTTAGCTAGTTAGGTAAGTTACTTAGAGCCTAGAGTTTGTTAGGAATCTCAGCCCCACATTTCTTGACCCCCACATGTGCGCCTGCCCCTAACTGCCCTAACCACCCTAATCGAATTCTTGCACAAGTACTTGCACATGGGTTGCACATGGATTGATGCTCATTTCTTGTTGTCCCAAGGAATCTCACTATATCATTGGGGGCAACTTACTCTACATGATCATTTTAAATGATAATGTGCTATGGTACCTAGGCTTGACACTTGGATGCCTCGTACCTAATATGTGTAATATATAGTCAAAAAATTTAGCTTAGGGTCTTCATTGTAGGTACAATTTCCGAATAAGCTTGGATTGGAGCAGTTTAACATCAAAGTATATCTTAATATATAGAAATTGACTTACTCCATAAAGCCAATATTTTCTATTATGTCCAATATTACTTAATGTTGGGCATTGGGATTCCTATGTACCCACAATACCTATTCTTAAAACATAATAGGCTCTTCACTAGACAAGTACATTTTCTTGAATGCTACATTATCCCCCCCTTAGGAACATTCATCCCCGAATGACACTACCATCATTTTTAAACAAATAGGGTATTTTTGAAAAACACATCGCATACTTGAAACTTTACTCTTTGTGAATATCTGATCAACAACTTACTTTGGATGATGTACATCATGCAAAGCTTATCTGAAGCTTTATATATGATATTGAGGAATTTCCTTCTCAATCTTACTAAAATTAAATGCACATCACAACTCATGCAACACAAAAATCATGTCAACGCTACACAAAAACAACATGAAAGCAAGCATGAACTCATATTAACTCATATAGTGCAAGTATAAAATACATAGTTATGGACTTAAAACACTAAAACCTACTAATGCACTAAAATTTAAAGTTTCATAAACAAAACAAGACTTAGGAAGAGTATATCTAACTTCAAGAACTGAACAAGTGAGGGTAATGGGATCTCAATCTACTGGGTAAGACCTCCAAGCTTAAGATGTTCGGCCTTAAACTGTTGCCAATTTGGGCACTCCTCCACAACATAGAAATATATCGCTTCATACCTTGCCACCAATGAATTTCCTTGGGACCATGATACATCTTGAAACTTATTCAATATGGACACAGAGTCTATGGAAGGAACTTCATGTTCTAAGTTATCGACTCTAACTAAGTGGTTTAAATACCCCTTAGATCTTATTGCCTTTAAGATCGGAAACTATTTGTAATGTTGGATTTGAACTACGCCCTTCCCATTCAAGCTCTAACTCATTAGAAACTGAAATCTTACTACCCTTTTTCGACAATCTATAGTAGCATAACACCTATGGAGCCAATCCATACACAAAATTATATTAAAGTCAAGCATGGTTTCCCCAGCAGCTGCTTCTCCAACACTCCTGCCTGCGTTTCTTCTTGTGTTCATTATTCTCTACACGCGCACAAAAGAAGGGAGTTCGATGCTAGAATGACAAGATGTCAAGGATTTACAAAGAGTAAAAGAAGGGAAGATTTCAAACATCACTTAGTCTCTAAGTCATGGTTGTGGTGCACTTCACAACCATAAGTTAGAAACTACGCAACGTGGTTGTTTTGAGGCTTAGTTCCTAGGTAACTTAACCTCATGATCTGATACCAAGTTTGTCACACCTGGATTCTGGAATTCGGATGCGACCGGTGTCGTTAACCTCTTAGAGGTCGCAGACAAGCCTCTTCTTAGCTTTTATCACAATCAAATAGTTAAATTTGCTGAAAAGTTAAAACTTTCCAATGCTTAATTAAGTGTACATAGACTTCATGTAATTACATATAGAGTGATATTCTACTAAGCTTAAACTAAAAAACCATCTATCAATAGATTAAACAATTGGAATAAATGATCGTAATAATAATAATAGCTTTCCAATCAGCCTTATTACAAACGCTTGAACAAATATTTGAAATGAAGCGCTTGGGACAACATTCACTAGCTATATCTAATGTAATAAGCTAGAATAATAAATTTAGCATCCTCGAACTCAAGAGGACCTAAGAAAGTCTGGAGATTGCTAATCCAAACTGCTTCAACGAGTCTTCAATCTTCTGTAGTTGCTGCGCCTATAAAAATAGTAATAATATATGGGGTTAGTACACACTTGTACTAAGTATGGGTGTATGCATATAACACATAAGGACTATGCATGATCAAGGAAAGCTCTTCCTAAAGTGACATGCCATTTCTGGAAAGTTAAGTCGCTTTACTTTGTTAAATCATTAGTTCTGATTTATGCTATGAATATTACATGTTCTCATGCAATTAAGTCATACAAATCATATTCTATATGAAAATAAGACCTTGGAATCATGATCATAATTTTAGAACAACTTAAACGAAAATTTATATTTTTGCTCCCTCTAAGCCGAGAGCTCATTTTTGACACTTAAATTATTTTCAGTCTTTTCTTCTTTCTGTTGTGTAGTTCAATGATCTCCTTTCTTATGTCTTACTTACAAGTGCAATGATTCATTATTGTCCCATACCTATAATGAGTTGAGTAAGTAATCCAAAAGACTCAATAAATGATTTGGCTACCAAACTTACAAGTTATATCTTCTATTCTTGTTAAATTGGTACAAGTCTTTATAAGCCAATCTTTATTAGCTATGCCTATTATGTGGTTGTTTGCATAGTAGTATAAGGATATTGGGGCATTGATTAGCCATTACGTTTTGCTCCTCTTTATTGGCATAATATAAGAAGTCATTATAAGACAATCTATATTGGCTATACCCATAACTTGTTAAAACTTCATTCTTATCAAAACTGGTGATTGATATTCTTGAGCTCTTACTTTGTTAATTCACTTTGAACTTTCATTTCTACTTCTTTGATTTGTTGTTCACTATGAACATGCTACTTTCATTCTTTCTTAATTTCTTTTTAGCATTATTAGAAGTAGATCATGCGAGCTAACATGAAATCTAATGTCTCCCCCACACAAAAAATAGGTGATTCACCGTTAAGGTGAACCAAGTTCTTTGACTACCCCACACCGAAAAAGGGGTTCACCATCTAAAGTGCAACCAAGTCAGTGTCTTCCCCCACCCGTAAAAAGAGGTTCACGCTAAAGTGAACCCACATACTTCCCTGAACTATAACCGACATAAATCATTTGAGCTAAACATGAAATCCACTGTCTCCCCCACACTGAAAAAAGGTAGAATCACCTGCCAAAGTGAAATCTACAGCTAGCCTTCTTAGGCTAGAACCCCTATGTTGGCAAACATAGTTCGAAGACTAGGAGACGTACGGTGACTACTTCTCCACCTTGGTGGTAGCCTCGTCTCATGAGACTTACATGTTCTAGCAGAAGCTCATTGCTAGTCTTTTGGTGCAAAGCTCAGATTTACTTTACTTTCTCATCTCTTAGATTTTGACTTAAACACTAAGGAAGCTTGCTTCTAGTTATGAGATTTACTTAACTCTATGGATGACTAGTCATCCCTTATTTGCTTGATGAACATGAACTTAGGACTTACATTATAATCATGTTGCGAGTGAGACTTGTCTCACGGGCTCTGACACCATTTTGTAGTATTTTTGACGTAATAGATTAAGTTTAATTGAGACTTGTATCACTTCTTTTAACACTCTATATTAGGTCAATTTCATAACTTTAGCTTTTACTTACTTCTTTACTCACCTTAACTTGGTAGTTTTGTACAATTCTCTATGAAAGTTATAACTACTTATTCAATGCTGCTGCGTTCACAAGTTTGTGTGGATAGAGTATGTTGGGACTTGTCCCATAGACTGGATACCCAATGTTATGAGTTCATTGATGTATAGTTTGGTATGATTTTACATGTTTTGGAAATAATATGTTGGACATAGTTTTGCTATTCAATTTTTTAGCATAAATTACAATTTCATAGATACTTGTAATAACGATGTCACTATCCATGCCAATCACTTCATAAATACATTATAATAAACTATCAGGATAAACAAGCCAACTTTTAACCTTATATTAGCATATGAGACAATTATTGAACACTTATAACAATTTCATCTTCTCGAACACAAGTAGGCATTACAACACTTTAACGTTTATGTAGATAACACCCTAAGTATGTAGATATAACATGTAGGTTTCGTTCGACAATAAAATCATGGAAACAACGCATAATAATCAGTTAACACCACATACCAACAACAAGCTCGAAATTCACATCATAAAAATGCAAGAATCGAAAATCAGGAGAACTATGGAGATGAACATGCGATTCATTGGGAACAACCCTAGTTTCGATATTCTTGATTGCAAAAATGTTTGAATTGCCTCTAGAATAAATAATTACAGGAGATAAGACAAATACCTTATGTAAAATTGAATCTACAAAGATTGAAAACCTTTAATAATACCTTGAAATCGCCGAATTGAGAGAAATTTTCTAAATTTCTCACGTTTGTTTACTCTTTTGCAATTGAGAGTTTTCTAGTGTTTGAACGTGATTCTAGGTCTTAGAAATTTAATATTTAGTAATTTAACTTAGACTAATTCACTTAATTAATAAATCAATTAGCTAATTTACTAAAACGCCCCTCCTAAATTGACTAGAATTAGAAGAACAGTTGACTTAACTGAAATCTTGAAATTGCTTAGTGATTTCGGTTTTGACCATTTAAATTAATTAATTAATTTGATAATTTAATTAATTAGGTAACCTAGGGTAATTAATAAAGTACCCCTAAGTTGTTAGGACCATAACCAACCCTTTGAACCATCCTAGGTTAGGTACTAGGATGTTTCTTAGTTTGTTACTTGTCTATTGTAAGGATTTCGGTTTAACAATTTAAATTATTCAATTAAGTTGTAAATTTAATTTATTAAGTGACCTAGGGTAATTAATAAAGTACCCCTAAGTTTTTAGGAACATATTCAACCCTTTGGACCATCCTCGGTTAGGTACTAGGATATTACTTAGTTAGTTACTTGTCTAGTGTAAGGATTTCGGTTTACCCATTTAAATTAATTAATAAAAATTTTAATTTAATTGATTAAGTGAGCTAAGGTAATTAGTAAAGTACCCCTAAGTCTTTATGTCATAACTAACCCTTTTGGACCATCCTAGGTTAGGTACTAGTATGTTTCTTGAGTTAGTTACTAGGTTAGTGTCACCCGGTTAGGTATTACGTTGTCGGGTGCACTAGTTAGTTTATTTCGATTAATCCTAGGTAAGTTAGATAGTTATGTAAGTTTTTTATAGCCTAGAGTTAGTTAGTAAGCTAAAATCCACCTGGCTTGACCCCCACATGTGTGCTTACCCCCAACCGCCCTAACCACCCTAAGCAAATCCTTGCACATGTGCTTGCACATGGGTTGCTGCTCATTTCTTGTTGTCGGAAGGATCCTCACTATATCCTTTGGCACATCTTACTCTAAATTATAATTTTAAATTATCATATGTTCTAGTACCTAGGCTTGACACTTGGATGCCTCGTACCTAATGTGTGTAATATATAGTAAAATTTTTTAGCTTAAGATCTTCATTGTAGGTACAATTCCTAAATAAATTTGGATTGGAGCATTTTAACATCAAAGTATATCTTAATACATGTCAATATTCTCTAATTTGCCCAATATTACTCAATGTTGGGCATTGGGATGCCTATGTACCCCAATACCTATTTTTAAAACTGAATAGGCTCTTGACTAGACAAGTACATTTTCTTAGAATCTCTATCTTTATTTTCAATTGTGATTAGTTGTTGTTAAGTAATAATGTTACGTTGGAGTATGCCTTATATGCTAATAGTGTGGTATGATGTTGAATTGAAATGTCTTGACTGTGTTGTAAGATTGATTAAGGTGTATGTGATATAAGGATGGTGGAAACCATGTAATTCAAATATGTTGACATCACTTATATGAACTGTGATGAAAGAACTTATACTCATACAATTCTTATTGAGCTATTGATGATGATGAATATACAAGGGATAGACCCTATGACCTAAACTAAGCTATGATCGATAATTAAAGTCTTTAAGACATTTCAATGAAGGGACTTAGCTTAGCTTCGAGTGAACTTTACAATGGAAGGTGATGAATTCCCAAAGAGGAAGATTTTCCCTATAGTTAAATATGATATGTTGACTTCCCAAAGAGGAAGATTTTCCCTATAGTTCAATATGATATGTTGACTTCCCAAAGAGGAATACTAATCCAATGGATTCCCATGTTAGGAGGATTCAACTACCAAGTGGTATCAAGAGGGAATATACTATCTATTAGTTCTTAAACTATGTTGCCCCCATAAGAAGAAGACTAGCTAGTGGATCCACCTAGAAAGTTATGTTTGTGTTTGGTTCTACTTTGGTCGGTACACCACCTTTCATCGGTATAAGGGTTTACAACACCGGATTCCATACTGAGCTCATGTGGTCTATGTCAGTTTAAGGTAAGTGTTCCCTAAAGTAAAATAAATTGACGAAGTATAAACTAACTAAGGTTTCTTGAGAGGATTAACTTAACCTAGGTAGGCGTATGAGACTCTACCTATGCCTTGCACTAGTTGAGTTTGATGGAAGATTTAGGAAGTCGATATTATGTAAGCATATTATAATGATGTATATGATGATAATATATTGATGCTACAATGTAAATTTCTATATATGATGATGATTATCCTCTTGATATATGATGGACTATATTGTTAAAGTTAGACATTGGTTATCTTTCCTTGTTGAGTTTACTTGGTTGGGCAAGGTTATGGGGCTTTGCTTGGTCATTACACTTGTTGACTTGATAAGGATTAATGATTTGTTGTCTTGATTATTATGATATGATTGACTCTTATTCATTCTTGTGATATTATTCCTTGATTATAGGGTTGTAGTAAATCATGGTTTCAAGTATGTTGGGATAAGTATTACTTGTGAGATAGTAAGCATGTTTGGTTGGTTGACATGACTTGCATGACTTTGCATTAAGTTACAGTAAGGGCAAAATGGCATGTTTTAACTAAAAGTCCCTTTTTAGCAAGTATTGGTTGTATATGTGCATAAGGTTTCGTAGTTAGTACATGTGGAGTACTAACTCTATGTTCTTCCCTTTTCCCAAACATTTTAGGTTCCGTCGTTGAAGAGTTTGGAAGGCGACGTTGTTGAAGGCTTGGATTCTTCCTTTCATCCAAGTGAGGTAGGTCCTCAACATTTGTGGTCAATGCCATCATCTAGCTTACGGACTTCTTATGAGCTTAATGACTCTTTTATTTCTTTCCTTTTCAATTGAGTACTGCACTTTTTTATGACTTATATGTGGTCTTGTTGGATTGACGTAAGGGCTATGCCCATATTGTAATAATTGTTTAGATGGTATGAGATGAGACAATCGTTGAGACTATTTCTATATTTTATATATTTATATGTTCGATAAAAGTAGAAGACTATGTAACCTTCCTATACGAATGGTCTATGTATACTCGATATGAATATATATTATGTGTATGTAGAGGTCAATGTAAACCTCCAAGTAGTTATAACGAAAGTTTTACATTTTTCCGCATTTTTCAACCTATGAATGTAATGACATGAGAAAAAGAGGCTAGTCTTAGTCCTTAAAAAGGACGCCGACGCCAGTTACGTCTAGAGGGATAAATCCGGATGTGACAAACTTGGTATCAAAGCATGAGGTTGAATATAGTTGAGTTATGTTTCTCTCTACCATGTCTATCTAGGTTTGTATTCACAATTGTGAAATGCGCCACACTTATGAGTAGGAACCTATATCATGCTTAGGAATCACTCTCTTTCTCGGAAATCTTATATCATGCCAATAGAGTATACTTATGTGTGCTTTTACATCTAAACCTATTGTTGTGATTATAGGAATCATGAATACTAGAAGGAATACGGCTCGAAGACTTGAGGAGGAAGTTGCTAATGCGGGAGCTCCTCCCTGTGGTGACCAAGTTCCTCCTCTTGAGGAAAATACTAACGTTGTCCAAGCGCTGGCTAACCCTCTACCAATGACGGAGGCTGAGATGAGGGGTATTGTTTCTCAAATGGCCCAAGCCATTACTACTCAAGCACAAGCTGTGACGGTTCAAGCCCAAGATATGACTGCCCAAGCCAATCGAGAGATTGTTCCCCGTCCTCATCAACAAGTCACTACTATGGCTTCCTATCTAAGGGACTTCACTCGAATGAATCCTCCTACATTCTATATCTCTAAGGTTGATGAATACCCCCAAGAATTCATTAATGAGATCTATATGATACTATATGCAATGGGGGTGTCTTAAAGTGAGAAGGCCCAGTTGGCCACATACCAACTCAAAAATCTGGCTCAAACTTGGTATATACAATGGAGGGATAATAGGCCTTTGAGTGGTGGTTCAGTTACTTGGGAGATCTTTAAGGCTGGTTTTCAAGATCGGTTCTTCCCTAGAAATATGAAAGAGGAAAAAGTGGTGGAGTTCATCAATCTTCGCCAAGGAGGACGGAGTGTCCATGAGTACCCTTTGGAATTCATTAAGTTGTCAAAATGTGCTCCTTCTCTGGTCTCCAATCCTAGAGACCAAATGAGTCGTTTTATGCCGAGGGTGTTGAAGGACTTGCAAGAGGAGTACCAATCGGCCATGCTACATGACAAAATGAAAATTTCCTGTCTTATGGTGCATGCAAGAAAGATTGAGGAGTCAAGGGCTAAGCGAAAAAGTAGAGATGCAAAGAGCAAGGTCATATGATGGTTGTTCTTCAAAGAATAAGCTTGAAATACAAGACAAGCCTAGATTAGAAGTGGATTTCTAATCAAGTCCTTTCTAAATTTCCAAAACTTGTCGGTGATAGGGTGTCTAACCCCAAATTCAAGAGGAGAAAAGGTACTAATTCACCAAATGAGAAGCCTACTTGTGCCAAGTGTGGAAAGGGCCATCTTGGCGAGTGCTTGGTAGGAACGGGGATTAACTTTAGTGGTGGAAAGAGTGGTCACAAGATGAGAGGTTTTCCTAACTTGAAAATTCAAGACAAGGGTAGTTTTTTAAGCTCAAGCAAGTGGTTCTAGTGATGATCCATAGAAGAACCACTTCTATACTCTCCGCTCTAGGGGTGAGCAGGAGACTTCTCCCGACTTGGTAACCGGTATGTTGAAAGTTTTCTCTCTTGGTGTATATTCCTTACTTTATCCCGGTGCTATTTTATCATTTGTTACACCTTTAGTAGCTAAAAAGTTTGATATTTTACCCGATATTTTGCATGAACCATTTATAGTGTATACTCCAGTGGGTAAGTCGGTTATTGCAAAAAAGGTGTATAGAAATTGTCCAATAATGTTGCCCAATAGAGTTTCCTTTTATGATCTAGTAGAACTCGATATGCTTGATTTTGATATTATATTGGGTATGGTTTGGTTGCATGCATGTTTCACATGCATTGATTGTAGGACAAGAGTGGTGAGGTTTAACTTCCTAAATGAACCGTTGTTGAGTGGAAGGGGGAAGCATGCAAAATGATCTCAAAAGGTTGTCTCTATTATATAGTAAGAGTCCAAGATCTAGACTCTGAGGTTCCTCCCATCGATTCAGTACCCGTAGTGAGTGAGTTTGCGGAGGTCTTCCGTAATGACCTTCCCGTTATTCCTCTTGAACGACACACTGACTTTGGCATTGATTTGATGCCGGATACAAATCCCATATCAATTCCTCCTTATCAGATGGCTCAGACTGAGTATGTGTATTGATTACTGCCAACTCAACAAGGTCAGCATTAAGCATAAGTACCCTCTCCCTCAGATTGATGACTTGTTTGATCAACTCCAAGGGGCGAGTTACTTTTCAAAAAATTGACTTGAGATCGGGGTATCACCAACTTAGGGTAAGAGGTGAGGATGTACCAAATACGGCCTTTCAAACTAGGTATGGGAACTATGAGTTCTTGGTCATGTTTGTCGGTCTCCCCAATGCTCCAGCGGCGTTTATGGACCTAATGAATAGAGTGTTTCGAAATTACCTAGATTCATTTGTGGTCTTCAGTGACTATATCTTTGTATATTCAAAGAATAAGGGTGATCATATGGGTCATTTGAGAGTGGTATTGCAAACTCTTAGAGAACATCAATCGTATGCCAAATATAGTAAGTGGGAGTTTTGGTTGAGGTCAGTGATATTTCTTGGGCACATTATCTCTAGTAAGGGAGATGAGGTATACCCAAGGAAAATCGAAGTAGTGAAAAATTGGCCTAGATCATTGACTCCAACCAACATTAGGAGTTTCTTGGGTCTAGCGGTTTATTATCGAAGGTTCATAGATGGTTTTGCGTCTATTGGGTCTCCTTTGACCCAAAATAGTAAAAAGTTTGAGTGGTCGAAGGCGTGTGAGAAAATCTTTCAATTATTGAAAGATAGGCTTACTTCCACTCCGGTGTTGATTTTAATGGAGGGTACAAAAGGTTTTGTAGTGTATTATTACGCATCTCGAGTGGGTTGGGGTGTGTGCTTATGCAACACGGGAAGGTTATAGCCTATGCCTCTAGGAAATTTAAGGTACATGAGAGAGACTATCTCACTCATGACCTTGAGTTAGAGGCTGTGTTGTTTGCTTTGAAAATTTGGAGGAATTACTTGTACGGAGTTCATGTTGTTGTCTTTACCGATCATAAGAGTCTCCAATACTTGTTTACCCAGAAGGAGTTGAATCTCTGACAAAGAAGGTGGCTCGAGTTGTTGAAAGATTATGATATGAGTGTCCTTTATCACCCTGAGAAAGCTAATGTATTTGTGGATGCCCTAAGTTGTATGATTATGGGTAGTGTATCCCATCTTGGTGAAGCCAAGAAGGACCTAGCAAAGGAAGTACATAGGTTGGCTAGGATGGGGGTGAGGTTGGATATTTCTCCAGATGGGGGTGCTATAGTTCATCATAACTCCGAGTCACGTTAGTGGTTGAGGTAAAATACAAACAACAAAACCTTGATCTAGCCTTAATAGAGTTAAAATAATCGGTTATCGGCAAGTTGAATGAATCATTCTCCTTAAGGGGGATGATGTGTTAAGGTACCAAGGGAGATATGTGCTCCCGATGTAGATGGGTTGGGGATCAGATCCTAGAAGAAGCACATGGGTTCCACTACTCAATTTATCCGGGATCGACAAAAATGTACCATGACCTAAGGGAGATATATTGGTGGGAAGGTCTAAAAAGGGACATAGCGGAGTTTGTCTCTAAGTGTCCGAATCGCCAACAAGTAAAGGCCGAACACCTAAAGCCGAGTGTCTTACTACAAGAGATCCAAATTCCTACTTGGAAGTGGGAAGATATCAATATGGACTATGTAGTAAGTTTACCTCGGACTCAAAAGTCATATGATTCCATATAAGTGGTTGTGGACTGATTGACTATGTCCGCTCAATCTATTACCGTCATTCTGTATATTCGGCGGAGGATTATGCAAGAATCTTCCTAGATGAGATTTTGTGCTGCCATGGCATTCCGTTATCCATCATATCGGGTCAGGGCACAAAATTCACATCTAGATTTTGGAGGTCGTTGCAAAAAGGGTTGGGTACTATGATGAAGTTGAGCACCGCTTTTCATCCCCAAACAGATGGTCAAGCGGAGCGTACGATAAAAACCCTTAAAGATATGCTTAGGGCATGCATTATTGATTTTAAAGGGAATTAGATATGCTTAGGGCATGCATTATTGATTTTAGAGGGAATTGGTATAAACGTTTACCTTTGGTGGAGTTTGTCTACAATAATAGTTTTCGCTCATTTATTTCCATGGCTCCCTATGAAGCCTTGTATGGTAGGAGGTATAGGTCTCCTATTGGATAGTTTGAAGTGGGTGAGCCATCACTTCTTGGTCCCGAGTTGATCTATAAGACTTAGTAAAAGGTTCATATCATAAGAAATCGGTTGCAAACGGCCTATAGTCAGCAAAAGACTTATGCCGATCATTGGAGAAGGGATTTGATGTTTCAAAAAGGTGATAAGGTGTATTTGAAAATTTCACCAATTGAAGGGGTGGTTAGATTTGGCAAGAAAGGGAAGTTGAATCCTCATTATGTGGGTCCCTATGAAATCTTGCAAAGGGTTAATAAGGATGCCTATGAATTGAATCTTCCTAGTGAATTGGCTTTGGTTGATCTGATTTTCCATGTTTCTATGTTTAAAAAGTGTATCATGGTCCTGAGTCCCTTCTTCCTATTGAGGGTCGCGGTTTCAAGGATAACCTCTCTTATGAGGAAGTTCTGGTTCAAATTCTTGATAGGCAAGTCAAGAAGTCAAGGAATAAAGAGGTGGTTTCCGTAAAGGTGATATGGAAAAATCGTGTAGATGAGGGTGCAACATGGGAGGCTGAGGCTGACATGAAGTCTCATTATCCTCATCTTTTTGAGAATTAAGGTTAGTCATTCTCTTAAATAACATAAATATGACTAGAAGTTTAAGTATCTTGAATTTTGGGTGAAGTTTTGCATATTATGCATTTTTGAAAAACTTACAGTGAGGTTACGGTAGTATTTCTTTTAAAAACTTTAAATTTTTCTTTTTGCTAGTTTTGAGTCATGTTGTGCATTTTGATATGGTGAGTCTTCATTAAATGATATGTAGCATGTTGTTAAGTTAAACTTTGTGCTAATTAACTCATGTAATATATGTTGAGCTCACAAGTGTTGTGAGAAGGAAATGCCTCATGATGAAGTGTTTTGAGCCTTATGTGTGGTAATATGAGTTTTGGTATTTTCCTTGTTGAAATAGTATGATTTATGTTGATTTGATATTGTTGATTTGTTGGGCTACTAGTCTTGAGTCTATTCCTTCCTTCAAAAAGAGTTTTGGTGTCATTTGGGGTCGAATGTTCCTAAGGGGGAGGGGATAATGTAACACATTGAAAATCCAAGACGTGTCGTAAAGCCTAAAATAGGTTTCATAAGGTCTAAGTGTTGTTTCTAAGTCCATTTTTAATTGATATAGGTCATTTAGGAGGTTTAAGAACCAAAACGTCCACAAACGTCCATGAGATCTGGGAAGTTGGTTCAAAGGGGTGTTAGTGTGCTTTAAACTATTTGACAAACTTTTAGGAGTCGGAAAAGTACGAAAAATTCATGGAAAGGTAGCTAATATGTGTTTGAGTTGTTTCATGGTTGAAATGTCCGGGTATGACTCCCAAGGACCAACCATGGGCCCTTGAGGAGGACCCTTGTAGTTTGATGCAATACTGCCTGGTAGTCTGCATCGACGGGAGAGAAGATGGTTGTGTGTGGATCGACGGAGCGTTTATGCAACCATCATCCCACACTTAGGCTGGTTGAGAAGGTACCTTCACCCGCACAACCTCTGAATTCATCGACGGAGTGCAGAGGTGAAGGGCTATGTCTATGTGTGGATCGACGGGGCGTCGATGCCACCGTCATCCCACACTTAGTTAATGCATCGAAGCCCCTCACCTGCACATTCTCTGAACTCATCGACGGAGTGCAGGACGGAGGGGCGAGGGATCGTCGACTCACAGACAGCCCATCAATCGGGGTTTCGTCTGTGAGAGTCGAGTTTTCTGCCTAAATTAAGTTGGTCTCATTTAATTAGTTAGGGGGTTAGGTGGTTTAATTGAGGGTTAAGGGAGTCTAATTAAGTTGATTTAATACCCAATATAAATACTCCCAACACTCATTAATCTAAAGACAACTCTCAATTAAACTCTCTTCCTTCTATCTTATTTATCTCTCTACTTGAACTCACGGTTGAAGGCTAGATAGGATTAGGTTTTTGGGTCTGGAGAGGGATGAATTCACCATCAAATTGTTGTCAAATGTTAAGATATGGGTTCTATTCACCTTTGAAACTCTTTCCTCAAAGTGTTCCTTCAAAATAGATTTCAAAAGTTGAGTTTTCTTATGGGTTTCATTCAATTACGAAATTGAAGTTATGAATTGAATTGTTAATGATTTCTTTAGGTTACATTGAATATATAAATATGTAATTTAATATGTTTATCGCAATTGTTGATGGTTTGGTCTAAATTGAAGAGCATGATACTCAATCCCTAATACTAGGTAGTGATCTCAACCTATATTGTATTGTGATCATTTAATTGACTTGGTTATTGATTAGATTACTATCCTATGTTGTTATTATGATTAAATTAAGATTAATTATAGGCCTATTATTCTAGTTCTTGAGATGTGATTTCAGTTATGAATTGTAATGTGAAATTAGCCTATTCATCTTGTCTTAAGTTGTGAGCTAGTGTTAAATTATGTTATAGAGATGCAATTGACCTTATTATCTTATTGGTTATCATTGTGTGATGATGTTACTCCACAAATTGGCTTGAGTTATGAGTTAATGGTAAGACCTTGATGATAGACTATGAGAAAGAATTGGTAAGTCTTAGAATCTCTATCTTTATTTCCAGTTGTGATTAATTGTTGTTAAGTCATGATGTTACATTGGAGTATGCCTTATACTAGAATTATAGAGTGGTATGATGTTGAATTGAAATATCTTGACTATGTTTTGAGGTTAATTAAGGTGTATGTGATATAAGGATGGTGGAAACTATCGTTGTGTCTTGATATGCTATGAAATACTAATGTTTTAACCTCACTTATATTAATTGTGATGGAAGGACATATACTCATACAATTCTTATTGAGCTATTAATGATGATGATTATACAAGGGGTAGACCCTATGACCTAAACTAAACTATGATTGATAAATAAAGGCTTAAAGACATTTCAATAAAGAGACTTATCTTAGCACCAAGTGAACTTGACAATGGGAGGTGATGACTTCCCAAAGAGGAAGATTTGTGTTATGCCTCGTATTTGTTATACGTAGTGCGCATCATGATCTAGTAGACTTAAGTCCGGGGAATGAGATTTTATTTTAAGTTCCATGTGATTAAAGAAATATTAGGCAAGGATGTTATTTTCAAAATGTGATATTAAGTATGAGTTGGCTAATGTAAGTGCAATTAACTTTAAGTGAGGGATTAATTAGTGATTGATTAGGATTAATCTAATCTAGTGGGCCCCACCACTCAAGGCCAAAAATTAAAAACGGATCAAATTGTGAGCTGGCCTTAGTGGACAGGTGTAGAGGGGGATGCCTCCACATCATACTATTAAATGAGGTGGGGAAATCCACTCCATGCTAAATAAAGTGGTGAAATGCATTGCTGCATATCATCTTCTTCTTCACCACTTGTCTTAGGCAGCCATGGAAATAGAGAAACCAACCCTGCAACTCTTTGCCAGCAGCTGCAAATAATTTGGTTAGTAATCTCCTTGTTTGGTGTGTTAATTCTTTAGAATATCTTTGTTAATTATCCATTAATTTTAAGAAGGGGGCGTGACCAGTAGCTTAGGAAGTTTTTTTTAGTTATTGAATGTGCTAAGTGAACGGAAACCATAATCGGATTATTAGTGGTGTCGTGTTGGTGCTTGGGCTGTTTTGATTAAAGCAAACTGCAGGATAATTCTGTTTTGGAATTATGTATATGTTAAATGTGATTATGAGTATATACTCCAAAGGATGAATACGATAAGGTAGATGTGTTGCGAATTATAAGACGAGTTATCGCTCGGTGTGTCATTGCTTCGCTGCTATGGTTGTCGTGATGGAACTATTTTGGGGAGGGGGCTATTTAATATGATTTGTTGGGTTATATGTGTTATTGGTATTACTGTGGATAATTTGGGTTGTTGTCGGATTGGGACGAAGTAAGGAAAATAGGGGAAGTGTTGCCGAATTTTCGTTAGATTATTAGCTAGCTTACAAGAAAGTAAAGCGCGATGTTTATCTAATTGCGGCACGATTGTTGCTTGTTATAGATTAATAGCTTGAGCAGTAAATATTGGAAGTGCGGCTCGATTATACGGTATGTAACGCTGTCCCTTCTTTTTTTGTTTGGCATGACTTTTAAAAATAAGCGAATAACGGACAGGTTTGATACTTACCTCTAGAGCGTCTAGGTGAAGTATATTCTTTCTTCCACAATTATTCCTCTATATATCGGCTATGTCTAAGGCTATGATGATGTCTCATATCTATGGTAGTGCTTCTTAGAGTCATTGAGATTTTACGTTTCCATATTGTATTAAAGTTTCATAATCTTGATAAAACATTAATCTTTGGTAATACTCCTTGATGGTTCACGTTGATTGATCTATTGAGTTATAAGAAATGATTTTAATTGCATATGGTTGCTCATAATATTCTGCTCGTGCATAGAGTCATTTATCATTTCACCGAGTCCTGGGCCGGGTAATGTTCGTGCGGAGTTTCTTGCATATGTCACCAAGTTCCTCATTAAAGAGCCGAGTATGTATATTATATATATGATTGGTGATGAGGATGGTTATGATGATGATGATGACGGAGATGACATGATGATAATTTTTCCGAGCCCCTTACTAGGGAAGCTGGGCACCTTATATGTTAAAGATATGCATGATTTTCACTTAAATGGGTACATGTGTAGCGATATTTTGTTTTGACTTGCCATATTGGTATCCTGTCATCTTTACCTTATGCTTTACATACTCAGTACATTGTCCGTACTGACCCCCCTTTCCTCGGGGGGCTGCGTTTCATGCCTGCAGGTGTAGACGCAGTTCACTGATCCTCCCGTCTAGGATATCTACTCTGCTGATTGGGAGAGCTCCACTATTCCGGAGCCCAGTCATTTTGGTACATAACTTTTATGTAGTCTTTTGCTCGTCTATGGGTATGGCGGGGCCCTGCCCCGTCGAGTTTCACTAATGTACTCTTAGAGGTCTGTGGATATTATGTGGGTTGTAAATATATGTTTTGGGTAATGGTCTGGACATGGTTTGTTTGGGATGTCCGCTTGTACAGGGGCAGCCTTGCGGCTGCGTACATCATTGTGTATTGTGTAGTGGCAGCCTTGTTGGCTTACGTATGTTATTATGCTTTGAATAGTGGCGGCCTTGTCGGCTTGCGTATGTTGTTACGCTTGAATGGTTATGACTCCTTATGAGACAGGTCCTCTTTATATATATATGATGTTGGGGTTGGCTTGATTTGATTAAATTCCATATTGTCTTAGTTTCAGTTGGTTATACTTAGCAGGTTTGTATGTGGGTGTCAAAAACGGGCACTAATCATGGCCCATCGGGTTGGGTCGTGATAATGAGTGGTATCAGAGCGATTCTTCCTCGGAAGTGTCTACAGACCGTGTCTAGTAGAGTCTTGTTTATCGGTATGTTGTGCACCACATCTATAAACAGGAAGCTACAGGACATTTAGGATGTTATCATTTCTTCTTATTCTAGATCGTGCGATTGAGCTATATTAACAGGATAATCCCTCTCTAACGAATCCGTGTGTTTTCAGCTATGCCTCCAAAGAAAGTGACAGCCGCCCAGAAGGGCAAATCAGTAGCAGAAGGTACTAGTCAGACCCGGAGAGTTACTAGGGCCCGTGCCCAGTCTATGCTGGGTATTATGCTGCAGTCAGAGAGCTCTGCTACAGCGCCACCGCCAGAGGAGCTTAGAGAAGCAGCAACTCAAGTTCGGGGGACACCACCAGCCCCCGAGGCCCCAACACCTGAACCTCCATCTCCTCAGTCAGGGGCGGAGGATAGGGCCATGAGAGATGTGGTTCAATTGCTGACTAGATTAGTGGCAGATCAGGCTCGCAGGCATGGACTAGGAGTTGATCATGCGGACTGATCTGATAGCTTAAGGGCTCGTGACTTCTTAAGTTGTAATCCTCCAGAGTTCTTTGGGTCAAGGCCCCAGGATGACCCACAAGAGTTTATTCGTCAGATGCAGCGTACATTGAGGATAATCAAGGCTTCGGAGACTGAGTCTGTTGAGTTGGCTACGTATCGTTTGCGGGATGTAGCTATTAATTGGTATGAGTCTTGGGAGTTATCTAGGGGTGAGGGTGCTCCTCCAGCAGTATGGGATGAATTTGTGGAGGCTTTCCAGGGCCACTTCCTGCCTCCAGAGATGAAGCGAGCTAGAGTCGATAGATTCTTGCGTTTGAAGCAAAATGGCAGGAGCGTTCGAGAGTATAGCCTCGAGTTTGATTCATTGGCTAGGCATGCGCCTACTATTGTGGCTGATATGGCAGACAGGGTACATCGTTATGTGATGGGATTGGATCGTTATCTGATTGACGGTTGTATGGCAGTGATTCTTCAGCCAGGTATGAACATTGCTAGGGTGCAGGCATATGCACAGGGGGTAGAGGATCGGCACCGGGGACGTGAGCCAGATAGAGATTATAATAGAGGCCAGCATAAGAGGGCTAGATAAGCAGGTTATCCTGACGAGTTTCGAAGCGGGCAGTCTCAACAGCATGTTAGATTTTCTTCCTAGCCAGCACAGAGTGCACCCCCACGTTTCATGGGTAGGGGGTTCGATCGTATGGGATATTCGGAAGCTGGTCAGAGCTCTAGGGCGTTAGGGTCACAGATGGGCAGGGGTTTGAGCCAGTCGAGGCCACCTTTGCCTCGGTGTTTTCGTTGTGGTAAGTCCCATCCTGGGGAATGGCGTTGGGCTACAGGTGCGTGTTTTTCTTGCGGTCGTCAGGGCCATACTATGAGGGAGTGTCACCTTAGAGGTAGTGCAGGTGGTATGACACAGCCTACAGAGTCCATTACTGGTTCATTTTCTTCTGTGGCTATGCGCCCTATGGGGCAGGGTATTCAGGCGCCAGCAGGCCGTGGTAGAGGACGTGGTAGAGCTTCCAGTTCTAGCGGTTCCTCGAACCGTATATATGCTTTGACTAATAGGCAGGATCAGGAGGCATCACCTAATGTGATCACAGGTATATTATCACTATTCTCCCGAAGTGTGTATGCATTGATAGACCCAGGTTCCACCTTATCATATATATCTCCCTTTGTTGCTAGTAGGATCGGAATAGAGTCTGAGTTGATAGAACCATTTGAGGTAGCTACACCTGTAGGAGATTTTGTCATAGCTACGCGAGTATATAGGAATTGTTCAGTAGTTATATATAGTCGTCGTACTGTAGCAGATCTAATAGAGTTAAATATGATTGAGTTTGATATTATCATGGGCATGGATTGGTTGGCTGCTTGTTATGCTAATGTTGATTGCAGAGGAAAGATAGTTCGATTTCAATTTCCAGGGGAACCGATTATAGAGTGGAAGGGAAGTACAGTATCGCCGAAAGGTAAGTTCATTTCATACCTCAAGGCCGGGAAGATGGTTAGAAAAGGCTATATTTACTATCTGATTCGGGTGCATGACATAAAGGCAGAGGCACTGACTCTTCAATCAGTCTCGATAGTTAATGAATTTCCCGATGTATTCCCCGAGGAACTTTCAGGCCTTCCTCCAGAACGGGAGATAGAATTTACCATAGATGTACTGCCAGATACCCAGCCTATATCTATACCTCCTTATAGAATGGCACCTACTGAGTTGAAAGAATTGAAAGAGCAATTGAGGGATTTGCTAGAAAAGGGCTTCATCAGGCCTAGTACGTCACCTTGGGGAGCACCGGTACTATTTGTCAGGAAGAAGGATGGGTCGCTGCGGATGTGCATTGATTATAGGCAGCTGAACAAAGTAACAATAAAGAACAGGTATCCCCTCCCAAGGATTGACGATCTATTTTACCAGTTGCAGGGAGCAAAGTGTTTTTCAAAGATAGACTTGCGGTCAAGTTATCATCAGGTGTGGGTAAGGGAGGCAGATATTCCAAAGACGGCATTTCGGACCCGATATGGCCATTATGAGTTTAGAGTGCTGTCTTTTGGGCTGACTAATGCTCCAGCGGTGTTCATGGATTTAATGAATCGAGTATTTAAACCATTCCTTGATATGTTTGTTATTGTATTTATCGACGATATTCTTGTCTATTCACGTTCAGAAGAGGAGCATGCAGACCATTTAAGGACGGTACTTAGGGTGCTTCAGCACCAAAAGTTGTATGGTAAATTTTCTAAGTGCGAGTTCTGGTTGACTTCAGTGGCATTCTTGGGGCATATTACCAGAGCTGATGGTATTCGGGTAGACACGCAGATGATTGAGGCGGTAAAGACTTGGCCTAGACCTACGACACCTACTGAGGTACGTAGCTTTCTGGGGTTAGCAGGATATTACAGGAGATTCATAGAAAAGTTTGCCTCAATTTTAGCGCCTTTGACAAGGCTAACTCAAAAGGCAGCCAAGTTCCAGTGGACTGATGCTTGTGAGCGAAGCTTCCAGCTATTGAAAGACAAATTGACTACAGCTCCAGTCCTAACTCTTCCAGAGGGACCAGACGGCTATGTTATTTATTGTGATGCTTCAGGTGTTGGGATAGGATGTGTATTGATGCAGCATGGCAAAGTTATAGCCTATTCCTCTTGACAACTTAGGAAGCATGAAAATAACTATTCTACTCACGATCTGGAGTTAGCAGTCGTTGTTCATGCCTTGAAGATATGGAGACATTATTTATATGGTGTCTATGTGGACATCTATACAGATCATAATAGACTCCAATATATCTTTAAACAGAAGGAGCTGAACTTATGACAGAGGCGGTGGTTAGAGTTGCTAAAGGATTATGATGTTGATATTTTATATCATCCAGGGAAAGCGAATGTTGTAGCAGATGCTCATAGCCGTAAGTCCATGGGTAGCTTGACAGATGTACAACCAAAAAGGAGGGATATGGTTCGGGAGATTCAGCGGCTATCCAGCCTTGGAGTCTGTTTAGTTAATTCGGAAGATAGTGGAGTTTCTATTCGAGAGGTTGCTGAGTGATCAATCATAGATGAGGTAAAGAGACACCAATACAAGGACCCTATTCTGGCACATTATAGAGATGCAGCTCTTCAAAAGGAAAAGACCCCATTTAAGGTTACACCTGACGGAGTGTTACGATATGAAGGCAGGTTGTGTGTACCCGATACTGCGGGGCAACGACGGCAGGTTATGGGAGAGGCACACTCTGCCCGTTATTCTATTCACCCAGGGTCAACAAAAGTGTATCATGACCTCAGATGCTTATATTGGTGGGATGGCATGAAAAAGGACATAGCGGAGTTTGTTGCTTAGTTCCCAAATTGTCAACAAGTCAAGATCGAACATCAAAAGCCTGGTGAATTATTATAGGAGATAGAGATCCCGACTTTGAAATGGGAGATGATTAATATGGACTTCATTACAGGCTTACCTCGCACTCAACTGAAGTATGACTCTATATGGGTTATGGTAGATAGGCTGACGAAATTGGCCCATTTTCTTACAGTCAGGACTACTTATTCGGCTGAAGATTAGGCGAGGTTATATGTCAGGGAGATAGTGAGACTTCATGGGGTTCCCACGTCCATTATATCAGACAGGCTGAGCGTACTATTCAGACACTAGAAGATATGTTGCGGGCCTGTATTATTGACTTCAAAGGCAGCTGGGATGACCACTTGCCTCTCATTGAGTTTGCCTATAATAATAGCTACCATTCTAGTATCTAGATGGCACCGTACGAGGCCTTATATGGGAGGAAGTGCAGATCACCTATTGGTTGTTTTGATGTTGGCGAGACTAAGTTAATAGGCCCAGATGTGATTCAGCAAGCTGTTGACAAGGTGAAGCTTATTCAAGAAAGATTATTAGCAGCCCAGAGTCGACAGAAGTCATATGCAGATAATCGGCATCGAGATTTGGAGTTTCAGATTGGTGACTGGGTATTCCTGAAGGTATCACCCATGAGGGGTGTGATGAGATTTGGCAGGAAGGGGAAGCTCAGTCCTAGATACATTGGGCCTTATCAGATTGTTCGTAGGATAGGCAAGGTTGCCTATGAGTTGGATCTACCATCTGATTTGGAGGCGGTACATCCAGTCTTCCATGTATCGATGCTACGTAAATGTATTGGTGATCCTTCTAGAGTATTCCTTGTAGATTATATTCAGGTAACGGAGGAGTTGCCATATGAGGAGAAACCCGTGACTATACTTGATCGTCAGGTTAAAAGTTACGTACTAAGGACGTGGCTTCCGTCTAAGTGTTGTGGCAAAATAACAATAGGGAGGAGATGACTTGGGAAGCGGAAGACGAAATGAAGAATAAGTATCCTTACTTGTTCCCCGTACCTGCAGGTAATTCAATTCCTAGCTTGACTATATTGATAGATTATGAGATTATGTTGCTGTGAGGAATCTGTAAGTTACGGAATGCAGGTTGATAGGTATAACTTTTAGAGAGACTTCGCTGGAATTTGTTTTTGCAATACGCTAACTTAACATTCGAGGATGAATGTTCCTAAGGGGGGAAGGATGTTATGCCTCGTATTTTTTTTATACGTAGTGCGCATCATGATCTAGAAGACGTAAAGAAATATTAGGCAAGGATGTTATTTCCAAATGTTATATTAAGTATGAGTTGGCTAATGTAAGTGCCATTGACTTTAAGTGAGGGATTAATTAGTGGCTAATTTGGATTGATTTAATCCAATGGGCCCCACCACTCATAATTGGTGGCTGATTAGGATTAATTTAATCCAGAGGGCCCCACCAGTCAAGGCAAAAATTAAAAAGGGATCAGATTGTGGGCTGGCCTTAGTGGACAGGTGTAGAGGGGGGCTGCCTCCACTTCATACTATTAAATGAGGTGGAGAAATCCACTCCATGTTAAATAAAGTGGTGAAACGCATTGCTGAATATCATCTTCTTCTTCATCACTTGTCTTAGGCAGCCATGGAAATGGAGAAACCAACCCTGCACCTCTTGGACAGCAGCTGCAAATAATTTGGTTAGTAATATCCTTGTTTGGTGTGTTAATTCTTTAGAATACCCTTGTTAATTATCCATTAATTTTAAGAAGGGGGCGTGCCCAGTAGCTTAGGAAGTTTGTTTTAGTTATTGAATGTGCTAAGTATGAATGGAAACCATAATCGGATTATTAGTGGTGTCGTGTTGGTGCTTAGGCTGTTTTGATTAAAGCAAACTGCAGGAAAATTCTGTTTTGGCATTATGTATATGCTGAATGTGATTATGAGTATATACTCCAAAGGATGAATACGCCAAAACAGAATTACCTTTAACATATACATAACGCCAAAACAGAATTTTCCCGCAGTTTGCTTTAATCAAACAGCCCAATCACCAACACGACACCACTAATAATCCGATTATGGTTTCCGTTCATACTTAGCACATTCAATAACTAAAACAAACTTCCTAAGCTACTGGTCACGCCCCCTTCTTAATAATAATTGATAATTAACAAGGTATTCTAAAGAATTAACACACCAAGCAAGGAGATTACTAACCAAATTATTTGCAGCTGCTGACCAAGAGTTGCAGGGTTGGTTTCTCCATTTCCATGGCTGCCTAAGCCAAGTGGTGAAGAAGATGATATGCAGCAATGCATTTCACAACTTTATTTAGTATAGAGTGGATTTCTCCACCTCATTTATAATATGAAGTGGAGGCAGCCCCTCCCCCTACACGTGTCCACTAAGGTCAGCTCCCAATCTGATCCCTTTTTAATTTTTGCCTTGAGTGGTGGGGCCCACTGGATTAAATTAATCCTAATCAGCCACTAATTATGAGTGGTGGGCCCCACTGGATTAAATTAATCCTAATCAGCCACTAATTAATCCCTCACTTAAAGTTAATGACACTTACATTAGCCAAATCATACTTAATATCACATTGGGAATTAACATCCTTGCCTAATATTTCTTTAATCACTTGGAACTTAAAATGAAATCTCATTCCCCAGACATACGTCTACTAGATCATGACGCGCACTACGTATAAAAAAATACGAGGCATAACAGATATATCGTGGTTTCACAGTATTTTTAATGCTTTTTCCTTAAGTTTAGTGTGTGTCCAAAAGCCTTTTTGTGTTTTTTTTATGTAAGTTTCTCCTTATTTGCAGGAAATCTGTCCAAAGATGAACGTGGAGTTTTTTAGCGAGAAATGCAGAAGAGACCACCTACAGAGCTTATGACGGTCCGTCGAGCTTGTGACGGTCCTTAGGTGACATCATAGTGAGGAGAGAAGCTGCTGAAGGATGATGGGGAAGTCTGACCTAGTGTGGGATTACGGAAGTCCATGACGGACTGTCATAGCCACGACGGTCCGTCCTGCTTGTTCATCGCAATGATCAGAGAGTAGGCCCAGTACCCAAATTCCAAGAAGTTTAAGTATTATGGAATGGAAACCCGATGGACAGTCGGGCTTGGAACGATCTGTCATACCTGTTCGTCGAGGGTAATGAAGAAAGCAGCAGAAGAATTTGTGAAGTATGAGACGACGGAGGCCATGAAGGCCCGTCCTGACCACGATGGTCCATCACGAGGTCCGTCGACCCAGACGCGTTTTGACAGATTTTCAGTAACTAGAAACCTTCTTTTATTAGGTTTTTGTTTTTATTATAAATAGTTTGAAAAACCTCGTTTTAGGGGTTAGACTTTTTGATAGTTAGACTTTTGGATAATCTTTATTTTTCTTGTTCAAGTATTGATGGATTAATTTCAGCAATTGTTACACTTTTTCTGGAATTGATTGTTGGTGCTTTTGTTGATTAATCAAGTGAATTTCTGGATTTTATTCTTTCTCATTAATGTAAGTGCATGAATTCTTATATTAATTTTATAAATAGTGTGATTATGACTATGGGTAACTAAACTCCATAACTAGGGTTGTGGGAACCATGGGTGAATAATTAGGTAAAATCTAACTAAAATAATAATTCTAGAATAGTGTCTCGCATGTATTGATAATTCTTTCGTTTAGAAGTCTTCTTAACGGATGGCCAACGTTAGAACTCGCCTTAATGCTACTTGTTGGACCAAGGAGGTTGATAATAGGAAAAGAACTATCAACATAGATTTAGTATACATTATCTAATAGGCTAGTGTCGATTGGTACGATGTAATAACTTAGTCAAATATCGAATACAATGCTTAATATGAAGTAAAGGTAAGGGTTAGCATAGCAACACACATTGCCGGACCAAGATGCGGAGTGAAATTTTCTAGATGCCGGACCAAATCATACATAACTTATCACTTTAAATACAAGATACTAGAAAAGAATTGTTATAGTTAGAATTATCAAGTTTGGTACCTGTGGGGAACACTTACCCTAGTTACTTTTACTAATTGATTAAGCTCCAAGATTTGAATCTGTTAGTTGTTTACTTTAATCTAGCTAGTTATTTTTATTAATTTAGAAATAAAAATCCCCCTTTATTGTCTTTGTTTTATAGGGAAATAATTGACTAAATAATAGTAATAATAGAATAAAGTTAAGTCTGACTATTTTCCTCGTGGGAACGATCCCAACCTCATTAATTGGGTTCTTTACTTGATACAACCGCTTTACTTCTTATTTGAGAAGTAAGTTTGAGCGTATCAATAATCCATGAAGGATGGAGCTTCACATACCTTTAATCAAAGCCTTAACCTAAGCTTGAATCTTTGGTAAAATTCATTCTAGAGGCTGTCTCCTCCTTCTCTTGTTCTACAATGGTAATCTTTAGAGAGTTTTTGGTTCTTTATATAAGTTACTTAGAATAGCTAGTTTAGGGTTTATTTAGGCTTATATAGGTGGCTAAATATTATATCAAACGACCTACATTAAACCCTAATGAACTACTAACCCAAACCCTAACTGCTAACTAAAAACTAAAATTTGGAAAACTTCCAGCACTCATGACTTGGCCATCTACAGACAGTAGATTGATCTACTGTACGTGGTTTTGTTTCGTGTTTTGAAGCTGGCAGTTTAAATGTTTTAGGCCTCTAAAAAAACTAAGTATGGACTCACGTTGTTGATCTACGGGGCATAAATCAAACTACTATCCATCAATGGCCATCTGTAGGTCATCTCAAAATTTGATTTTGTTACATGTTTGGGGGACTATTTTGGGGGTATTGTTCCCAAACGATTCCATGGTTTATCTTAGGGGCTTTTGTTATACCTCAGAAATCCAATGACCAAGACTAGATCCTCAGCCATTGAATAATGTTCAAAATGATATTTTGAGTGAAATTGAACTAGTAAACCTCCTTAGGTCTTGTGAGGGTTTGGGAGTGTCGTATGAAATCTAAACCTTGTAAAAATATGTTAATTAGGTAAAATAATGTATATAAGGTCAAAAACTCCAGTTCCAACTCCCCAAGGACCACCCTAGGGGTCCTTGAAAAGGATCCAACTATTGGCCAACAAGCTTCCCAAGGCAGCAAGCCATTGTTGATACATGAAACCAGTATGCATCGCGGACTCTACCATCTCAAAAATTAATTTAGGAGATCTTGTGGGAAAAGTTCCATGACACACACTTTTTTCCTGACGAAATATCTGAAATTTGAAGTCAAGACTTCATTAAAAGGTCCAACTAAGTGAGGGGTATTTTGGGTATTTTTATGGGAGGCTTATATATTGATTTTAAATCAGTTTTTACATCACTTTTACCCAACCTCCATTGAAGAGCATTGGAGCTTGAAGAAGAAGGTCAAGACCCCCATGTTTTCTACTCAAATTCGTGGCTAAAATCTTCATAAGGTATGGATTCTTTCAATCTTGAGATTACTTTCCCCAAGAGGTCCATTCAAAGATGATTTCAAATCTCCTAAAATCAAGGGTTTTTATCTACCAATGGGTCTTCTTCTAAAATTGAAATTGTGGATCAATTATGATTATTTAGGATAGTTTAAGTGTATATTGAATGTTAGTTGTTGTGTTTCACTAGAATTTCCCCTTTATTTATGTTCTTCCCCCAAATCCCATAAATCTTGGATCTTGATTAATGAAGTGGTTGGAAGTGATGAATGTATTTAGACTTGCGTTAATTATGTTATTATATTCATGGATTGTCTGTTGTCATGTATTGTTGGGTTTTGATCTATTATTGAAGAACCCATGAATGTCCCTTTTCTCCTAACCCTAATTCTTGAACTATATAATTGATGGCTAGAGATAATGTAATTTAGTGTGTTCTTAAATAAGTGGTTATTGTATGATGATGATAATGGGTTTGATGGTTATATCATTGATTTGGGATGAAGTTTAAATGGGTTTCATGAAGGCAATTGGTAAGACCTTCAAGGTCATGAACTAGTTATTATTATTATGTTATTGTTGACTTATCTTTGGTAATGTTGGTTAATTGGAGTACGAATGATGAAGTTGTGGAGGTAAGATCATGCTATTAATGTGATGAATTGTGATATGATGATATGTTTGTTACGATGTGGAATTGAAGGTAATTCTCATATACATCTTATGACTATGTTATGAAGTAATGATCACACATGATGATGATTTTGATGAAAGGACATTATCATCATGTAACCGATGAGCTATATGCATATTATTTAAGGGGTTAATCCCCTAGGGCCTATATTATGAACTAATATTTAAGAAAGACTTAAAGTCTCTTTAAAAATGGAATTTAGCTTAGCACCGAGTGAACTTGACAATGAAAGAGGTCTCTTCATGAGGAAGCTCCCCCTGATGTTCTCATAAGGTGGAAACTACAATGCTAATTAGCATAAAGAGAGTTTCTAGTAACAACCTCCTAGTTCCTTAGCTATGTTCCCCCATAGCAAGCCTATCTAGTGGTTCCATCTAGATTTTATGAATATGTTGATGTCCTACCTGGAAAGTAGAATGCACTCCTTTCGGTGTGAGGAGTTGACACCAGATTCCATGTTTAGCTCACATGGTCTAACGTCAGTTATGGTAAAGTTTCCCAAATGTAAAATGAATGAATGGAAGTAAGAAGATAAATAATTAGGACTACTTAAGAGGTCGTGTAGGTAAGGGTATAGGACTTTACTTATGCATTGCACATGTGGACCTTGAGGGGAGTTCTAGGGTGGATTCTTTATTTATATTAATATGTATGATGTCGATCTCATATGTTATGTACTATGTTGGTTTCACTTGATATGCATGATGTTGGTCTATATTGATATGTATGATGTTTATTACACTTGTTATGATGATATATGAGGTAAAGATAATGCTTATGGTCTCTTTGATAGTTTACTTAGTTTATATGGGGTTATGGGGCTTCATATACACATTGCACTTAGTTGAATTAGATTGGGATTGAGTAAGGTCTTGTGATGTATTGATGAAATGGACTCTAAACATGAAATGTTGATTATGGCTTTATTATGATGTTACTCTTGAACGTGAATATGAATATGTCTCATTGTTGTTGTTGTATGGACTTGTATATGTTCTTGGATTGTCCTTAAAGGCTTTTAAAGTGAATTTAGCATGTTATACTAAAATGTCCTTTGCTGCATGTTTTCCTAATGTTTTACTTGCATAATCCATACTTAGTACATGTTGTTTGTACTAACCCATATATGTTCTATTTCTACGAAAATGTAGGTTTCGACCATTGAGGTGCTTCAAGGCCAATTTTGCAAAGAAACTTGGATTGTTCCCAAGTTGGTGAGTCCTCATGTCCGAGGACAACGCCTATGACTTTAGCTTTAGTGATTTACTATGCTTAAAGATATTATTCTATTTCTTCTATTCCAAGAACTATGTTGTATTCATTTTATAAGACTATTGTATGATGTAAAGGCTAAGTCCCAACTTTTCTATACTCTTATGTTTCAAATGACGATGTGACAATGTAGTCTATTTTCGATATATGTCAAGTGAAGCTGAACTTCAAATGTAAAGTTCAAATTTTTTCATATTTTTATTCTATCAATGATGCGATGATGTATCCCAGTGGCTTGTCTAAGTTCTCTTAGAGGACGAAGACACTGGTTACGACTAGGGGGTGCTATCTGGTCGTGCAATGTTTTTAGATTACAAGGGTTATTAAATAACTAACTAAACAAACCCATAAGCCCTAATCAGTCAAAAAACTCCAAAACACCAACTAAAAATAACACTCCACAAGCTGGCAGCACCTACGATTTTCCATCCACAAATCGTGAATAGGTTTGTGGGCCGTGTTGTGCCTCCGTAGATTGGGGTTGGGGATCATTGAACTTTTAAAGTATATTTTGTTAATCATAAATTTTAAATGTTTTCATATATATTCATATATTTTCACACTGTTGTGAGTTTTTTTTTGAAGAATAGAACCCGAATATTTTTAAAATATTATATTTTGAAGTTAGAAGATCTTGTTAAAAGTCATATGAACTTTTCTTCATTAAAAATATTGAAATTTTAAGAAATAGTAAATTATTAGAATAAAAGGGAAACGTTTACACAGTATCAATGCTTTTTAAGTAAAACTTTCAAATAATATTAATCACATAAGTAAAATAGATAAATAAACTCATTTTTGTCTTGAGAATCAAAAAAACAAACCGTGATAATTGTCTAACTCTTGAGAAATTAAATAATTTTGGAAAAAGATATTCAGAAACATATATCTAAATTAGAAGAGAAGTTGTTAATAAAAAAATGAATTTAGACTACAAAAACAATTAAACTAATGCAAACTTCAACTGACATTTTTACTAGAAATATAAACTTTTATTCATCGAGAACACTTAAATATAAAGAAATAGTAAATAAGTAAAACAAAAAGGCAATGTTATATAGTAATAACTATTTTAAGAAAACTTCCTGATAATCTAAATCACATAAGTATCATTTACAAATAAAGTCATTGTCTTGAGCATCAAAAAATAAATCGTGACAATTCTCTTAGTCTTGAGAAGTTTAATAAGATTTGAAAACATATATCTACATTACAAGAGAAATTGTTAACAAAAATAAATAAATTTACACTACATATGTTAACTCCGTATATTGGAATATTACATACTAATGTATATACCAAGCAAAAAAATAATTATTGTATCATAAACATTATTTCACAAGTACTAGAGGTTAAGAAATATACCCTCTTAGGATAGAACAATTTACTTCATCAGAATAGTGGTACCTCATATTCCTGAACTTCGAATTCCTCAACCACAATTAATCACATTTTTTTGTAAAATGCAACAAGAAGAAGAGTATAATATTTAAAAAAATTGGTTAAAAAATGAAAGGAGACTCCTCTATTTATAATCAACAAAGGGTACTATGAATAAGTGTTTTTGTGCCTTATCTGAATTGTCATTACCATTCAAAGAAGTCACAACCCTTGCAAAAATTCATAACTTATTGAAAAAGTCACAACTCTTTGGAAAAGTAACAACTCTTTGGGAAAGGCGTAACTCATCGAAAATCACGATTCTTTGAAAAAATTCATAACCTATCAAATTATCCACAACTCACCAAAAAAGACAACTTTAGTTAGAAATATTATATTAATTTAACATTCAAGTTAGAATTTCATAATTTGAAGGTAATATCTATATATATTATACACTACCTCAAAAGCATGAACTCCCAAACTCGATAGTTGAATTACTATAATTTCCCCAATTAAAAATCTCAATTTATTTTATTTATCAATTTAACTGATTGTATTATATTAAAGGTAAAAACTTTTCACAAGTATAGTGATTTTATCAAAGGGTAGTGACATTTTTGATGGGTTGAAACTTTTCTGAAGGGTTCTAACTTTTTCAAAGGATTTTTACATTTCTAGAGGGTTGTGTATTTTTTGGTCAGTTGTGACTTTTCCAAAGAGCTATAACTTTTCCGATGAGAAATGACTTTTTCTACAGGTTCTAACTTTTTGGATAACGTACAATTAACACATATTCATACTACTATTTGATAGCTATTAATAGAGGGGTTTCATCACAATTTTAAACTACAGTTTTTTAAGTTCTCTATTCCTCTTCTTCTTCTTCAAAAATCTCAATTATTATTTGCAACAGTGCATTATGTTCAAAACTCAACAAAATTTGAGGTACCGTATAAGAAAGAGTTATTGAAAAAACTGTAGAAAATAATTCATTAGTTCACACTCGTATTTTTTTCTAACGTTTTCATGAGTTAGCAGTGACAAAAAGTTTTGAAAGAGATAATAATATTAAAAAAATATGAAAAAGGCACATGATTTAGGTAAGATTTTTTTAAATCTTTTATTCTTTTATCCTCAAACTAAGGAGCTACTTCCTACGCTAAAACATCGTGCATCAATATATTCAATTGAATTATTAGTTTTAATGTTAAATTCACAATTTCAAATATACATTTTTTCCCGGGGGAATCTTTTGAATTCCCACTGCTTAGCTTTCAATTCGCCTCTGACCATCAAATGAAATATGAGTCGAACGTCTCTCTAAAATGTTGCGTAGGTAGACTTATTATTTCACTTTTTCTTATAATATGATAATATATGTGTGATAATAATTATTTTTTTAATAAATATGTAAGTGTAAATGAACAAATAAAGTAAAGTGTAGGTGGTAAGAGATTTAAATCAATAGAATACTAGAGTGAATTTAGCATGAACATATATTTTCATCTTCCTTCTTGGCTATGTATTGTTCCATATATTTATTTTGTGTGACAATATACACTCCTTACTAGCTATTTAAAAATTGATAACAAAATAGTGATTGATCATAAAATGATCTTAAATCAAACTAAAGATTCTATAAATAATAATTTAATTTTTGTCATCTATCAATTTTTATTATTGAAAATGTTTATAATTTTATATCACAATACAACCTTTAAAATATACTAGATACTCTCATCAGACAACAACTATATGATACGTATGTGTCAGAAAAAAAAGGAGAAGACTACACCACAATGATAAGGTAGAGATTTAAATAAATGAAATATTTTTCACCAAAGGCGATGTTCAGATATTTAAATAAAATTACACTACTGATTTGGCATACACTCAAACTTGTATTTAACCATCATTCTTTATAACAACAAAACACATTTTTTTATTTGGAAAATTACCTCTATGATAGCCTTACTCAAATATTACTTATGAGTAATAATATTTTGTATGAGATATATTATATATAAAGATAAAATATTGCAATATTTATGGTAATCATAAAATTTAGTGTCATGCACATACTAAATTTTAAATCTCAAGTATGAATAAATTCAAAATTATCCAAAATTTGTACTTAATTGGTGTACATCATTTATGTTGAGAACCTTAATAGAGTGAGTCCCTAGGTCTTCTCCAAGACCATTACTTGAATCTCCTTATGTGTTGAATGTCTCTTACATGAACTAACAAATATAATGACTTAAGTTAGAAAGTATGTTAATGAATAAGTACTGGTCTAGAGTGGCTTTAAAGATTGCCTGGTTAATTTGTGAAGGGGGCATGAGAATGGTCTCTTCATGTCTTAACTAGGGAAGTTTTAAGAATAACTCTAGATAGGAAATATTGATTAATGAAGTGAGAATGATCTTATCCTAGGTAGTCTAAAGGATATCTTAGGTGTGTGTGAAGGGATTGTATGGGCGGTGGATTCATAACTCACTCAAGTGATCCTTGGAATCAACTTTTGTAGGAGGATCTCATGGTTATGTATTTTGATGTATTTTTTATGCTATATTGTGATATGTGAATTATAGGTGAACGTACACTAAAGTCACTGTAAGCTCAGTGTGACCTTATTGTAATGTGAATATAAATTGAGAGTATAAATCGTAATGTCTTCTAAATGTAATGTTGGTGTTTAAATGTGATTCTTATGCTTATAATATGAAGTTCTAATAAAAAAGATTATGTTTCTCATAAATGTATGTTTCTCTTGATTGTATTCATTATGTCATACTTAGAACATGCATTGTACTAATTTCATACTTTTTTTCTATCTCTAAAGGTGTCGCTAGAAAGTGAGGGGTGTCTTGAAGAAATCTTGTAACCTAGAAACCGTTCAAGCAAAATTGAAGTATGTCCTCACTTGATCGAGGGAATAACTATCTTTAGACTACTTTTATTCAAGTATTGTAATATAATAAGTAATTCTATATTTAGTATTGTATGGGTCGTGTCCCAAGTATTCTTGAGTATAAGATTGGCATATGTTGTAACTTAGTATTTTCTTATGATTTTAATATGAAAGGAATCCCAAGAGTGAAAGAAAACATACCTTAGTGATGATCTTTAAATGAATTTGAGACTAAAAGCTTTGTCAAAATGCCCTTGACTTGGAGCTCTAGTCTTCCTTCAATGGAAGTTTGAGTTTGGGAAGAGAGAGGCTAGATAAAATTTAGAGAGAAGTGGCTTTGGGAAAATAATGTAGTGTTAGCTTAGTTAATGAGTTGGAACCCTTTATATATTCCTTAACTAACTCAATTAACCACCCTTAATCCCATAGTTAACCTAGAAGATGGTAGTTCCTCCTTGAACTTGACAAGTTATGAGAATCTCATGCATAAATAGGATGATTAAATATAGTTCATACTTCTTGTGTTGCATTGAACATGTTGAGTTGGACTTGATGTTTCCTCCTTGAATGAGTGCACATTGTGAAAAGTGAATCTTGAGTTGTGCATTATTGTGATGTTTCATGCATGATTGAAATGATAGTATTGAGTATTTAATTCCATGAAGTATTTGAAGTCTCATTCGAGGAAGATTTTTCCTAAGGAGGAGATAATGTAACAACCTGGAAATCTAGGGAGACCAAGCTAGAACCTGATGGAAACTAGTAGGTGAAACTAGAGCCTAAGTTGTGAGCTTTTGAGTTTACTGACTTCCTGAGATTAGGTTGAGGTGTTAGGGGTTAAACGTCATGGTATTACACCACTAAGACCAGACAAGGGTCCTTGGAGAGGAACCTAAAGTCTAATCCCCAAGGCTGCCTAAGTTAACAAAAAGCAGTTAAATAAGTGACCTACGGATGGCCAACCACAACCAGTAGGTCAGTTGATACCCCGTAGCTATTTCTCCATTGTTCATGTCCTAGTTTAGGAGCTGAAGGTCAATACCAAGGACCTATATCAAACCAAGTAGATTAATTGATGGACCGTAGGTCTATGGGCGTTGATTACACCTGCAATCTGCCCAAAGCCTGACGATAAGGGGGTTGTTTAGGAAACTCCTAATTTGACTTTATTACTGTAAAATCATTTTAATTTATTAATTATACTTATATAATGTGTTTTATATAACTAAATAACCTATTAACTTCATAATTCCAGATACCACAAACCACAACTAGCTTTACCCCTAAAGTTTTCTCCAAAACTCTTCTCTAGAACATCCGTTGAACACCAAGAAAGAGACAAAGTAAAACTTGAAGTAAGGAGATTTTAAATAGGAATTTCGAAGGTTTTTACACCTATGGTATGAGAAATATTCATCCTTGGGAATAAATAACCCAAGGAGCCCTTTCAAAAGCTTTTAACTCAACCCTAGAAAACCTAAGTAACTAGTGTCTCAACTCAACCCCATGGATTTCATTCAAACTTGTTCCTAAAGGTTTAATTATGCTTTTTATTGATGATAGTAATTATTTAGATTAATTTAACTTGAATTCAAAAGAACCCATGATTTTTTCCCCAACCCGAGCTATGGTTCATCTCTACTTTGTTAATTTTGTTAGACGTTGATTCAATTGATCGAATATGAGTTTATTATGATGTAATTACATGATCTCAGTATAATTATTTATGTAGTCATGATTAAACTATAATCATATGGTGAAATTCATATAGTGTAGGGTTATGACATGGAGGAGGCATATTGAGGGTTTAGGTGTGACCTTTCAAGATTGATGAACTTCTTACGGAATTGCCTTAGATTAGATCACCTAGACTTGAGTTAGTATAATTTAATGCTTCTAAACTTGAATTTACTTGATCATGATACTATGTGCATGTTTTTAAATACTTGGAGGATAAAGTTCCAAACAAGATCTTATTAATGTATTAATGAGTTTTGGATAATGGTATTTCCTCATCTAATGTGCTATTGATATATGTTTAGGATGAATTGGTCCATAGATCTTGAAGCATTTACTCTAAAGGTTTTTGAATGTTGACAAGATTGTGTGTGAACTCATGATTTACTTAAAAAGTGAAGGTCATATAACTATTGTGCATATTGTGGTGTTGTATTAAGGTTGTTGTTGTCTTACACTTACACTTTACTTTAAATGAATTGTATAGGATGATGATAATGTTGTTGATGTGTCATTTCAAGGACAATTACTCTCACACACACTCCATGCATAAACACGATCATTATTTTTACAATGGTGTTATTTGAAAGTATAGTTCTCATATGCACCTTTACACATTATAACTCATGATCTTTTTGTGAAAGTTATTCTCACATACTAATTATGATTCTAATGTTGAAATTCCATTCTCACATTAATGAATCTATCAGATATTTTATCAGTTGGGTTGAACAAAGGGTGAAATACTCCTTCAACATGTAAATCCACTTTAAGACAAAAACAAGTAATTTGGGAAACAACGCCTTTACTTGAGTGGATATGGATGTTATGCCTCGTATTTTTTTATACGTAGTGCACGTCATGATCTAGTAGACGTAAGTCCGGGGAATGAGATTTTATTTTAAGTTCCAAGTGATTAAAGAAATATTAGGCAAGGATGTTAATTCCAAATGTGATATTATGTATGATTTGGCTAATGTAAGTGCCATTAAATTTAAGTGAGGGATTAATTAGTGGCTGATTAGGATTAATTTAATCCAGTGGGCCCCACCACTTATAATTAGTGGCTGATTAGGATTAATAATCCAGTGGGCCCCACCACTCAAGGCAAAAATTAGAGAGGGATCAGATTGGGAGTTGGCCTTAGTGGACACGTGTAGAGGGGGGCTGCCTCCAATTCATATTATAAATGAGGTGGAGAAATCAACTCCATACTAAATAAAGTGCTGCATATCATCTTCTTCACCGCTTGGCTTAGGCAGCCATGAAAATGGAGAAACCAACCGTGCAACTCTTGGCCAGCAGCTGCAAATAATTTGGTTAGTAATCTTCTTGCTTGGTGTGTTAATTCTTTAGAATACCTTGTTAATTATCCATTAATATTAAGAAGGGGGCGTGACCAGTAGCTTAGGAAGTTTGTTTTAGTTATTGAATGTGCTAAGTATGAACGGAAACCATAACCGGATTATTAGTGGTGTCGTGTTGGTGCTTGGACTGTTTTGATTAAAGCAAATTGCGGGAAAATTCTGTTTTGGCGTTGTATATGTTAAATGTGATTATGAGTATATACTCCAAAGGATGAATATGATAATGTAGATGTGTTGCGAATTATAAAACAAGTTATCGCTCGGTGTCGTTGCTTCGCTGCTATGGTTGTCGAGACGGAACTGTTTTGGGGAGGGGGCTGTTTAATATGATTCGTTGGGTTATATGTGTTATTGGTATTGCTGTGGATAATTTGGGTTGTTGTCAGATTGGGACGAAGTAAGGAAAATAGGGGAAGTGCTGCTGGATTTTCGTTAGATTATTAGCTTGCTTACAAGATAGTAAAGCGCAATGTTTATCTAATTGCGGCATGATTGTTGCTTGTTATAGATTAATAGCTTGAGCAGTTAATATTGGACGTGCGTCTCTACTATACGGTATGTAACGTTGTCCTTTCTTTCTTTGTTTGGCATGACTTTTAAACATAAGCGAATAACGGACATGTTTGATACTTACCTCTAGAGCGTCTAGGTGACGTATATTCTTTCTTCCACAATTGTTCCTCTATATATCGGCTATGTCTAAGGCTATGATGATTTCTCATATCTATGGTAGTGCTTCTTAGAGTTATTGAGATTTTACGTTTCCATATCGTATTAAAGGTTCATAATTTTGATAAAATGTTAATCTTTGGTAATAATCCTTGCTGGTTCACGTTGATTGTTCTATTGAGTTATAAGAAATGATTTTAATTGCATATGGTTGCTCATAATATTCGGCTCGTGCATAGAGTCATTTATCATTTCACCGAGTCTCGGGCCGGGTAATGTTCGTGCGGAGTTTCTTGCATATGTCACCGAGTCCCTCACTAGAGGGTTGGGTATGTATATTATATATATGATTGGTGATGAGGATGGTTATGATGATGATAATGACGGAGATGATGTGATGATTATTTTGTCGAGCCCCTTACTAGGGAAGCTGGGCACCTTATATGTTAAAGATATGCATGATTTTCAGTTAAAAGGGTACATGTGTCACGATATTTTGTTTCAACTTTCCATATTGGTATCTTGTCATCTTTACCTTATGCTTTACATACTTAGTACATTGTCCGTACTGACCCCCCTTTCCTCGGGGGGTTGTGTTTCATGCCCGCAGGTGTAGACGCACAATTCGGTGATCCTCCAGCCTAGGATATCTACTCTGCTTATTGGGAGAGATCCACTGTTTCGGAGCCCAGTCGTTTTGGTACATAACTTTTTGTTTAGTCTTTTGCTCGTCTATGGGTATGGTGGGGCCCTGTCCCATCGAGTTTCACTACTGTACTCTTAGAGGTTTGTGGACATTATGTGGGTTGTATATATATGTTTTGGATAATGGTCTGGACATGGTTTGTTTGGGATGTCTGCTTGTACAGGGGCAGCCTTGTCGGCTGCGTACATCATTGTGTATTGTGTAGTGGCAGCCTTGTCGGCTTACGTATGTTATTATGCTTTGGATAGTGGCGGTCTTGTCGGCTCGCGTATGTTGTTATGGTTGAATGGTTATGACTCCTTATGAGACAGGTCCGCTTTATATATGACGTTGGGGTTGGCTTGATTTGATTAAATTCCTTATTGTCTTAGTTTCAGTTGGTTATACTTAGCAGGTTTGTATGTGGGTGTCTAAAACGGGCACTAGTCACGGCCCATCGGGTTGGGTCGTGACAATGGATAATATGGAAAAGGCTCTTCCGCCAATGCCATAGGTTTGGTCATCCAAAGGATACTTATGAGATGAAAGCCCCTCTGCCAATGCAATAGGGCAGATTTCTAGAATCAATCTCCATATCCCATTTCTATGTGCCCACATAGGACTTAGCTAGTGAATCCACCTTATAGCATACATTTATCGCTAATTTAGGCAACTAGTACACTTTCTTTTAGTGTGGGGTTACATGACACAAGATTTCATGTAGCACACATTCTCTCAATAGAGTAATGATATTTTCCTTAATAATAAATATAACGAATGAGATGTGAACTATACTATGACTTCTTAATGAGTTTTACTTAGAAGGAGTGACAGTATGTGATTTCATTTTCTCTAACCACAAGTAGACTTTGTAGGATGTCATGGGATGGTTCCGTTGTGTTATGATGACATTTGAATGCATGAGTGTGTGTTCAATAGAATGTTGTTAATAATCAGTTTTCTCATAACTCAAGTAATGTACATACATTACTATTTCCTTATTCAGTGTTATTTAAACATACTAGAAATTCTATGGCTTAAGATAGAGCCTAACCTGATGGATTATGACCTAAATTGGGGTAATTACAGTACTAAGTAATAGGGAAAGCATTGTGGAAGCTTAGAGGGGTTAGAGACGACAAACGAATAAAGAAAAATTGAGGTAGTAGATTGGGGGAGCAAGGGCGTGTCGCATTCTTTCTCAAGGCACTCCCAAAAAGTGTCTCCGCGTCATGCAGGAGATCATAGACCTTTCTGTCCCAAAATTAAATTTACGTAAACTAAACAGAGCACCTCAACTCCGTGATGAAAATTCCAAAAAAAAAGTCAAGTTAGAGTTAATTTAAAGGCCCAACTAAATGAGGGATGTTTTGAGTATTTTAAGGGACGGGTATACATTGGTTTTAATTCAGTATTTACCCCAGTTTTATCAACTAAAAACAAAAACCCCAAATGGAATATCAAAAGCTCTCTCTTCTGTCTAAGTTCTCTCTTTACCCAAACCTCCATTGAAGAACTTTGAAGCTCCAAAAAGAGGATTGATTCTCCAAGTTTTCAATTCAATTTCGTGGTTAGGTCTACAATAAGGTATGATTGCTTTCACTCTTGGAATTCTTTTCCCCAAGAGGTCCCTTCAAAGATGTTTTAAAAATTTCCCAAAATCTAGGGTTTTTCTCTACACATAGGTCTTCTTCTAAAACAATTACGGATTAGATATGGTTAATTATGATTACTTAGGGGGTTTTAGGTGTATATTGATAGGTGATTGTTGTTTTTCACTTGAAATCCACTTGGACGCATGTTCTTCTCCAATTTGATAGATCTTGGATTTGATGTGCTTAATTGGTTAAAGATGATGAAAACATCAATTGTTTATATTGATGTTATTTTGGTTGTTACTTCATGAATTACCTTTTTTTATGTAATAATTATTCATTGTCAGATGATTGAAGTTTTAAGTTACATAAAGGTAAAGAAGGTATGAATATTAGTTCTTAATTGAACTAATGTATCATAGATGAATTACATAGGTAGTAATGATGCAATATATATTGTGTTGATGTGGTGTTCATGACTTGGTTTCTCATCCTAAACATTATACACTTAAATTAGATATGAAGTATGTATTCATGTTATGGTATAATTGTTATATGATTGAAAGGTATTTCTCATGATTATATTGAATTATTTAAGTGAAAGTTTACTCACTTGCTTATGTTTCTAAAGTGATATGATTATTCTAGATTATGAAAACCTGTGAGCTATTATTATAAGATGTCTATATAAGAGTCTAGTAAAGCTTAATGTGAACTAATAGGATGCCTAAAGAGGATTACTAAAGAGAATAGAGACTTATCACAAAAAGGGCACATAAATGAGATGTGGTGTGTTACGTTTAGTAGGTCCGTCTTCCTACATAGGTGTCCTCACACTTGGTAAGTTTGGTTTCGAAAGATATGTGTTGTCTCATGAGATGGAAACCCCCACATTTAGCAAGTTAGGGTTTATATTAAAAATCTCCTTGAAACTTAACTATGTGCCTGCATAAGACTCTAGCTGAGTGAATCAACCTAGATAGTAACGTATGAAAGGTTACACCTTATGCATGTGTAAACCCTCTCTTTTTGGTGTGGAAGTAGAACACTGGATTCCATCTGACTCATATAGTATATGTCGGTAATTGTAACTTTTTCCCTAATGTAAAAGTAAGTGAACTAATGAACCGTGTGAACTCTCTCTAGGGCTTACTTAAGGGGTTCTACATAGTGAAAGGGAAGGTATGAGACTTTTCTTACACATTGCACTTGTGGGATCTTAATGTAACAATCCAAAAGTCTATGACTTGGTCTAGAGCCTCACTATATGAAATAAGAATCAAAACTCTGTTAATAAGCCTAAAATAATGTATTTATTATATGTAAGAAGTGTTAGAGTCAAAACGTTAAGAAACGACCATGACGTCCGGAGAATTCCGAACTGTGTGCTAGTGAGATTTTGTAAAATGGTACTAAACATGTATTAGAGTGTGTTTAGAGCTGAAATGTCTGGGTACAACTCCCCAAGAACAACCCTAAGGGTCCTTGGAGGTGACCCTTCCTTTTTACCCAAAACTGCCTAACTTGGCAGTGGCAGTCCACAAACCAATCGATTAGACATTGACAGGTCAACGGCCCGTCGGTGGTAGTAGTTGTTTATGACATAGCCATATTTTTAAAATGGTCCAAAATACAGTCTCTGACCCAAACAATGGACCACCTAAATAGACCATGGTTAAATCAACGGCTTGTAGGTCGGTGTCTTGTTGGTTGGGGGTCAAAATTCACTATTAAGTTCTAGTTTATGGATTTAGTTAGTGGGTTAGTTAAGTAATTAATTATGGGATTAGGGGTGGTTAATTTATTTAGTTAAGGACTATATAAAGGGTTCCAACTCATTAACTAAGCTAACACCGCATTATTTTCCCAAACCCACTTCTCTCTAACATTTATCTAGCCTCTCTCTTCCCAAACTCAAACTTCCATTGAAGGAACACTAGAGCTCTAAATGAAGGGCCATTTGACCAAGATTTTAGTCTCAATTTCATTTAAAGATAATCATCACTAAGGTATGTTTTCTTTCACTCTTAGGATTCCTTTCCCCAAGAGGCCATTTCAAAGATGAATTTCATCTTTTTCAAAACTAGGGTTTCAATCTAGCCATGGATTCTCTTTTCAAAACAAAACTTTCAATTATGGTAAATTATGGTATTCTATTATTGGTTAACTATATAATTGGTATTATTTGTCAATAATTACTCAAGATTTCCACTTGAACCCTCGTCTTTCCCTCAGCTCAATTTATCTTTGAATTCTATGATAATTGTGGAACATGATGATTATATGACTATGTAGAATTATAATTTCTATGAATTAGTTCTAGAATTTACCTTGTTTATGCATTGGTTATGTATTTTTGGTAATTGAAGTATGAAAGGTAATAAAAGTGCAATAACATATGAAGATTGATTCTTCTTGAATTTAATTAAGAAGTATGATTTACTTGGATAGTAATGCTTCTATGCCCAATGTGTGGACGTAATGTTGATAGAGAGTATTCCTCATCCTTAACCATATATTGTTGAATTGTCTATGAAGTATGTAAGGATGTTAAGATATGATTATTATATGATTGAAAGTAACTCCTCGTGATTAGGATAAAATGTTGAGTGAAAGGTTTACTCACTTGTATGTGGTTTTCTAAAGTGAAGGGGTAGTTATCACTTATGAATACCTATGATCTATCATGAATAAATATTCATATAGAGGTCCAGAAGAGACTAACAAGATCTTGTATGAAGAGTGTGATGACTACTGAAGATAATAAATGCTTCGCATCAAAAGGGAATGTAAATGAGTTAGAGGTCTCACAGTTCAGTATGTCTGGCCTCCCACACGGGTTTCTTCAAAGTTCGGATACTCAAGATATGTGTTGTCTCATGAGATGGAAACTTCCATGTCTAGTAAATCAAGGTTACAGTAGCAATCTCCTTGATCCTTAACTATGTGCCTACATAGGACTATAGCTTAATGGATCGACCTAGATAGCTATGTATAAATGGTTACACCTTAGGAAAGTGTTAACCCTCTCTTTTCGGTGTGGAAGGAGAACACTGAACTCCATGTAGCTCACCTAGTCTCACGTCAATTATTACACTTTTTTCCCTAATGTAATAAGGTAAATGAACAAGTCAAGTATGTCAATTATAATTAAGGTTTGTCTTAAAGGTAACATAGGGTGAGGGAGGGTATGTGACTTGTTTTACGTATTGCACATGTGGGATCCTAAGGGATAGTTCTAGTAGGGGGCTTGCATGATTAAGTCAGTTACATGTTCTTTATGTCAAGTTTTATATGAAATTACAAATCAAGCATGGTATGGTAAAGTATGAGATTATTTTGTATGCATGTAGTAAGAGATTTAATGTAATAATTAGAATTGGATATGGTAATGAAGTTCTATTCTTGGTATTGGATAAGTATTGTTTTGGGTTTCTTATGTGTTAGGTTAATATCATGTTGTGTTGACTTATAATGTTCTAGATATGTGCATGTAAAGTTATTAAACTTAATGCACCGTTTTTACTAAATTGTGCCTTTTCTTATGCATTGGTGATTTTATGCAAAAGAACCATAGTTAATACATTTGTTTTATACTAACCCATATTCTCTCCCCTTTTCCCAAACATTGTAAGTTGCGAACATTGAAGATCTTCTAGGACACTTTTCAAGAAGACTTGGACTTTTCTTCCATGTTGTTGGTGAGTCCTCCCATTCTAGTATGGTGCCATTGTCTAAATACATTCATTTCTTTCCTATTCTTTAATGACATTGTTGTAAGCCATGTTTGGCAATATGAATTTGTATAAGATCTATGACCGAATGTTGTACTTCATTTTATATGGTTTAATGTGAGAATATATTAGACTAAATCCTTACGTATTGGCTATGTTGAGTTAATGAGAAGCGTATGTAAGCTTCGTATGCGAGGAGTCTAAGAAAACTCCCTATATAATATGTGAGAGGTCTACATATACCTCAATATGTAAAAAGTTTTAAACTTTTCCTCATTTTTGACCTATTATATGTAATTATGAATGCTAAGGGATAGTCTAAGTTCTCTTCGAAGAGGAATATGTCGGTACGTCTAGGGGATCCTCCGCGATCATGACACCTAAGACATTGTTGTAGTAGTGTTCCCTTAAGACTATGTTTGTTATGAATTATGCATGGTTAGCTATGTATGATAATTATTAATATCGAAAATTATAATGATATATGATATGATGAAGGTATGTACAAGGTGGGTTTCTTAATGTGATACCTAGCTTTGGACAGGGTTATGTGATTTTATTCTTTGCATTGCACTAATATTTCTTGGGTTGCTTACATGCTGGGATGATATAATGTTGTGTTGTGTTGTGATACTTACTTTATAATCATGTTGGATTTAATTGATAAAATTCACGTCTTCAACTAAAATGTCCTTTTAATGCATGTTTGAATGGTTTTTATGCATAATAGTTATACTAAGTACATTTGTTGTACTAACCCATATGATCTCCCATTTTTCACAAACAATGTATGTTCGGGCCATTGAGTTGATTCGAGGACATTTCTCAAGATACTTGGATTCGCTTACTTCAAGTTCGTGAGTCTTCAAGTTAGGGGACAGTTGATACATCAAAACTTACACCTCAAATAACAGTGTAAACGGTCGTTGTTACTTTACAGAACTCAACAGGAGTTGAGATCGTTCTCACGGAGTATTTCTTTATAGAAAATTTTTACTGTCACTCTTATTCGATTGATGCTATTATCTCCTAATGAATTCAAACAAAAAGTAAAATTTGGATATGAATATCAAGTAGCAAGTTCTAAGCATGAGACCAAAACATAGATTTATTTTATCAACGATGACTAGGTATGCATTTTATGTTGATTAAGAGAAACTAGGTTAGTGTTCACTATGACAAGAACTTCTGACACTTCTGAAATTGTACGTTCAAGCAATCACACTTTCACAAAACTTAGTGCCTAAAGTTTATCTAATGCCTATCATCCTTATTAGATAATAATCGTTTGTATTCTCTCGAGCTACAATTAATTCTTTTATAAAGAACTATTTAAAAAGATGTGAGGCTGAAGTTATGTCCTCTAGAACTCTAACTTTAAATTCAATACAGTAAAGAAATTTCTGCTTTCCCGAATAAGTGTTTTCCTCTCAAACAACCATTTGATTCAGGCTAGTCTAAAGTGTGCCCTCTTTAGACCATATTAAAGCCCAAGCTTAATCCTACAACATGTGAAAGGATATTACTCTATGCTCATTTTACAGATTCAAATTCACAGTCTTAGCATAGATCCAGCACACCTGATTTGACTACTGACACTTTGTTTGGATCATTGTTATCTATTGTTTCATAATATATTGTATTGTATTGTACTCTATTGTACTGTATTGTATGGTAGATACAATGTTTGGTTAGACTGTATTGGTTGTTATTGTTGTTTAATAATATTTTAATTATTTAATTTGATTGTATTATAATGTAATGTAATTTATAAGTTTACTAAAATATCGTTATTTATTCTAGGGTAGAAGGTTTGACTAGATCTAAATAATTGAGGTAAAGGGTAAAATTGTATTTTGAAATATTATATAAAAATATAATTGGACAAAGAAATTAAGTAATAGTGGGAACACATCAAATTGGTTGTTCCATAAAGTAAGAATGTTCTTGTTACGTAACAACGAAATTTACCAATACAATACAATACATTTAAAGTAACAATCAAACAAAACATTGCAGGTATAGTAATGATACAATACAATACAATGGATAACAACGATCCAAACATAGTGTTAGTGATTCCCAATTCCGTGTACGTAACAATTGATAATAATTGAGAACATAATTCTGAATACTTATGATGGAAAATTGGAACTCAAAATAAAACTTTATAATCCAAATCAAATTGTCTCTTATTACTATGTAGTTTAAAAAATAAGAGCAGTTCGAACAAATCCCAAGTTCTCTCTTCCTTTCGTTGTCAACAACTTGATATATCAAAAAATAGTTCAAGATGCACTAAATAATAACCCAAAAACCTTTTTAAAATAGACCTAACGTTATTAGGACTGTATTTTTGCTTTCCATCATGGACCCCATTACGGCCCGTGATAGGCTTCAAGGTCTATACAATAGTTTGTGGTCTTGCCTTCAAATCTTCGAAACTGAAATCTAGTTCATGGATAAAATCACTGACTATCAAAGTTATCACGGTCCTTGAATACGTCCATGGTCTTCACTTCAACTTTCTAAACTCCGGACTCTTTGCCCTGCTTTTTTGAATTTCGTTGACGGACAATCAAAATTATCACTGTCAGTGAAATATTCCGTGGTCTTCCCTTCAGCTTTATGAACTCTAGACACTTTTCACTGCTCTCTCTAATCTGGTTGACGGACATAATCATGGACCATCAACATTATCACAATCCGTGAAGACTTCCGTAGTCTGCACTTTAACTATCTCAACTCTGGACACTTTTCACTACTCTCAGGAATTTTGTTGACGGACGGAACTACGGACTGTCAAAGTTATTACGGTCCGTGAAGAAGTCCATAATCTTTACTTGAATTTTGTCAACTTTGAAAACTTTGCACTGCGCTTCTGGAATCTGGTTCACATACTAACCCACGGGCCATTAAAATGAATATGGTCAGTGAAGTTTCTCGTGGCCTTTAATTAAACTTTCTCAAAAGTAGGTTTCAAATTCCTCTCTTTTCATCATACTATACGATCATTTACACGGTCCTTTAAATGAGCCATGAACCGTAAAGATGGCCATGAATTACTACTTCTCTCCTTTTATCATTCTTCCTGAATCATTAACAAACACATCAAATCATACCAAATGCACTTGATTCTAGTATAAGTTCCTTGTTTTTTAACCGTCAAACTGTACTCGGATATCGCGGTACATAAACACTCTCAACTTAAAACCATTTCTTGTCCTCATATGATGAGATTTATTATTCCCTTATTTCTAAAAATCACTTCCAATCATTGACAATACGCAGCAACTATTTTCCACACTTTCGTTCCCCAATTCAATGAATCTAACATGTAATGATCTATATATCACATTTCATTACTCACAATCAATAATGACTTTGTTTGTGAGATATTAGATTGCTATATCCATTATCAAATGAAATCACAATGTACTCACAACAAAGAAGTCCCTCAATCAGAGTGATTGGGACTGAGTACTACTCGCACGCTCTTAAAGAACTTCTAGCACTATCAGTCGCTACTATAGTCTTGCCCTCGTTTCTCCACTCTATTTTTCTGATAATTAGAATAGGATCATTGCACGACTTTAATTGGATTGTAACATAGGCTCGTGGCTAGCTAAAGCATAACTAGATTTTTGATTTCGTATATATATATATATATATATATATATATACACACACATATTACATGTATTTCAGTTTGCTGGTTGAACTCTCTCGGGTACTACTCACCCTCAACTTAGGTTTTTAGCCTGAGCTGTGCTGGTGTACCTTGGTTAAACAAAGGTTTTGAATTGAGTTAGGTAAGAATGAACGTCTATTTTGTGCTCAACATGGGTTCAGGTGGTAATTTTTCTTTATAAACAAAAATAGCCTTCTGATCCTTTCCTATAAAACTCTTCTATGTTTTAAGCAATTCTACTCGGGAAAATTCTAGTTTCTTCTCTTAGCGCTAGAAATCAATCAACGCTCAGACACAGTTACACATGATTGCATTATCGAGTTTCTCAATCCTCTTATTAGCCATTCAAACTCAGTAATGTTCAATAAGTTAGTATATAAAAGGTCATACAAAGATCCTAACGATAAAAAACGTGTTAAAACTTGTTGATCATTTGTGTCTAGCTAGCACCTGCATATCTTAACCTACTTTGATACATCAAAAGAAGAAAGAAAAGATCAAAATATGGAGACAACCTCCATTTTCAATAGAAATGGAAGGTTTATCAACCTCCCCCTTCTCACAAGAATGGACTTCGCCAACCTAGTCAATGTAGGATGCGGCAAGGAAAAGGGCAATAAGGAGAGGTCATACCAATGACACTCTAGGAGCAAGTATCGGGAACGACGCTGAAATCTTTATCAACAGGTTCTATCTACAAATGGAGTGGCAAAGTGAGTATAATAGACCCTTCATGGGTGGGTGCTACAATGTCAGTGTGCAAAGGTGTGACACTTCTAGATACACCAACTAACAGCGCGTCCTGTTGTTCTTGAGCACGGGCTGCTCGTTTGCTTTCCAACATCCAGAATTCTTTGCAAGCTCTTTTCTATTATTTTTGTTCCTGAGCAATGGGTTAAAAGGAGTGTCCTAGCTGAAGTGACGAATTTTATGCTTTCAGTTTTTGGATTCGGTTGGGAGTTCTTCACCCCAAATATCATCAAGGGATTGTATAGGAGGCCGCACTGGTTACTTGGGTAAATTAGCAATCTAAGAAGACATGTCACCCAAGTGTGTCTTCAGCTCATCATTCTTAATAGGACTGTGAACAGGGAATTGGTCTTATACAAAATTTTCAATGCCATCTATGCGCTCTTTAAGTACTTCCAACTCCTTCCGGACCAGAGTAGTGACGTCTTTCATGGCAGCAGATACTTTTGTCTCTATCATTTAAGGCATTCACCAGATTATCTCATCTGCTAATGCCCCTTTCTGGCGTTGATCTGCAATAAATTTCTCAAGAAAAGTGATAGGTATAGACACAAAAGTACCTGAACTCTATGCAGGGTTGTTTTGTGTGGTGCTTCTAGGGCTCTTTGGGTTGAGTCACCGTGTTCCTCCACTCTGTCAGTTTGTGGAAACTCTAAATGGAATGGTGAATCAATAGTCAGATGATTTATTGCCGCAGACCTAGCGTTAAATAAGTGGTTTGCTAATTTTTATCTTTGATACATGAAGGAGTCTAGATGCCTCATGCCATCAATCAACTAATCGGTTGGGAGGAATCTCTGCCTAGCGACATAATATCCCTATAAGACAAGGAAAGTAAATGTTTCTCTCTCATTAATAGCCCTTTTTCTCATTTCTGTAGAGATGATTCTTCCCGTATTTATCATGTAGCCACATAGTAAGCATGCTACTAGTGAGGCGAGGGATGGTGAAAGTGTGTTATCATTCGCCGTTGGCCGTAATTGTGCCCGGACCACAACCTACCTCACTTTAGCTGGGAAAGGCAATGTAGATTTAGTAATAGTATTCAGAGTAGTAGTTGCTCAACTTGTCGGTTCCCCATCAATGGCAATGTGTTTGGTTATCCACCACAATTTCCCTTTCTTTAATGTTGGCTGCGTTGGTGAACTCATGGTGCTTCCCTTCAAAAAGTTCCACTGATGATGGAGCTATGTAATCCTGTCTGTGTAACAATCAGTTGATACAACTTTATGAAATATCAACGGACTTTCCCCTAACAATGATTGAGTCAAGTGCACCTAGTACAAAAGAAAAATCTTTTTGACCTCGTTTTACGGACTCGTTGGTTGCTTCTAGGTTCATCAGCGTCGCTTTATATTATGTATAAAACTCATTTTTCAGGTTATTATAGCAATCACCAGGATTTGTGAAATTGAAACATCTGGTAAATGTCCAGAAAGTCCTTAATGTTATTGCTCACCACCCCCAATTCGGGTAAATAATCTGCCTCTTAAAACTACCTGTAAGATCCCGAATATGACTTAAGTGAATCTAGAGACTAACATGGTTGTCATGGTGGTCTAACATCCTAAATTAATCTATAATGTTGTATTGAAGCAATGTCTAAGAGTTTAGGTGCATAAGAAGTCAAACATCAAGGGACGACTAAAATGTTCGACAACTAAGTCACCTATGTGCCTCATATGTGGTTATATGTGGTCATGTGTGATTCATGAGGTTATAAAGTCCTTAAATTATTTAATGTAGTGTATATAGGAAGTCTGTCAAATTTCATGAAGTTTGGAGGTCGAACGTCCAAGAACATCCATGAAGTTGAAAAGGTTTGCGTTGAAATGACCTTCTGTGTCTTGGCATATACGTGTTCTTTTTTTTTATGAAATTCATGTGATAGTTCCTAAACTCGTATACAAGCATGTTTGGGTTTGAAACGTCCGGGAAAACATCCCCAAGGACCATACAAGGGTCCTCGAGAAAAGACTCTTTCATTAAGCAAAAACTGCCCAAGACAGCCCAACCTACGGAGGCAATTGACACCTAGTAGGTCAGTCGACGACCCGTATGTGAAGAGTCGTTGCTGGAAACTTTTGCATGGGGAAAGTAAGAAAAAGACCACCTTCAGTTCTAAACCACGGACAAACAGGACGGTCCGTTAGTCAAGGGACGGGCCGTCGATGGTCTCCCGTGTGTGAGCGTGTTCTCCTGCGCAAGTTCACTCTTAATGAAGGGTGAATTGTTTAAGATCACCCAATGTCCAAATTAGAGTTTGGAGGTTCCTTAAGGGTCTTCTGGGTATTTTAGACATGTATATAAGTCTTTAACACTTAGAAGAATTCATTCTTCCAAATGAAAACCCCAAAAATCCTTAGAAATTCCTTAGAACTCCATTGAAGCCAAAACTCAAGAAAGATCTTGGATTGAAAATTTGAGTGGCGATTCATCAAAAAATTGGAGGATTAACATCGATGAGGTGAGGTTTTTGATCCTTGAAAATCTATTAATCATGGAGCCCAAATTCAAAATGTTTTCTGAAGGTATCAAAGATTAACTTGTCCAAGTTTATGATCTATCCATAGGTTCTTGCATAATGATTTTTAAATATTGAATATTGATTGAATTTTTATTATTTATATTATGAATTAAGTGATATTGTCTTAATGATTATGAATTCTAGTATTGTTTTCTATGAGCTATCTAATGATGTAGGAATTTTATTCAATTGATAACCAATTTTTCTTATATTTATAAATGTATATTGAATTGACTTAGATTCATAGAGTATTATAGTTTTCATATTTAATTGATGTTCACAGACACTTACGAAGAGGTTTCTGTTAAAATTTTAGATCGCCAAGTGAAATGGTTGAGGAATAACGAAGTCGCCACTATAAAGGTGTTATGGAGGAACCCCCTTGTTGAGGAAGCAACACGGGAGTCCGATGCTGATAGAAGATCCCGATACCCTCAGTTATTCAGTTCTTCAGGGTAGATATACTCTTACTTAATCTGATTTCGTTATTGAGACTCTAAATTTTAGTGCATCAATCAGTTTTGGTGTTTTAAGTCCATAATTGTGTGTTTTATTCTTGACTATATGAGTTCATGCTTGCATTTATGTTGTTGTTTTTGTATAGAGTTTACATGATGTTTGTGTTGCATGAGTTGTGATGTGCATTGACTTAAAGTAAGAGAATGAAGTTCCTCAATTTCAGATATGAATCTTTATATAAGCTTTGAGTTATGTGCAGCATCTAAAGTAAGTTGTGAATAAGATATTCACAAAGATAAAAGTTTCAAGTATGTTGATGTTTTTATCGAAAATTCCCTCCTTGATTCAAAATTATGTGTAGTGTCATTCGAAGACGAATGTTCCTAAGTGGGGCATAATGTAACATTCTAGAAAATTTACATGCCTAGTGAAGAGTCTATTAGATTTTAGGAATATGTATTGGGGTACATAGGCATCACAATGCCCAATATTGAGTAATATTGGGCATAGTAGAGAATATTGGCTTAAGGGTGTTGGCCAATTTCTATGCATTGAGATATACTTTGATATTCAAATGCCCCAATTCAAGCTTGTTGAAAATTTTACCTGCAGTGAAGACCCAAAGCTAATTAAATTTTCATCCCTTAGAATCCACAAATGGGTACTAGGAATCCAAGTGTCAAGACTAGGTACTATAGCACATGATCATTTAAAATTATGATGTGGAGTAAGCAATGGGAAATGATATAGTAAGGATTCTTGGTACAACAAGAAAGGAGAAGAAACACATGTGCAACCTATGTGCAAGCACATGTGCAGGAATTCGGTTAGAGGGGTTAGGGCGGGTTAGGGGCAGGCGCATATGCAGGGGCAAGCCATGTGGGGTAGAGCTTCCTAACCAACTCTGTTATATAAATAACTTAGCTAACTAAGTAACTAACCTAGGACTAACCAAAATAAACTAACTAGTGCACCCGACAATCTAAGATCTAACCGGGTGACACTAACCTAGTAACTAACTCAATAAACATCCTAGTACCTAACCTAGGATGGTCCAAAGGAATAGTTATGGTTCTAAAGACTTAAGTGTACTTAGTAATTAACCTAGGTCACCTAATTAATTAAATTATCAACTTAATTAATTAATTAAATTGCCAACTGAAATCTTTACGCTAGACAAGAAACTAACTAAGAAACATCCTAGTACCTTACCTAGGATGGTTCAAAAGGGTTGGTTATGGCCAAACAACTTAGGGGTACTTTAGTAATTACCCTAGGTTACCTAATTAATCAAATTAGAAACTAAATTAATTAATTTAATTTGTCAAAACCGAAACCACTAAGCAATTTCCAGATTTCGGTTAAGTCAAGTGTTCTTCTAATTCTAATCAATTTATGAGGGGTGTTCTAGCAAATTAGCTAATTAAATTATTAATTAAGTTGATTATCATAGGTTAAATTACTAAATATTCAGTTCCTATACCTAGACTAACGATCATTCACTGAGAAATGCACGACTTGGAAGCACTAAAGAAACGCAAGAAAAACAAAAGTTCTCCTTAGGCGATTTCAAGAAGTTCTTCAAAGTTTCATGAAAAAGTGCAAGGTGATTTTCGTAGAGTCAATTCTACTTAAGGTATGGGTTTTATCTCCTGGAAATTTTTCTCCAAAAGGTTTTTCAAAACATTTTTGTGATCAAGAATATCAAAACTACGATTGTTCACAATGAATCGTTTGTTCATCTCCCTAGTTCTCCCGATATCCAATTCTCGCTAGTTGTATGATGTGAATTTCGAAAATGTTATTAGTATGTGGTGTTAACTGATTATTATGTGTATATTTGCATAATTTTCTTTTCGAACGAAATCTACATGTTAGATCCGCATACTTAGGGTGTTATCTACATGAACATTAAGTGTTGTAATGCCTACTTGTGTTCGAGAAGATGAAATTCTTATAACTATTCATTGAATTGTATTATATGCTAACCTAAGGTTAAAAGTTGACTTGTTTAGCATGATATATTATTATAATGTATTTATGAGGTGATTGGCATGGATAGTGACATCGTTATTATAAGTATTTATGAAATTGTAATTTATGCCAACAAACTGGCTAGCAAAACTGTCCAACATATTATTTCATAAACATGTAAAGTAATACCAATCTCTACATAAATGAACTCATAACATAGGGTATGTGAATCTATCGGACAAGTCCCAACATACCCTATCCACACGAAATTCTGAACGCAATATCATTTTATAAGTTGTTCTAACTTTCATACAGAATTGTAAAAAACTACCAATGAACGTTGGACAAGTTAAGGTGAGTAAAGAAGTAGCTAAAAGCTTAAGTCATGAAATTGACCTAATATAGAGTGTTAAGTAAGTTAGACAAGTCTCAATTACACTTAATCTATTACGTCAAAAATACTCACATAAAAGGGTGCCAGAGTCCGTGAGACAAGTCTAACTCGCACCATGATGATAATGTAAGACCTAAGTTCATATCCATCAAGAAAATAAAGGGATGACCATTTATCCATAGAGTTAGTAAATCTCATAACTCGAAGTAAGCTTCTATAATGTTTGAGTCAAATTCTAAGAGATAAGAAAGTAAAGTAAATCTGAGCTTAGCATCGATAGACTAGCAATGAGCTGGTGCCAGCACATGTAAGTCTCATGAGACGAGGCTACCACAAAGGTTGACAAGTAGTCTCCGTATGTCTCCTAGTCTTTGAACTATGTTTGCCAGCATAAGGGTACTAGCAGGTGGAAGCATCCGCCCAAGAATGCTAGCTGTTCGGTTTCACTTTGGCCGGTGATTCCACCTCTTTTCGGTGTGGGGAAGACACCGGATTTCATATTTACCCCATATGATATTTGTCTGTTATGTATCAGGAAAGTTTCGGTTCACTTCACCCGTGAACCTCTGCTTTTTGTGTCTGGGAGACACTAACTTTGTTGCACTTTAGCCGGTGAACCACCCTATTTAATGTGGGGTAGACACAGAACTTGGTTTACATTACCTGGTGAATCACCTCTTTTCGGAGTGGGGGTGACACTGGATTTAATGTTAGCTCGCATGATCTACTTCCGTTAATATTAAAGAATTCTTTAAAAAAGTAAGAAAGAATGAAAGTAGCATGTTTACATTGAACAATAGATCAAAGAAGTAGAAACGTAAGTTCAAAGTGAACTAAGAAAGTAAGAGCTCAGAATATCAATCAACAATTTTGATAAGAATGATGTTTTAAAACGTTATGGGTATAGACAACAAAGATTGGGTTATAATGACTTCTTATATTAGCCAAATAAATATATGCCAATAAAGAGAGCAAAACAAAATGACTCAATCATTTGGAGGGTGAATATATGCCCCAACATCTTTATATCATGGAAATGATCAATTAATGGGCATAGCTAATAAATATTGGCTTATAAATACACTCATGCCTAATTTAATAAGAATGGAAATATAACTTGTAAGTAAGGTAGCCTAATCATTTCCTTAGTGTTTTGGATTACTTACTCGATTCATTGTAGGTATGGGACTACAACGAATCATTACACTTGTAAGTAAAACATTAGATCAATGGAGATTATTGAACAACACAACAAAAAGAAGAGAAAGACTGAAAAATAAACTAAGGTTGGAGGGAAGAGCTCTCGGCCAAAGGGAGCAAATTTCTTAAGTTTTGATTAAGTTGTTCTAAAATTATGTTCATGATTCCAAGGTCTTATGTTCATATATAAAATGAGTTCTGTGAATTAATTACATGAGAACATGTCATATTCATAGCATGAATCACAAATAACGAAGTAAGAGAGTTAAAATGACTTAACTCTCCAGAAACGACATGTTGGTTTAGGAAGAGCTTTCCTTGATCATGCATAGTCCTTATGTGTTTATGTACATACACCCATGCTTAGTACAGGTATGTACTAAACACATATATTATTACTATTTTAGAGGCGCAGGCTTTAGAGAAGATTGAAGACTCGACGAAGCTGTTTGGATTAGCGATCTGTAGACTTTTGTAGGTCCTCTTGAGTTTGAGGATGCTACATTTATTATTCTATCCTAGTACATAAGATATATCTAGTTTCTTCTATCCCTAGAGTTTCATTATAAACGGTTGTTCATGCGTTTGTTATAAGGCCGATTTGGCAAACTATTATTATTATTATGATCCATCATTTCGTTTTAATCTATTGATAAATGGTTGCATAATTTGAGCTTGTTAGAATATCACTATTATGCAGTATTATATGAAGTCTATGCAAACTTCAATAAGTAATAAAAAGTTTTAAATTTTCCACAAATTTAACTGTATGATTGTGATGAAAGCTAAGAAGAGGCTTGCCTGTGACCTATGAGAGGTTAAAGACGCGGGTTGCACTCGGATTCCAGAATCCGGGTGTGACAGTGGACTTGTTCTACCGGTTGAAGTAAGCCTATGATAGATAGTCTTAAGGATCGCTTTGGTTTGTATAGAAGGGGGTGTATGGCGGTCCCTTCTTGTCTCAATTTAGGGAGTCGTCAGATAACTTGGTCAGGGACACCTCATGGGAAATGATTTCACTATGCTTGATAGAAAATGCTCACTATTTGTTATTCATTGTAATGTTATTAACTGAAATGCTATTCACTATAATGTTATTCAGTGTAATGCCATTCACTATAATGTTATTCACTTTAATGTGTCATTGTGTTTGCTGTAAGATTTCCTAATATTGTTGTGAAGTGTGTTTTGCTTCTAAAATTTTGAAAGTCCTACATTATGTGCTAAATGATGATAATTATACTATTTCAACTCTTAAATCATGAAGGATTTTATCAATTTGGCATGAAAGCTTATTTTACAAAAATGTCGTTTCTTTGCATGTTTTTACATATGTTTTACTTAGTGAATTATCTTGTACTAACCCCATAATTCTATACTTAGTAAGTATAGGTTTGAGGCAAGTTTAAATACTCGAATACAAGATTGGGAAATATTCTCTCAAGAATAATTTTGTCCTCATATATTCGAGGCATAGTCGTATTTTTTAGTTTCTATTATAAACACTTATTATGTATATTTAGTTAATTTAAAGGATCGTGTCCCTAAGATATTTATATTGTGTCTCTAAGTTTTCTTGTGCTGATGAGATCAAATCCTTACCTTTTATAAAAGATGTTCTCTCTATTAATTTATTCGTGAATTTTTTTAATTCCGAACTACTTTCATGTCTTATGTACTGAATGATATCTAAGGCTTATACAAGACCTCCAAAAGGTCAAGTACGCAACTGTTCCGACCCATGGGTTCTCTTTAACTTATAGGGGGTACTTTAGGGTCATTACACATATGATTAAGGAATTTAGACATACTTAAATAAGTATCTCATAGTTTTAAAAGATAAAGATAGGGGCTAGGCTCCATAGAAAGAAGTAATAAAGTGTAACGACCCGAGAGTACCCCCAGAAGTTAGGGCATTCTTGAATCGGAACACGACATACTTGACCTCTCGGAGGTCTTGTACAAGCTCTTAGACTTCATTCATTGCATACATGTATAAAAAGTAGTGTGAAATCAAAAGTTTTCACACGAAATAGTAATACTTCAATATATCTCTTTTATAGAGAAATTTAATGAAAGGCTAAGTCTCAAAGTCGCCATCTTAGACATAAGAATATATTGGGACACAACCATACTCATCATATAGAAAAATTTCTATGTTTATACAATACATTCAATTAGGATATCTAAACATCAAAATGTCCTCGAATCTAGTAAGGCCATATCAACTCTTTCTTGAATGAACTCTAATCCAAGTTTCCACTTTGAGACTCCTCTCAACCGCCACATACACCTTTAGAGATAGACAAAAAGTATGAGATTAGTACAAACACTCGTACTACGTATGACATATTGCATAAAATCATGATAAACATATTTTGGTTTGAAACATGCTCTTTTTGAGAAAACCCTTTAAGACAAGTATAATATTCACTTACAAGTCAACATATATGAAATAAGTCACATTCGACAATATAGAATCAACATCATTTTAACCCTTATAAATGTATGCATCTCCCACCAATGTTTTTCTAAGACTTACTTAAGTAAGTCAAAAAGAGACTGCCCATACACTCTCCTCAAGCATATCTAAACAATCCTTAAGACTACCTAAGATAATATTGTTCTCTTTTCCTTTCATTTACTCCCCACCTAAGGTTACTTTAAGATTTAACTAAGTAGGAAAAGAAGTGACCGCCTATACACCCTGTTCAAGCATACCTAATTAACCCTCAAAGCCACCCTAGATAGAGCACATTCTAGTCAAAATACACTAGCTAAAGTCATAATCATTTATTAATTCAATTAGAAGACATTTTATTCATTAAGGACTTCACATAATGGTCTTAGAAAGACCTAGGAAACCTACACTCTAGAACCATTAAAATCCTACTCATGCCATGTCTAGATAGCATCCCATTCCACTACCTAAACGTTGTAGAACTTATCAAATACTAGAATGTTTCCCACATGATAATAATAGGCAATAACCAACATATACCATACTAGCTACGCATGGAACCTATAGTCTACCCTACTCCTATAGAGGGTATTCTACTTTCAATAGGTCGAACCAGGACACATCCCATCTAGGAACATGGTTATGGAATATCAAGGACTTCTATGCACTCTAGTCTCCTTCTCATGTAGAGATGCATTTTACTGTATTATACTTCTCAAGTAGAGTTATATCCCATAAAATACTCACTCGGTGCTAGCCTTTGATCTTATAGAGTAAGTTCAATAAAAAGGGGCACATAAAAAGGTACCATCTCTTAGTCATTACCTAGTAATAATGCACCTACAAAAGATGGTTCCACTAGGGATGCCACTCAATGGTTTATGATGATAGCTCATTCTTAACCTTCTTTCTATATAGAAGGTTCCACATATTAATCATGCTTAGAAGGGCACCATCTTAGGTCTACCGATCATGACTTTCATTCAACATTCATCTTTAAATCAGATAGTCAATAGTGTTAAAGTATCATACAGGAATAACATAGTAAACCTATCAAGATACACTAGTAACACAACTAGAGACATCACCCTAGTCTCTCATGATCACATATAGTTAATTAGGAGAGTTCAATCTCACACATACATGTATATCATATAGTTGTTGACCTTACTCATATTTAATTCTTTACTTGATAATATCACCATTTATAAAACAATGCCAACAAAGCCATGTTCAATACAATTCATAAAGTAATGCTAACGAGGCCACATCATTTAAAGTATAACACATAAGCACCGCAACCATAAGTGGGACATAATAATAAAAATATAATTCAAGACATACACTACATCATATACAAAGAGGGTTAGGGAAGCATACCACCAATCCACTCTCGCCACTTCAATCTATAGATAAATCATCCAATACAATACTCAAAGGTACTTACCCATGTCCATGATCATCAATTCAATACAAAAATCATAATATTCAATGAATATTAATCAATTCAATTTATATTTATCAATCTAAGACATCATATGCATCAATCCAATAGAGTTCTTACATCATTCTATAGCCCAAAGAAAACTACACTATAATCCATACGCTTTGAGACATGATTATTTAACCCATAGAAAAAACTAGGATTGTAAGGTTTGAATGGATTAATAGAGTTTTAATTGTAAAAGTATCAAATTAACATAAATTAAATCATAACCCAATGATTCAAAATGTTTTATGCAATAACCCATGGCAAGATCACAAAATTGGAGAATTCATGTTTTAAATCATCTTTGAAAAATCATTGGAATTGACTCCTTGAAGAGATTCAAGGATGAATAACCGTCCTTAATATAGAATATTAACCCATGTTTGATGGAGAATAAGCTTGGAAAATAGTCTTCTTCTTTGGAGCTTCAAAGCATCAACAATAATGTTTTGGAGAGAAGAATGGAGAGGTTTGTTTTGAGTTGAGGTTTTAGCTTTGATTTGTGAGATTAGGGGTATAAAAATACTTAATAAATGTCAATAAGTCATCCCAATATTACCCAAAAGACCCCTACATTTATTAGACATTTTAACCAACTCAAATTTGACTTAAAAATGACGCGACCAAAACTGGGAGTTCACTGCGTGTCGCGGAGGTATTGTCAAATCTTATTTTTGGGAAATTTTGGGACAGAATAGTTTGTGACATCCCCTCATGGGATGAAAAACATTTTTTCCCATTTTTGGGGCACGCTGTGCGACGCACAGTCATTTCCAGATTCTGGCTGGCACGACATCTTGCTTGGCAACCTTTGGGTCCTCTTTGGGGACCCTTTGGCTGGTCCACGGAGTGCTTTTCTCTGACCTTGATACTATTTATATGTAAGTCTATGTGTATGAACAATCAATAAGAAATTTCACCCTCATACTATCCCCCAAAACATCACTACAAAAAACTACGACACAGTAGTTCAACTTTGACTAGTTTCCGGACGTCTTGGATGTTTGAACTGAAAACTCTTACAAACCTTATATAATGAATCTAAACACCATTTTAAACCAATTTAATACTTTAAAACATCATAAAACAACTGTTAGACTCTAGATCAACCTAGGTCAGTTTTAGGGACGTTACATAAAGAAAGGATTAAAAGTAGTACCTTGCATGTATGGTGGTATGGGACATTATGATTGCATTGGACAAGGTATAAACTAGGGTCACTAAATAATAAGAGATTTAAGATAGGATTTTACTAGATTTGCCTTTCCTAGTAAGTGGACTATAGATGAGATAATATTATTTAATGATGTTAAGTAATGATAAGACTATGGAAAGTGGACATGTTAAGATAACTTCAAGATTTGGTTAGTATATGGAGTAGTATGGGATTCCTCATGTACATTTAACAATCATGTTTTGAGGAAATAATAAGAATGTAGTAATTTTTAGTATGAAGTAAGGCTACTAGAGGCTTAACGAAACAAGATAGGGTGACTTCAAGACATGCTAGTGTGTGAGCTAGTATGGGATGCTTCACATGAATTGCAAAAGTATGTTTTGAGGTTTCCTAGGGGAATAGTGCTCATATGTTATGATGAACCTTAGTTTATAATTACGAATGTGAAATATGGCAATGTATAACCAAATAGAGGTACTTAGCTTTGGTAGTTGCATGGGATGCTACCTTACCCTTGCACAAGGACACTTGGAGGTGGATTGTGAGAGAGTTTATAATAGTAAGAAAGTCAATGAGTAAGGTATTAAATCTTATTTTTTATGATGCTTTAATGTGCTTATTATAAATATGTAATGCTTATGTCTTTATCTCTTATGATTATGTCTATTATTGACTAATCCTTTGAGAAATCTTATGTTTGGTGCGATAGATTCCGTACTTAGTACATATCGTACTAATGCATATTCCCTACATGTTTTCCATGTAGGGTCTTTGGGATATTTATTGTCTTGCAAGGGTAGAGTTTCCAAGGTTTCCAAGAAGAGAAGATTGGTGAGTCCTCATATCGTCCAAGGACTACCACCACTATGTTGTCTTTATTTTTTTCTGTATGTTACAATTTTATGGGCCGTGACCCAAGACTATTATATTCATGATGTCATTGATGATTTATGAGACATTTGTTAGAAGTTTTGTGAAATGACTTCTGCATTTTGTTTTGAAAGAAAAGTTTTAATTTTGCACTACTTTCGTATATATGCAATGAATGATGTCTAAGATCTTGTATAAGACCTTCAGGCGGTCAAGTACATCGTATTCCGATCGAAGGGTTTTCCTAACATCTAGGATGTACTTGGTAATCGTGAAAATCTTGGTATCACAGCATAAGGTTACGAAAATGATCTTAGGATGTCTCAAAATCATGTCTACCAGAGTCTTGTTCATCGTGTGAGTCGCAGTACATCTATGAGTAGGAGGATACATGATGCTTAGTAAATTTTCACTTATTCATTCTTTAAGTAGTGCCATCGATCTAAAAGATCTCTCTCTTATCCCATATATGATGGTCTTTGGGATGTGACTGTTAGAAGGGTTATGCTACGAGGAGAGAGGGAGGAAGGTGTGCTGGAAGTCCAACTATGGCTATGTGACTTGATATAGTTAAGATGATGAAATATGATGTTATTTTTAGTATGAGTGGGTGTTGACCTATGCTTTGGTTGATTTTGGTAGAAGACCATGATGTGTTCTGGTGTATGTTGAGGTGGAATAGAGTGTTTCAGAACTACCTAGAAAGGTTGAGTGGATAGATTCCTCTAAATAGGCTAGAAGTGTAATTCATCTCTATTTAAAAGTCACTTTGGGTGAAGGATTTGAAATCATGGTGATATATATAAAGGAGTTAGCATACTCTTGCTCAAAATTGGGGAATGAGGATGTTATGTATCCTTGTTGTGCATAATCTTGGAGTGCTAGAGCTTGTCACCTTGATTGGTGTAGTGAGTATGATAAGTTTAGTACCGGTTGCTAGGCTCATGTGAAATTATGAATGGTGCCTTGTGATATTGACCTAAGGCTACAGTTACAAGAGGAGGCACCAAACAAGTTGCTTCTGGTAATGTGGAAAGTGTCCTAAATCCAAGAATAGGTTCTTTTCTAAATCCAGGGTTTATCAAGGGTGATCTCCTTATGACCCTTCCCGGTATGAGTCTTGTAGGTTTTGATGTTTCATTATGACGAGGAATTGATGTTAGAAAGACATGTGTGTCTTGTTCCCAAGTGGGGGATAAGTAACCTTTTTATGAGGTATTTATAAGATTATGTGTACTTCTGATTAGCTTGGAATTGAATTGTTTCCTTGATTTGGGTATGTGTATGTAGGTATAATGCATATCCGATGGGCTGCTAGTCTAGAGTTAGTCCTTTAGAGAAGTGCTAAGGTGTCATTCGAGGACGAATGTATCCCATGTAGGGGATATTATTATGACCCCAAAATGAACTAGGTAAATCTTGAGATTAACATGGGTGTCATGAGATTATAAGGTCCTAAAATGAATAAAAATAGTGTTAATAGAAATTATATGAAGTTTGGAAGTGTTTTGAGGTCAAATGCCCAAGGACCTCCAAGACGTCTTAAAACTAGTAAAAGTCAAACTAGTGTGTGACGACCCAAAAGTAACCCCTAGAATAAAAGAGCACCCATAGGTTGAAAAAACGGCGTACTTGACCTCTCATAGGTCTTGTACAAGACTTAGTTATCATTCATTACATAATACACGAAAAAGTAGCGCAGAATTAAAACTTTTCACGAACAAAATAATAAAACAGAAATATCTTTCATTAAAGCTAAGGAGTGATCTCGTTTTCAAAAGCCAACTTAAATACACGACAAAAATATCTTAGAGACACGACCCTTTACATTAATTTAAAAATATATAATATGTCTTTGTGCTGGAATCTCTGAAGTAAAACTATGCCCTCGAATATATGAGGCTACACTTAGTCTTGAGGGAGTTGATTTCCAAGCTTTCTTCTAGTCTTCTACTTGCCTCCAACCTATACTTATTAAGCATAGAAAAGTATGGGATTAGTACAAGTCAATGTACTAAATATGGCATATGCAAACACATGCAAAAAGGGGCATTTTAGTAAAATAAGCTTTCATGCCAAATGAGTAAAACCTTCATAAATTATAGAGGTAAAATAGTATAAGAATCATAATTTATTACATAAAATAGAACTCTCATAATTTTTAAACCAAAAGATGCTTTACAGTAAACTCAAGTGCATTACAGTGAACACAATGAAACATTACAGTTAGCAACTAATCCCATGGATAGTGAACTCAATTTCCTTTGAGGTTTTCCTAACCAAGTTATCCTAAGACTCATTAAGTTAAAACATGAAGGAACCGCCCATACACCCCCTTCAATACACAGTAAAGTGATCCTTAAGAGTACCAACCATAGGCTTACCTCGCGTGGGAAACAAGTCCATACTCTTGGCTAGACATTTGAAAGACATTTATACATTAAGAACTTCATGTAGTACCCTTCTCCAATGGGATTTTTATGTTACACTATTGCAATGTGATAGTAGCATCCCATACTTCTACTCCCACTTAGTGCTCCTTGAGGATTCCCTTGGATTAAGCACACTACATTATGCATTCATTAATTCATTACATAAAAACATAACTTTAACTTGCTTCCTTAATATTATACCTCAAGTCATGTAACATCATTTATAACACATGATATCTTATTCATACACTTCATATAAAACACACCAAGACTCCCTTTTTGGAAGGTCTACTTTGTGCAATGGATATATAGCGTCTCATACCTCCACTTACCCTATGTAGTACGTTCAATTTGGATAATTAATTCATACACTTCATATAAAACACAACTCCCCTTTTGGAAGGTCTAATTAGTGCAATGAATAGAGAGCATCCCATACTACAACTTCTCCTATGTAGCACAATGTATTAGAAGACTTAGTTCATTCATTATTTTGTGGGGGAATAGATTTAACAGACATTGACCATGAGACATAGACATGGAATCCCGATACTACCCTTATCGGATGAGGTTTACCACTAGCCTAGGGTAGGGTCATTCTCTTAAATTTTACATGACTTTTCCTAAATCTACACCTATGTGGGTGCATAGTTAAGGGAAGAGTACATTGCTACTAAGTAACTCATTTTCTACTAACGAGGATTACTCATATCAGGAGGTACATTAGAATACAACATCTCAACTCACGAAGTGTAACCACCCCTTCTTCATATACTCTTGGTGCTAGGAATAACTCTCCCAAAGAGTCCTAAATATACTTTACTCTAGGCTTAGGGATAGATAATTAACACCACATATCAAGTCACGAAGGGTACTTATCCCTAGAAATTACATTGGAATACCACATCTCAACTCAAGAAGGTTATCCAACCTCCAACTTATCTTAGAAAGCTTATAGGAATAGTGAGGTTGCTACTAAACACTTCATATCAACTCACAAAGAGTGTTCACCCCAAAACTCTCCTTATAATTCACATTCTTCAACTTCATTCTTTCATTCATTCTAAGTGTGAGTGTGTCTACATGTGAGTATACAATTCACATAAATCATGACTTTCATAATTGTCTTCTAAACATGCTTACATATTAATTCATCATATTGTCACTTTGATATGCTTCACATAATCATAAAGTTCCTTTAGACATTATCTCTAGCATACTTCACATAACAAGCATCATAAAACATATCTACAAGAAAAACATCATTATCTTAATACTTCACATAATATGCCTTCATAGCCTCATTCATAATACACTAGTAGATTCACATTCATATATTTCATGTAGTCACCGCAACCAAAGGTGGACCATACCAATCAAGTGCATTTCACAATAAGGGTTAAGCCATGTAACCAACATACAATTAATCCAACCTTCACCAGCTATAATCAAATCCTCAATAATACTTCATAAAATAGCCCTTCGGGCAGTAGCTCAGTCACAATATAACCATTAAGAAACTCTAACTCTAACATTAACAAATCATGTTCATTAGTCTCATTTCATAATTTAAAAGTTGATAAAAAGCAATAACATGGTTTCATTAAAATTTTATCATTAAAATAACCAACTTACATTAGAAATATCATATTTGAATCCATTAAAACACTTTAATGCAAGACCCATACAAAGAATCCAAGATAGAAGAAGTAAGGGTATGAAAAACTCTTTGAAATTCCATAATAAATACTCCTTGAATGCATGAAAGTTAGAGGATAACTACCATACGTCAAAGAGAAGGAAACCCACTTATTTTTTCTGAAGAACACAGTCACAATCCGGATTCTTGAATCCGGATCATAACCGGTGTCGTTTTCCTCTCAGAGGTCGCAGACAAGCCTCATCTTCATTCATCACATTCATATGGTTATTTTTTGTGGAAAATTTAAAATTTTTAAATGTATGAAGTATTTATAGACTTCATATAGTTATTTAATGAATTCATCATATACTAAGATCAACATAAATGTAACAACCATCTATCATAAGAGTCAATTCAAAACAAAAATAGAATATATCATAAATACGTTTTCCAAACACAAGCTTATTACAAAAGCTTCAAAATGAAAGTACTAAAGAAACGCTAGGGACAACATCCACTTGATTTGTCAAAACTAAGGCTAGACTAAAATTATAGCATCCTCGAAATCAAGAGGTCCTACCAAATGGTATGGAGAAACGTTGATGTCCAAATCGTTGCAAGAGTCGTCAATCTGTCCTTAACCTGAATCTATAAAATAGTAAATAGTAGGTGTTATTACACCACTTGTACTAAGTATGGGTGTATGCACAGATACACATAAGGCTATGCATGATAGAAGAATGCTTTTCCTAAACAACATGCTATTTCTGGAAAGCCTAGTGACTAGATTTTCCTAAATCGTTAGATGTGAATTGTGGTATGAATATCATGTGTTTTAATGCAATCAAAGAACACAAATCATTTTCCATATGATTAAAAAACATTAGTATCATCAACAAAATTTTAGAACAACTCGGGCGAAGATTTGAGATTTTTGATTCTCTCAAGCCAAGAGTTTCTCTTTGCACATTTAGATTATTTTTCAGTCTTTTTATTCTTCTTGTTGTGTAGCTCAATAATTATTTTGGTCCTATGTTTTACTTACAAGTGAAATGATTCATAATAGTCCCGTAAGCACAATGAATTGATGTAAGTAATCCAAGAACTAAGGAATGATTTCCCTACCTTATGGTGAGTCATTCTTTACACTATAGATTAGTTACCTTTCATAAGCAATTCTCTATCGATCATGAAATTGATTTCATTAATTTCAAGTTTTATATATTATACATTTCATATACATGAGACTTTGGAATCCTTGATGTAGCATTAAGACATCTCAAGTGAGGGCCCAACATATAGGACCTCAACCCGAGGGCCTTCTTTAGAAAACACAAAGGCTACTTCATTTGTTCTTTCGTAATTCACATTATTCATTCGTAGGCTGATGTAAACATAAGATATACCTAGGATGAAGTTTAAGACTCTCTTCGGGATCGTGAAGTGCAATGACCAAGAATGATCTAATGTCATTACTTGAATTTGATTTCACCTCCAGATTTTCTAGCACAAACACCTTCAGTATCGTTCATTTCATTAGCTTTCATACTTTGAGGAACTCCAACCTTAACCAACATAGATCATGTGATAATCATGAAATGCAATGTCAACCCGACAACGAAAAGAGGTGGAATCACCTGCCAAAGTGACCCAAAACATGCTAGCATACATGGGAATTGAACCCCGCCAGATCCCTGTATTGGCAGTATAGGTTCGAAGACTAGGATATATAAGGAGACCTATACCTGGCATGTTAGGTAGTCTCATTTTATGAAAGTTATGTGAACCTCCGTCCTTCCAGAAAGAAGGCATCACATCTCATAGCTAGCCTATCGGTGGTCAGTATAAAGTTCTATTTCATTTAACCCATATGTCATGAAAGTTGGTTTCTACTATGAGGACATCATAGCTCAATGTATGATTTCTCATCTCATCTTTAGTATTAAGTATACATCAGTCTCAATACTTTCATTAGAGTGTACATACAGACTGGTATCTTCATTATCTTTACACTCTCATAGGTTAGTACGTTTTGGTAACATTTACTTAGGCTTATTTGAGATTTCTCTCATCTTTCACATTAGCCTCTTATGATATTGTCACACCATAAATTAGCATTAGCACATATGCTTTTCATAATTACTCATACCTTTTATGGGAATGTTCATTTCATCATATGCCAATGCACTTGGCAATTTAGTATGTTTCACACTCTTACTTAAACCTTCTAGGGTTTCATCATTTCATGACATACAACTTAGTTACTCATTCCTTTTTACGTGAATGTTAGTGTTGACTCAAGCATTACGGAGGCTTGCTTCTAGAATGAAATTTACTTACTCTATTGATGACTTGTCTTCCTTACTTTACATTAATGAAATGTGAATTGTTATTTCATATTATCCTTAATTTACATTGATAAATGTGAATTTTCCATACATATAATTCTTAGGTTTTAATTTGACTAGTTTCACACATTCTAACACCTTTATTCGTGAATATTCTTTTAACAAATTAGCTTTGGTGTAGGTAAAACTTGTCTACTTGCTTTAACACCCCATTATGGTCATTTACATAATTTAGACCCCTTTAATTATGTTATAACTCACCTTACTTACTTACTTTAGTGTAGTAGCTTCATATCACCGTTTATGGACGATGAGCACTTCATTCAATGAGTTTCATGTGTTCATAGATCATTTTTGTGGATCATATTGGGAGTTGTCCCAATGAATGTCATTCCCTTGGTTATGGATTCATTGATATTGCTTTAGAAGTTCTTATTATATATTTGATACTCTTACTACACAAGAATTGGCATATGATTAGTATTGCCTCATGATTTGGGATGTTAGACTAGCAAATTCATTTTTTTTGGCGTAAGCCAATTTTTACGTTTGTTCACATTTAAATTTCCATATGTATGAACCCTAAGAAAATCTTTTAATCATTTAAATAAGTTCCTAACCATTATCATATATTCATTTTTACCAAATAAAGTTAGGAAACTTTATTGGAACCAGATAGCTAATTTATTCAAGATATGATTTCATAGATGTCATTGAGTCAATTCTTAGTTTATGGATTTTAGTGTAACGTTTTAAGAACATATTGGACAACATTATATTAAAATTTTATGTCTTAAACATCTTCATAACGTCACAACAAAAGCAAGTAAACATTATGCCAAAGACACATATTCACTTAACACATCACGGACTTAACTTAGTATATTATCAATACTTAATTATCATGATAACATTAACTTTATGCAGTTGAAAGTTCATAAGTTCATTCGATACTCATAAATCAAGAACAATAAATTTTAAGAACATAAATCACCACATACAAACAACATGATCTCTAAGGAAGGGAAGTTCGACAAGAACGACGGGAACAACCCTAGTTTTCAGGATCTTGTGAATCGTTCGAAGGAAAATACTCTTGGAGAAAGAATTTAAGGATAGAAACCCATACCTTACGTATGAATTAATATATGCAGAGCACCTTGAACACAACCTTCAAGAAACCTTGAAATCACCCTAGAAGAATCGATAAATTTCGTTCTTTTTCTTGCATTCGTTGCTTACTATTTTTGCGTCCTTTTTGTCTATGAGTTTGAACGTGATTTTTAGGTTGAACAACTAATATTTACTCATTCACTAAGGTTTTAATAAGTTAAATAAATAAATTAATCAACTAATTACTATAAAGTCCCTCCTAGATTGACTAGAACTAGGAAAACACAATACTTGGTCAAATCTAAAATATTTCCTATGAATTTCGTTTTGCCCATTTAAATTAATTAATTAAATGGATAATTTAATTAATTAAGGTAGCAAGGGTAACTATTAAATGTTATGCCTCGTATTTTTTTTATACGTAGTGCGCATTATGATCTAGTAGACGTAAGTCCGGGGAATGAGATTTTATTTTAAGTTCCAAGTGATTAAAGAAATATTGGGCAAGGATGTTAATTCCAAATGTGATATTAAGTATGATTTGGCTAATGTAAGTGTCATTAACTTTAAGTGAGGGATTAATTAGTGGCTGATTAGGATTAATTTAATCCAGTGGGCCCCATCACTTATAATTCGTGGCTGATTAATATTTAATCTAGTGGGCCCCACCACTCAAGGCAAAAACTTAAAAGATCAGATTATGAGCTGGCCTTAGTGGACTGGTGTAGAGGGGGGCTGCCTCCACTTGGTTCTATTAAATGAGGTGGAGAAATCCACTCTATACTAAATAAAGTGGTGAAATGCATTGCTGCATATCATCTTCTTCTTAACCACTTGTTTTAGGCAGCCATGGAAATGGAGAAACCAACCCTGCAACTCTTGGCCAGCTGCTGCAAATAATTTGGTTAGTAATCTCCTTGTTTGGTGTGTTAATTATTTAAATACCTTTGTTAATTATCCATTAATTTTAAGATGGGGGCGTGACCAATAGCTTAGGAAGTTTATTTTAGTTATTGAATGTACTAAGTATGAATGGAAACCATAATCGGATTATTAGTGGTGTCGTGTTGGTGCTTGGGCTGTTTTGGTTAAAGCAAACTGTGGGAAAATTCTGTTTTGGCATTACGTATATGTTAAATGTGATTATGAGTATATACTCCAAAGGATGAATACGATAAGGTAGATGTGTTGTGAATTATAAAATGAGTTATCGCTCGGCGTGTCGTTGCTTCGCTGCTATGGTTGCCGAGAGGAAACTGTTTTGGGGAGGGGACTGTTTAATATGATTCGTTGGGTTATATGTGTTATTGGTATTGCTGTGGATAATTTGGGTTGTTGTCGTATTGGGTAGAACTAAGGAAAATAAGGGAAGTGCTGCCGAATTTTCGTTAGATTATTAGCTAGCTTACAAGAAAGTAAAGCGCGACATTTATCTAATTGCGGCACGATTGTTGCTTGTTATGGATTAATAGCTTGAGTAGTAAATATTGGACGTGCGGACCGATTATATGGTATGTAACGCTGTCCCTTCTTTCTTTGTTTGGCATGACTTTTAAAAATAAGCGAATAATGGACAGGTTTGATACTTACCTCTAGAGCGTCTAGGTGACGTATATTCTTGCTTCCACAATTATTCCTCTATATATCGGCTATGTCTAAGGCTATGATGATCTCTCATATCTATGGTAGTGCTTCTTAGAGTCATTGAGATTTTACGTTTCCATATCGTATTAAATGTTCATAATCTTGATAAAACATTAATCTTTGGTAATAGTCCTTGCTGGTTCACGTCGATTGTTCTATTGAGTTATAAGAAATGATTTTAATTGCATATGGTTGGTCATAATATTCTGCTCGTGCATAGAGTCATTAATCATTTCACCGAGTCCCGGGCCGGGTAATGTTCGTGCGGAGTTTCTTGCATATGTCACCGAATTCCTCACTAGAGGGCCGGGTATTTATATTATATATATGATTGGTGATGAGGATGGTCATGATGATGATGATGATGGAGATGACGTGATGATTATTTTGCCGAGCCACTTACTAGGGAAGCTGGGCACCTTATATGTTTAATATATGCATGATTTTCACTTAAAAGAGTATATGTGTAGTGATATTTTGTTTCGACTTGCCATATTGGTATCTTGTCATCTTTACCTTATGCTTTACATACTCAGTACATTGTCCTTACTGACCCCCCTTTCCTCGGGGGGCTGCGTTTCATGCCCGCAGGTGTAGACGCACAGTTCGGTGATCCTCCCGCATGGATTAGTTGATTGTAGAGGAAAGATAGTTCGATTTCAATTTCTAGGGGAACCGATTATAGAGTGGAAGGAAAGTACAGTATCGCCGAAAGGTAAGTTCATTTCATACCTCAAGGCCGGGAAGATGGTTAGAAAATGCTATATTTACCATCTGATTCGGGTGCATAACATACAGGCAGAGGCACCGAATCTTCAATCAGTCCCGGTAGTTAATGAATTTCCCAATGTATTCCCCGAGGAACTTCTAGGCCTTCCTCCAAAATGGGAGATAGAGTTTACTATACATGTACTGCCAGATACCCAGTCTATATCTATACCTCATTATAGAATGGCACCTGCTGAGTTGAAAGAATTGAAAGAGCAATTGAGGGATTTTCTAGAAAAGGGCTTCATCAGGCCTAGTACGTCACTTTGGGGAGCACCGGTACTGTTTGTGAGGAAGAAGGATGGGTCGCTGCAGATGTGCATTGATTATAGGCAGCTGAACAAAGTAACAATAAAGAACAGGTATCCCCTCCCAAGGATTGACGATCTATTTGACCAGTTGCAGGGTGCAAAGTGTTTTTCAAAGATAGACTTGCGGTCAGGTTATCATCAGGTGCGGGTAAGGGAGGAAGATATTCTAAAGACGACATTCCGGACCCGATATGGGCATTATGAGTTTAGAGTGTTGTCTTTTGCCCTGACTAATGCTCCAACGGTGTTCATGGATTTAATCAATCGAGTATTTAAACCATTCCTTGATATGTTTGTTATTGTATTTATAGACGATATTCTGGTCTATTCACGTTCAGAAGAGGAGCATGCAGACCATTTAAGGACGGTACTTAGGGTGCTTCAGCACCATAAGTTTCTGCTAATTTTTCTAAGTGCGAGTTCTGGTTGACTTCAGTGGCATTCTTGGGGCATATTATTGGAGCTGATGGTATTCGGGTAGACACGCAGAAGATTGAGGCGGTAAAGACTTCGCCCAGACCTATGACACATACTGAGGTACGCAGCTTTCTGGGGTTAGCAGGATATTACAGGAGATTTGTAGAAAAGTTTGCCTCAATTTCAGCGCCTTTGACAAGGCTAACTCAAAAGGCAGCCAAGTTCCAGTGGACTGATGCTTGTGAGCGAAGCTTCCAGCTATTGAAAGACAAATTGACTACAGCTCCAGTTCTAACTCTTCCGGAGGGACCAGACGGCTATGATATTTATTGTGATGTTTCGGGTGTTGGGCTAGGATGTGTATTGATGTAGCATGGCAATGTAATAGCCTATACCTCCCGACAACTTAGGAAGCATGAAAAGAACTATCCTACTCACGATCTGGAGTTAGCGGTCGTGGTTCATGCCTTGACGATATGGAGACATTATTTATATGGTGTCCACAAGACATCTAAACAAATCATAAGAGTCTCCAATATATCTTTAAATAAAAGGAGCTGAACTTACGACAGAGGCGGTGGTTAGAGTTGCTAAAGGATTATGATGTTGATATTTTATATCATCCAGGGAAAGCGAATGTTGTAGCAGATGCTCTTAGCCGTAAGTCCATGGGTAGTTTGACAGATGTACAACCAGAAAGGAGGGATATGGTTCGGGAGATTCAGCGACTATCCAGCCTTGGAGTCCGTCTAGCTAATTCAGAAGATAGTGGAGTTTCTAGTCGACAGGTGTTTGAGTCCTCAATCATAGATGAGGTAAAGAGACACCAATAAAGGAACCCTATTCTGGCACAATATAGAGATGCAGCTCTTCAAAAGGAAAAGACCCCATTTAAGGTTACACCTGACAGAGTATTACGATATGAAGGCAGATTGTGTGTACCCGATATTGCGGGGCTACGACGGCAGGTTATGGGAGAGGCACACTGTGCCCGTTATTCTATTCACCCTGGGTCAACGAAAATGTATCATAACCTCAGATACTTATATTGGTGGGATGGCATGAAAAAGGACATAGCGGAGTTTGTTGCTCAATACCCGAACTGTCAACAAGTCAACATCGAACATCAAAAACCTGGTTGATTATTACAGGAGATAGAGATCCCGACTAGGAAATGGGAGATGATTAATATGGACTTCATTACAGGCTTACCTTGCACTCAACGGAAGTATGACTCTATATGGGTTATTGTAGATAGGCTGACGAAATCGGCCCATTTTCTTCCAGTCAGGACTACTTATTTGGCTGAAGATTATGCGAGGTTATATGTCAGGGAGATAGTGAGACTTCACGGGGTTCCCACGTTCATTATATTAGACAGAGGAGCTCAATTTACAGCCAACTTTTGGAGATCGTTTCAGAAGGGATTGGGGATACAGGTGAACCTTAGCACAAAATTTCACCCTCAGACTGATGGGCAGGCTAAGCGTACTATTCAGACACTAGAAGATATGTTGCGGGCCTGTATTATTGACTTCAAAGGTAGTTGGGATGACCACTTGCCACTCATTGAGTTTGCCTATAACAATAGCTACCATTATAGTATCCAGATGGCACCGTACGAGGCCTTATATGGGAGGAAGTGCAGATCACCTATTGGTTGGTTTGATGTTGGCGAGACTAAGTTAATAGGCCCGAATGTGATTCAGCAAGATGTTGACAAGGTGAAGCTTATTCAAGAAAGATTATTAGCAGCCCAGAGTCGACAGAAGTCATATGCAGATAATCGGCGTCGAGATTTGGAGTTTTAGATTGGTGATTGGGTATTCCTGAAGGTATCACCTATGAGGGGTGTGATGAGATTCGGCAGGTTGGGGAAGCTCAGTCCGAGATACATTGGGCCTTATCAGATTGTTCGTAGGATAGGCAAGGTTGCCTATGAGTTGGATCTACCATCTGATTTGGAGGCGGTACATCCAGTCTTCCATGTATCGATGCTACATAAATGTATTGGTGATCCTTCTAGAGTATTCCCCGTAGATGATGTTCAGGTAACAGAGGAGTTGTCATATGAGGAGAAATCCGTAGCTATACTTGATCGCCAGTTAGAAGGTTACGTATTAAGGATGTGGCTTCCGTCAAAGTGTTGTGGCAAAATAACAATAGGGAGGAAATGACTTGGGAAGCACAAGACGAAATGAAGAATAAGTATCCTTACTTGTTCCCCGTACCTGCATGTAATTCAATTCCTAGCTTGACTATATTGATAGATAATGAGATTAGTAGCTGTGAGGCATGTGTAAGTTACGGAATGTAGGTTGATAGGTATAACTTTTAAAGAGACCTCGCTGGAATTGGTTTTTTTGTAAGACGCTAACTTAACATTCCAGGACGAATGTTCCTAAGGGGGGAAGGATGTTATGCCTCGTATATTTTTTATACATAGTGCACATCATGATCTAGTAGACGTAAGTCCGGGGAATGAGATTTTATTTTAAGTTCCAAGTGATTAAAGAAATATTAGGAAAGGATGTTAATTCCAAATGTGATATTAAGTATGATTTGGCTAATGTAAGTGCCATTAACTTTATGTGAGGGATTAATTAGTGGCTGATTAGGATTAATTTAATCCAGTGGGCCCCACCACTCATAATTGGTGGCTGATTAATATTTAATCCAGTGGGCCCCACGAATCAAGGCAAAAATTAAAAATATTAGATTAGGAGCTGGCCTTAGTGGACAGGTGTAGAGGGGGGCTGCCTCCACTTGATTCTATTAAATGAGGTGGAGAAATCCACTCTATGCTAAATAAAGTGGTGAAATGCATTGCTGCATATCATCTTCTTCTTAACCACTTGTTTTATGCAGCCATGGAAATGGAGAGACCAACCCTGCAACTCTTGGTCAGCAGCTGTAAATAATTTGGTTAGTAATCTCCTTGTTTGGTGTGTTAATTATTTAAATACCTTTGTTAATTATCCATTAATTTTTAGAAGGGGGCGTGACCAGTAGCTTAGGAAGTTTATTTTAGTTATTGAATGTACTAAGTAAAAACTGAAACTATAATCGGATTATTAGTGGTGTCGTGTTGGTGCTTGGGCTGTTTTGATTAAAGCAAACTGCGGGAAAATTCTGTTTTGGCATTATGTATATGTTAAATGTGATTATGAGTATATACACCAAAGGATGAATACGATAAGGTAGAGTTGTTGCAAATTATAAAACGAGTTATCACTCGGTGTGTCGTTGCTTCGCTGCTATGGTTGCCGAGACGAAACTGTTTTGGCGAGGGGGCTGTTTAGTATGATTTGTTGGGTTATATGTGTTATTGGTATTGCTGTGGATAATTTTTGTTGTTGTCGTATTGGGATGAAGTAAGGAAAATACGGGAAGTGCTGCCGAATTTTCGTTAGATTGTTAGCTAGCTTACAAGAAAGTAAAGCACGACGTTTATCTAATTGCGGCACGATTGTTGCTTGTTATAGATTAATAGCTTGAGCAGTAAATATTGGACGTGCGGCCCGATTATATGGTATGTAACGCTGTCCCTTCTTTCTTTGTTTTGCATGACTTTTAAAAGTAAGCGAATAATGGACAGGTTTGATACTTACCTCTAGACCGTCTAGGTGACGTATATTCTTGCTTCCACAATTATTCCTCTATATATCGGCTATGTCTAAGGCTATGATGATCTCTCATATCTATGGTAGTGCTTCTTAGAGTCATTGAGATTTTACGTTTCCATATCGTATTAAATGTTCATAATATTGATAAAACATTAATTTTTGGTAATACTCCTTGCTGGTTCACGTCGATTGTTCTATTGAGTTATAAGAAATGATTTTAATTGCATATGGTTGCTCATAATATTCTGCTCGTGCATAGAGTCATTAATTATTTCACCGAGTCCCAGGCCGGGTAATGTTCGTGCGGAGTTTCTTGCATATATCATCGAGTTCCTCACTAGAGGGCCGGGTATGTATATTATATATATGATTGGTGATGAGGATGGTCATGATGATGATGATGACGGAAATGACGTGATGGTTATTTTGTCGAGCCCGTTACTAGGGAAGCTGGGCACCTTATATGTTAAATATATGCATGATTTTCACTTAAAAGAGTATATGTGTAGTGATATTTTGTTTCGACTTGCCATATTGGTAACCTGTCATCTTTACCTTATGCTTTACATACTCAGTACATTGTCCGCACTGACCCCCCTTTCCTCGGGGGGCTGCGTTTCATGCCCGCAGGTGTAGACGCACAGTTCGGTGATCCTCCCGCCTAGGATATCTACTCTGCTGATTGGGAGAGCTCCACTGTTCCGGAGTCCCGTCGAGTTTCACTACTGTACTCTTAGAGGTTTGTGGACATTATGTGGGTAGTATATATATGTTTTGGATAATGGTCTGGACATGGTTTGTTTGGGATGTCCGCTTGTACAGGGGCAGCCTTGTCAGTTGCGTACATCATTGTGTATTGTGTAGTGGCAGCCTTGTCGGCTCACGTATGTTATTATGCTTTGAATAGTGGCATCCTTGTCGTCTCGCGTATGCTGTTATGGTTGAATGGTTATGACTCCTTATGAGACAGGTCCTCTTTATATATATATATGACGTTGGGGTTGGCTTGATTTGACTAAATTCCATTTTGTCTTAGTTTCAGTTGGTTATACTTAGCAGGTTTGTATGTGGGTTTCCAAAAAGGGCACTAGTCACGGCCCACCGGGCTGTGTCATGACATTAAAGTTCCCCTAAATCATTGGAACAAAAACTAGCCCTTTTGGACCATCCTAGGTCAAGTACTAGGATGTTCTTGAGTTGTACTAGGTTAGTGTATGAATTTCAGTTTAATCACTTTAATTTAATTAAGTAAATGGATAATTTAATTAACTAAGTGACCTAGTGTAATTACTAAAGTACTCTTAAGTCGTTATAACCATAACTAATCCTTTGAACAATCCTAGGTTGGGAACTAGGTTGTTTTTTTCTTGTTTTAACCAAAATCATCATATTGCTTTGTTGATTTCGGGTTTTCCCATTTAAATTAATTAATTAAGTTTCTTAATTAATTAATTAAGTATCCTAGGGTAATTACTAAAGTGCCCTTAAGTTGTTTGGATCGTAACTAACTCTTTGGATCATCCTAGGTTACGTACAAGGTTGTCCCTTTCTTGTCTTAACCGAAATCTGAAAATTTCCTTTTTTATTTTCGATTTTTGCCCTTTTAAATTAATTAATTAATTTGTTAAATTAATCAATTATATAAACTAGGGAAATTACTAAACTACACCTAAGTTTTTAGGAACATAACTAACCTTTTGGACCATCCTTAGTTAGGTACTAGGTTGTCTCTTTAACTAGCACTAAGTTAGTGTCAACCCGGTTTTGGTCCTAGGTTGTCGTGTGCACTAATGGGTCCAATTTGGTTATTCCTGGGTTATTTAGTTATTTAGGGAAGTAGGTTAGAATCTTTATTTTGTAGGGAGGTTAGGCCACACATGGAGTAGTCCCTTGTGCACGTTCCCCCCCCCTAACTACCCTAATCAAATTCGGTTAGGTTAGTCCTCTCATTTGGTAGCTTCTTTACATGTCTTGCACATGTGCTTGCACATGGGTTTGTTGCACTTTCCTAACTAACTATTATTTATGATTCATTTGGGAATGTTTACTTATTGTTCCAAGGATCCTCACTATGTCCTTGGGCACTTCTAAATCTACATGATCATTTTAAATAGTTATGTGCTATGGTTCTAGGCTTGACAATTGGATGCCTAGTACCTAATGGATTGTGTTGTGAATCAAAACAATTTATAATTTTAGCATAGGGTCTTCGTTGCAGGTACAATTCTAAACAAGCTTGGATCATGTTATGCGTACTTGGGTGAATATAGAAATTGGCTAACACCCCTTAGCCAATTTTATATACAATGCCCAATATTTTTCAATATTGGATATTTGGATGCCTATGTACCCCAAATAAGCATTCGTAAAGACCTATTGGTTGTTCACTAGGCATGTAATTTGCTGGAATGTTACAAACACGTCCACCACCAGCCCTTCAAGACCTTCCTTGAGTCTAGGTTTCAATTTGGTTTTGAGAGAGTCTTTCTTGAGAGGGTTTTGAATTTATGAAAATGAAGTCAAATATTAGGTCTTAGTGTTTGAATCCTCTTAATATAACTAAAATACCGTAAAATCTTCTTCCATGTTTCATAAAAGTCTTGGGGTGAATTTACCAAACACCCCAAGCCTTGGCAGAAAATTACAACTTTTACAGGTGCAGCCTATGGCCCCTCGCACATGGGTCATTGCCTAATCGATGCCCCTTAGACGGGCTCCGTCGATTGGGTCTGAGAATCTAACTTTTGCAAGCTTATCTATCCTTGGTGGGCAAATTGATGCCGATGTAGGGGAGTCGTTGGTTGACCAACGGTCTGTCCCTTGTGGCAGTCATTGGTCACTGCTTGGAAGCATCCTGCCTAATGGATGGGTTCCTCTTCTAGGACCCCTTGTGGGTCCTACATGGGGTCGTACCCAGACGTTAAACCCCTATACACAATCGTATATGTCTTAGGAATATCCCACATCAATTTTCATTAAAAAAACAAGTAAAAATCACTAAAACACATGAAGACACACTAGCACTTTCTAAGCACACCTTCCGAACGTCATGGACGTTCTTGGCCGTTTGACCTCAAAAAGTCACCAAATGTAAAACACATCCTAAATACATAATTATAAGACCTTTTAACACAAAAAAAAACTTATGAAACATTCAAAAAGATCTAGTTCACCTTAGTTCGTTTTAGGGTATTACATGCACCTTTAAGCATAGACCACACATCACATACTAGCATAGGAGACAAGATAACTTCAACACTTGCATTCAAGACTCCTAACATTGGCTAGTATCATACATTCATATAGAGTACATAGGTAAGGGTTCATTTACTTATATCACATCATCAATGGAAGCACCTATACCTAACCTTAACATAGTCATTCACATGCTTATAACATTATCAACACAACCTAGATCATACCTAGAATGAAATACTAGGCATAATCTTCACATTGGGTGATCATCAGCATCACTCATTCAAAATATAATTTGCCTTCAAGGCCATGATCACATCACATATACATTAACATTAAAGTAAACACTGCCACCCTAAGTGGACCATACCACACAATGCCATGCAAGGCCAATCATCTAGCAAGTTTATAGAGAAGTAGAGAGAATAAGGCCTATTAACAATTCGTCCAAGATTTGATCATCATTTATCAATTATCATAATTTAACATAAATACATTTATAATACAGTAGCTAAATTTACCATTACATAAATAAAATCATGCTTCATTTACTATAGAATCGAGATCACATTGAATTCATATATTAGCAATCTATAGAAAGTTGAAGAACATAGCTAAATTTACCATTACATAAATAATCATGCTTAATTTATTAATGCTTACAAAATCTTCAATACTTGATCCACATGTATCAATTTCACACAATTCACCATCAATTAGCATATTATGCAGTATCTATAAGCAATTCAACATGCTAGTTTCATAATTCAATCAACCTAGAGTCAAGATCACAATGCCATAATATAGACTAATTTGAGAATTGGAAGGAACATAGGTTCATCATGAAAACGGATTGAAATTAAATTTAGAATCAGTACATAGGCATCAATGCATCATAAGCATGATTTTAAAAACGTTTTGAGAAAGAATTCATGGCTAGATTGAAATATAGAAGGTTTGATCATAGAATTCTCACTGATATATTGGAAGGAACTCCTTAGAAGAAAGGCTGACGAAGAATGAAGGACCACCATACCTCATTGTAGGAGATAACCAATAAATATTCTTGAAGAAACCATGGGAATAGTAGCTCCAAGTTGTTCTTGAGCTTCATCTCCAATGGAGGTTTCTAGATTGGTTTTTTTGCAGAGGGAAATCTAATATTGAATAATGAATTGGGTATGGGGTTTTGATATTAATAACCAACTTAATATAAAAAAAATACCTAAATTAACTTCCTAAGTTCAGGTTAGAATGTGGGGTGAATTTTTCATTAACTCCTTAATTGAAAATTGCACCTGGCAGCATGTTGCTTGCTGTATCGACGCCCACCATCGATGGCTAGTTGACCCATTGATGTGCCGTACTGGCAACCATAGTTTGGGTCCATGGCTTGTTATTTGGGGGATTTAAATTAAAGTATATGTGTGTTATGCCCTCACCCCCATTGACGGGGCATAGGTGCATTGACGAGGCTTCATTTATAGGTGTAGGTCGACACTGCCAAGGGAGTTTCTAGGCAGTCTTTTGGTCCTCCTCTAGGGCTTTTGTAGGTCCCGTGAGGATTATATCCTAGACGTGTCCAACGTATATACATTCGTTAACTTTTTAGGGACCTTACATATGAGTTTCCACCAAAACAAACACGTAAAACATGCCAAGACACACAAAGACACACATGCACGTCTCAAGGCTAACATTCAAACGTCATCGAATGTCCTTGGACGTTTGACCTCCAAATAACTTCAAATTAAACATGCATATTGTCAAACACTTATTTATAATATTTTAAACCTTTTTATACACATGTTAGTCTCTAAGTACCTTAATTCATTTTGAGGGTCCTTATATGGGGGTTACTTGCAATTGAGATCAAGGTCTATAGCAAAGGTAATTTTACATGTTGACATTTTCTATGTAACATTCCAAAAGTTCAAGACCTTAGATAGAGACTAACATGATTATATAAGGTTAGTAACACTTTCATAAGGTCAAAAATAATGTTAATAAACCATTTAGAATGTTTTGGAGTGAAGACCTCAAAAAACTTCCAAGACACTGGGAAGCTAGTCTAATTATATTAACTAGTGAAATGTCCTTAGGTTTCGAGTAGTTTTAGATGTGTTGCATGAGGTATAAAAATTGTAAAGTGACTTTAAATAGGTAAAATAATATATATAAGGATGAATCGTCCAGGTACACTCCCAAGGGTCGCCCTAAGGGTCCACGAAAGGACACCAAACTTTGCTTGGCAAGCTGCCAAAGCAGCAGCAAAATAACTTGAAGAAGAAGAAGACAAATTTCTGTAGTATTTCACATGAATTTATTCGATTAATTTATATTAAGGTATGGTTTATTCACTCTTGCAATTCATTTCCTCAAGAAGTCATTTAAAAGATGATTTCTAAAACACCTAATTCCAAGGGTGTATGACCCAAAAATGTGATAGCGTATCTAGAGACTAACATGTTTTTATTAAGTTTATAAATTCCTAAAATGACTTATAATATGGCTTAGAGTTAGTAAGTAAAGTTTAAAGTGATTTGGAATTCGAACGTCAAGAGACGACCAAAACATTCGACGACTAGTCACCTATGTGTCTCACGGGTCCATGCGTGTTATATACTTTGTGTAATGAGATTATTAAGTGTTATAATGATGTTTAAAGATGTTATATGGAGTTTTGAGAATTTTAAAGGTCAAATGACCAAGAACGTCCAAGCAGTTCGAAAGATAGCCCTTATGACGCTCAACATGTGTCTTGATGGGGCCTGTCCTCTTTGAACGACTTGCAGGCGTTGATTTCTAGTTAAGATCATATGGTAGGTATATAAATTATTAAGGTTTGTATTTACGTGTGAAATGTATGGGTATGACTTCTAAAGGGCCCCGCAGACGGCCCTACAAAAATGACCCAGGGCTGGTTGAGATATTGCCTTGGCAGTGTCAATCGACGGACCAAACGATGTCTAGTTTGTAAAAAACGGCCCGCAGGTGAGTCCTCATTTATTGGTACTTATATATTTCAGGTATCAAGCAAAAATTTGGACAAGGACCAAACGGCGGAAGCCAATGCACGACTTGTCGACTGACAAATGGCATGTAGATGGCTCCGTCGATGGGGGCTTGTAAGTTACTGTCAGCGTCTATTTTAATTAAGGGGTGAATAGGAAATTCAACCCACGTCCTAAACTTATTCTAATAGTATTATTTAGCTACTTTTGGGTGAATATAAGTGATTATAAACGTGATGAACTCCACTCCAATACAACTCACACAAATCGAACTTTTCCCTCCAAAATATTCTCTCTAGTAACCACCATTATTGGTGACGCTCAAGAACAACTAGGATATTGAACTTCCATGGATTAATCATCAAGTTGTATAGATTTTAATGTAGAGAAATTTATGGTGATCCTTCATCGCTAGTTGTCCTTCCATCTAGAGAGTTAATCTCTAAGTTTTCAAAGAGAAAAATCTAATCAAGTTCTTCTTCTTCGTCCTAGCCATGGGTTCTTTCTTCGATTGATTTAAAAAGAATAATATGAATATATTTAGAATTATCTACTTATTTGTACGTGATTTTCAATCCTATTGCATGAGGAACCCATGCATCTTTCACAAAATCGATTTTAGCCTATGTAGGACTTTATGATCTTGATCTTATGCATGTCAATTTGTGATTCAATTATGTCAATATACTTATCTATACTGTATATTATGTATATTAATTGTGAATCATTGATTAATTACCCATGTGAATTAATGCATGAAGGTTTGAACATGCCCTAGCCTAGTCTTCATTATGATCATTGTAATGTGGGTCCTCGATTGATTAAAAAGTGAATTTCAGTTATGTTGTTGTTCTTCTAGATGTTGTTTTAGGCTAATACCATGGTTTAATTGTGGATATAAATATCGTACGATCAATGTAAAGAAGGCTTGGTTTGAATTGATCTAGGTTCTTCTAGTCTATAGAGTGGTAACTTGTGATCTTGATGTTAGGTTAATTGTTATATGAATTGATCATTTTTAATGTCTATAGCTGCTGCCTAGAACATAATATGAGGATGAATTATATGTAATGAATCCAATATTGGTCAATTCATGGTAGTTTGAATAGGATTAACCTATATAAACTTACCTTCCATGAACTCCTAATATGAAGCATGCTTGTGTTGACCAAAATGGAAATTGTAGTAGTGCCTCATATAGACTATGATGTCATTACCTACTTCCTAGCATGTACTTTATTGGTAAAATATGATTGATGATTAAAACTATTGTAAAAGTAATAAGATGGCCTATTGTCTCTACTCTACATTGAATTGATAGTTTAATGCCTTCAATAGTAGCTTGATCTTGAAGTGTTTTAAGTATGATTTCGATTTAACTAAGTCTATGATTAGCTACTGCCTTGGATTGATATTATTGATTAAATAAGATCTATAATTCATGCAAGTGAATTTCGTTGATGATCTATGTCCTTCTACACTCTAGCATGTTAATGCTATGTTGTAATAGTTGTAGCATGGCCTTGTAGTAGCTTATCTAAAAATTTATGTATGATTATGGTACCTTAATCTACTGCCCTATACTTGATTAATTGATAAAAGAATAGCAATGGTCAATGATGACAAAAGGCAGAAGGATTGGTAACAACTCCTCTACTCTTCTTCTTTTCTATTTCTTTATAGTAATGTTGATGAAGCCTTGTATGACATTGTGTGGTATGGTTCGCTTATTATGGTGGTGTTTACTTAATTGTGAATCTTTATATATGTTGAACATGTCCATGAAGGCAAATCGATGAATATATTAACATGTACCTATGATGATACTATGTGAAGCTTATGCCTACTTTCCTATTCTAGTTATGATTTCGGTTATATGGCTATTATGTAAGCATGTGTATATCCATGTTAGGGTAAAGTATAGGTGCTACCATTGATGAGTTAAAAATGGTTAAAAATCTCTTACCTATGTACCCCCATGTGAAAGCATTAATAGCACAAGTTAGGGTCTTAAGTGTAATATGAAGTTGGCTTGTCTCCTATGCTATTTTCTGTTCTGTGGTTTATGCTTGAAAGAGTATTATGGTCTAAGAGGGTGGCTGCTTTAATATGTTGTTGATAGACATTATGTGATCATGTTAACCAATGTACACACACACTCACTTTACATGCATAGTACAAGTAGTATAGGTTAGGTGTTTAACTGAAAGGTAGTTCTTATATTTAATAGTGTATAGTACTATGCATGTTAATATGATTCTTACGAAGGCATTATATGTGTTTACTTTGCTAGGATGACTTGATAGGTGTACTAGTACTGGCAAGGGTATGGGAATTTGCCTATGCATTGCACATGTGTACCTTGATATGATACTTCTAGTTTTGGTTTCTATATGTATGAATATGTATGTTTGAACCTGTGTGTCTTAATGTGTTATGTTAAAGGTTTTCTCACATATATGTATACACAAACACATGTATTAAGACCTAGTAAAGAGAGGGGCCTTAAATGGTGTATTCATGTGTACCCTAAACTAGATGATGCTTTACATATGTTATGTTCATGTGAAGGGATTCTTCTAGATGATTTAGGTTGATGAACTTCAATCTATGACCTATGATTTAAGCATATAAGGGGATTACTCTCCCAAACCTATATTTTATAAAGTAAAAATATAATAAAGGTTTTCAATGAACGGAACTTAGCTTAGCACCGAGTGAACTTGAATATGAGTGTGTGTCCCATACTATGGTAAGAAGGTAGGTCACCATAAATCTCATGAGGTGGTTAACCAAAATGCCTCAATTGGCATAAATAGGTTTTCCATAAGTGAAAAACTACAATGCCTAATCTTGGCATAAAGAGGATTTTCACATGTACCTCCAAGTTCCATAACTATGTTTCTACCATAGGATATTAGCTAGTGGATCCACCTAGAAAGCTATGTCACATTTTATTCTACTTTGGCCGGTAGACCACATCTTTTCGGTGTGGGGTTCTATTACACCGGATTTATGTTTAACATCAATGGTCTATGTCGGTTAAGTCTATAATTTCCCTAAAGTAAAATGGAGAAAGGAAGTAAATGAATAGTACCCTAACAAGAATGACTTAAGGGAGGTTACTTATGATAGGTGGAAGTAGTGAACCCATCTAGACATTGCACAAGTAGCTCCTTATGAATTTCTAGGAAGATGTTCTAATGCATGTTACTATGTAGTGTTCTTTATGCATGGCACTGTCATAGTATTTGACTACTTGTTATTAAGATGTGCATGATATGAGTCTTTATGTGTGATATTGATCTTGTTGACTATATGAAGGTCTTGACTTAACTATGTCTATGTTGTACTATACTTCTATGATGGTATGTGTTGCCTTGTATAGATTGTATGTATGTTTTCTTGTAGCCTTAAGGTGATGCATTGTACCAAGTATCACTTGAGGGTTACTTGGGAAGGTTAATGAAAAAAGAAAAGAAAATAGTTCACTGTTAAAGAAATTGAGCTCACTGTAAAGTGATTCAAATTTGTAATCAATTCGATAAGTTATACTATGAAGTTTTTGGGCTTTGAATATTCTTATATGAAGAATGTGAATGATATAAATTCTACTCTTTAAAGGTTTTATAAAGATTTACTCAAAAGGCATGAAGTATGATTTCAAGAAAATGTCCCTTTTAAATGCATGTTTTTGCATGGTTGCCATACTTAGTGCATTCTTGTACTAATCCCATTCTTCTTTTTTTTTACACAAAGTGTAAGTTATGGATGGCTAAAGTGATGTAAGTATGATTGAGGAGCTTGATATGTGTTTCCCAATCTCAAGGAAAGGAATCCTTAAGTCCAAGGATTTCCTATGTTCTGGTTCACTGTAAAGTCTTAAATATGGTACTTATGTTTATGTCTTAAGGGTCGTGCCCCTAATGTTCTTCAAATTTGTTGAGTCTAAGATGGCAAACAGACTTAGGGTCTAACAATGTATTATGAATTATGTTTTTATACGTATAAGAAGTAAAGTTTCTAGCATATGAGGTGCTATGAAAAGATTTAAATTTTCCGCTAAATTTACTTTGTCGATGCGATGAATGATAACTATGGGCTTTTATAAGACCTCCGAGAGGTTATGTACACCATGTTACTTCTAGGGGGTGATCCCCTGTTGTGACAAACATGGTAAAAGAGCATGAAGTTTTAAAAGTCTTTTAGTGTCCAAGAAGTCTCATATTTCTACACCTAGTAGAGTCTTATATCATTGGTGGTGAGTCGCAACACATCAATTGGTACGAGAGGCTATAAGAAGATAGAAATAAACTCTATAAGATCTCCCTCTTATGTTTTCTTGTCCGGTGGTCTTTTAGATATAATAGTTTGGATGAGAATGTTCTCTATGCTTGAGGCAGAAAAGGTGAGTTTAAATGCTTATCTTGGTTTTATTTTTTTAATGAGTATGTCTGGAGGTGAATTTTGGTATGTTTTGAACATGTGACGCCAATTATGGCTATATATGAAGTTTATGTTAAATAACATGTTATATTGAGGAATGTATGTCAGGATATAGTTAAAGCGTGTTAGATGTTATTATGGTAGAATGAGTTTCTTTTGGGAATAATGTCTTACGCTATGGTTTTACATGATGGTAGACTTATGTTATGATTTGAGCTTGAAATACTTAGTGACTACCTATAGAAGCCTGCTACCCTAAGATTATGTACTTAATGGTGTTCAATGTTTCCTTTTGTATACATCTGGTCCTTGATAAGTTTCCTAGTATGGATTGGAGTCATTTTTATAGACTTGATCCTAGGTGTCATGATAGTATGCTTGTCATGGTAAAGTTTTGTACATCATATTGTCATAATTTTCCTGTCAATTGCCTAAATGTTGCATTTTTGGAATTTGGAAGCATGTTCACTATAATGATAGGCAATTTAATGCAACATTTTGTAAAAATCAACTAAATTGTTCTCTGATTAGATGTTGTAAAAATGTGTATAGAATTGATTTATATAAACATGATAGTGAATGTAATAACGAGAATTGCTATTTGGAATGAAAAATGAGAGTTTTATGGCATGACGAGTCATAGATTTGGTTCTAACTTTTTATTGGGTTGTGAGTCCCTATATGTTGTGGAATTTGTGTTTCCGTAGAGGTTAGGGTAGTATTCTTGTCTTGGTAGGATGTTGATGTGGGCTTTATTGACCTAGAAATTACCTTACTTTAATGTTGAAAGAAAAGAAAGAGTCCTTAAGACTAAGTCTCCTATATTGTTTCCACTAATGATGTATGACCTTGGTTTCTATTGTATTGTATGAAAACCTTATGTAGTTGAATGAGATGGACCTAACTTGATAATTGGAGATAAATGTCCTTGGAGATTAAGTTTAGAATACTTTGGTGTTCCTTGTTGACTTATTGTAAATTCTTTCTAAAGTTGTAATCATTTTTAAGTGATGAAAACAGAGGTTGTTTAGTTAAGATCCTCTTAAGGTGTGGTTAAGTTGATCTTAATTGGGTCTACCCTAAGTAGGGGATGGCGATGGAGTAGTAAGGTTGTGTTGAAAAGAAAGAGTCCTTAAGACTAAGTCTCCTTTATTGTTTCCACTAATGATGTATGACCTTGGTGTCTATTGTATTATATGAAAACCTTATGTAGTTGAATGAGATGGACCTAACTTGATAATTGGAGATAAATGTCCTTGTAGATTAAGTTTAGAATACTTTGGTGTTCCTTGTTGACTTATTGTAAATTCCTTCTAAAGTTGTAATCATTTTTAAGTGATGAAAACAGAGTTTGTTTAGTTAAGATCCTCTTAAGGTGTGGTTAAGTTGATCTTAATTTGGTCTACCCACAGTAGGGGATGGCGATGGAGTTGATCACCTATTCCTGGAATTGAAAATTCTGCTCTGCGTCGTGGAACTAACACGAGGTGTTCTATCTCAAAAGACTTCTTCAAAACCTAAAATAGGCCTCCACATTGCGGACCCAGCTTCAAAATCTTGATTTTTAGTCTTTTATCATGTTTAGCTATCTAGCATCATTCCTAAACAACATGAGATCCTTCTAAACACATACATATCTTAATCTTTGAATCCATTATTCAATTAAAGGATCATTAAGAATCAAGTTAATATCAGTTAAGAGAGAAGTCAAGAGCAGTTAAGGTCAATGTCAAAGAGACGTCAAGAGTTAAGTCAAGATAAGTTCTCAAAAGTTTTCAAAAGTGTTTCACAAACGTTATAACTTTTTCTTAAGACTTTTGTTTCAAAGTTAAGCAAAGAGTTCAGATTTGAAGTTCTTTTCTTCAAAGAAGTATATGGTGACTATGTATTCCCAAAGAGATCTAAAAAATTTTCACAAAATAATAATGGAAATAGAGATTTCCGAAGAGCCTTCGAGATAGTTTTTCAGAGAAGAGTAATCACTATATATATAAAGCAAGAGAGGATTTCGAAGATAGCCTTTGAGCTATGCTTTTGTTCACTAAAATAAAATCATAGAAGAAATATGCTTTTTAACATAAGATCTAGAATATTTTGGGAGTAGCATTGAGAACCGATATGGGGGAGAGTTCAAATAACTCCCAGCCAATATGGGTAGAAAAGAGTCATACTTTTTAGATAAACCCTTTTCAAGTGTACTAGTGGATCCATTTGTCACGTCCCAACCCAAAGGGCCGTGACTAGTGCCCGTTTTGGACACCCACGTACAAACATGCTTAGCATAACCAACTGAAACTAAGACAATATGGAATTTTATCAAATCAAGACAACCCCAACGTCATATATAAAGAGGACCTGTCTCATAAGGAGTTATAACCATACAACCTTAACAACATACGCGAGCCTACAAGGCCGCCACTATCCAAAGCATAATAACATACGTAAGCCGACAAGGCTGCTACTACACAATACACAATGATGTACACAGCCGACAAGGCTGCCCTTGTACAAGCGGACATCCCAAACAAACCATGTCAAGACCATTATCCAAAACATATATATACAACCCACATTGTGTCCACAGACCTCTAAGAGTACAGCAGTGAAACTCGACGGGCGCCATACCCATAGACGAGCATAAGTCTACACAAAAAGTTATGTACCAAAACGACTGGGCTCCGGAACAGTGGAGCTTTCCCAATAAGCAGAGTAAATATCCTAGGAGGGAGGATCACCGAACTATGCGTCTACACCTGCGGGCATGAAACGCAGCCCCCCTTCCCCCGAGTAAAGGGGGGTCAGTACGGACAATGTACTGAGTATGTAAAGCATAAGGTAAAGATGACAGGATACCATATGGCAAGTCGAAATAAAATATCGCTACACATGTATCCTTTTAAGTGAAAATCATGCATATCTTTAACATATAAGGTGCCCAGCTTCCCTAGTAAAGGGCTCGACAAAATAATCATCACATCATCTCCGTCATCATCATCATCATCATAAACATCCTCATCACCAATCATATATATAATATACATACCCGGCCCTCTAGTGAGGAACTCGGTGACATATGCAAGAAACTCCGCACGAACATTACCCGGCCCGGGACTCGGTGAAATGATAAATGACTCTATGCACGAGCAGAATATTATGAGCAACCATATGAAATTAAAATAATTTCTTATAACTCAATAGAACAATCAACGTGAACCAGCAAGGAGTATTACAAAAGATTATTTCACGACCCAACCCAATGGGCCGTGACTAGTGCCCGTTTTGGACACCCATATACAAACCTGCTAAGTATAACCAACTGAAACTACGACAATATGGAATTTAATCAAATCAAGCCAACCCCAACGTCATATATATATATATAAGAGGATTTTTCTCATAAAGAATCATAACCATTCAACCATAACAGCATACGCGAGCTGACAAGGCTGCCACTATTCCAAGCATAATAACATACGTAAGCCGACAAGGCTGCCACTACACAATACACAATGATGTACGCAGCCGAAAAGGCTGCCCCTGTACAAGCGGACATCCCAAACAATCCATGTCCACACCATTATCCAAAACATATATATACAACCCACATAATGTCCACAGACCTCTAAGAGTACATCAGTGAAACTCGACGGGACAGGGCCCCGCCATACCCATAGACGAGCAAAAGTCTACACAAAAGTTATGTACCAAAACGACTGGGCTCCGGAACAGTGGAGCTCTCCCAATCAGCAGAGTAGATATCCTAGGCGGGAGGATCACCGAACTGTGCGTCTACACCTGCTGGCATGAAACGCAGCCCCCCGAGGAAAGGGGGGTCAGTACCGACAATGTACTGAGTATGTAAAGCATAAGGTAAAGATGACAGGATACCAATATGGCAAGTCAAAACAAAATATCGCTACACATGCACCTTTTTAAGTGATAACCATGCATATCTTTAACATATAAGGTGCCCAGCTTCCCTAGTAAGGGACTCGGCAAAATAATCATCACGTCATCTCCGTCATCATCATCATCATAACAATCCTCATCACCAACCATATATATAATATACATACCCGGCCCTCTATTGAGGAACTCGGTGACATATGCAAGAAACTCCGCACGAACATTATTCGGCCCGGGACTCAGTGAAATGAGAAATGACTCTATGCACGAGCAGAATATTATGAGAAACCATATGCAATTAAAATCAATTCTTATAACTCAATAGAACAATCAACGTGAACCAGCAAGGAGTGTTACCAAAGATTAATGTTTTATCAAGATTATGAACCTTTAATACAATATGGAAATTTAAAATCACAATGATTCTAAGAAGCACTACCATAGATATTAGAGATCATCATAGCCTTAGACATAGCCGATATATAGAGGAATAATTGTGGAAGCAAGAATATACGTCACCTAGACGCTCTAGAGGTAAGTATCAAACTTGTCCGTTATTCGCTTATTTTAAAAAGTCATGCCAAACAAAGAAAGAAGGGACAGCGTCACATACCGTATAATCGAGCCGCACGTTCAATATTTACTGCTCGAGCTATTAATCTATAACAAGCAACAATTGTGCCGCAATTAGATAAACATATAGCTTTACTTTCTTGTAAGCTAGCTAATAATCTAACGAAAATTCGGCATCACTTCCCCTAGTTTCCTTACTTCGTCCCAATCCGACAACAACCCAAATTATCCACAGCAATACCAATAACACATAAAACCCAACGAATCATATTAAACAGCCCCCTCCCCAAAACAGTTCCGTCTCAGCAACCATAGAAGCGAAGCAACAACACACCGAGCGATAACTCGTTTCATAATTCGCAACACATCTACCTTATCGTATTCATCCTTTGGACTATATACTCATAATCACATTCAACATATACCTAATGCCAAAATAGAATTTTCCTGCAGTTTGCTTTAATCAAAACAACCCAAGCACCAACACAACACCACTAATAATCCGATTATGGTTTCCGTTCAAAGCTAGCACATTCAATAACTAAAACAAACTTCCTAAGCTACTGGTCACGCCCCGTTCTTAAAATTAATGGATAATTAACAAAGGTATTTTAAAGAACTGACACACCAAACAAGGAGATTACTAACCAAATTATTTACAGCTGCTGGCCAAGAGTTGCAGGGTTGGTTTCTCCATTTCAATGGCTGCCTAAGACAAGTGGTGAAGAAGAAGATGATATGCAGCAATGCATTTCACCAATTTATTTAGCATGGAGTGGATTTCTCCACCTCATTTAATAGTATGAAGTGGAGGCAGCCCCCCTCTACACCTGTCCACTAAGGCCAGCTCACAATTGATCCCTTTATAATTTTTGCCTTGAGTGGTGGGGCCCACTGGATTAAATTAATTCTAGTCAGCCACCAATTATGAGTGGTGGGGCCTATTTGATTAAATCAATCCAAATTAGCCTTTAATTAATCCCTCACTTAAAGTTAATGACACTTACATTAGCCAACTCATATTTAATATCACATTTGGAAATAACATCCTTGCCTTATATTTCTTTAATCACTTGGAACTTAAAATAAAATCTCATTCCCGGGACTTACGTCTACTAGATCACGATGCACACTACGTATATAAAAAAACGAGGCATAACATCCTTCCCCCCTTAGGAACATTCGTCCTCGAATGTTAAGTTAGCGTCTTGCAAAAACATATTCCAGCGAGGTCTCTCTAAAAGTTATACCTATCAACCAGCATTCCGTAACTTACAGATGCCTCACAGCTACATAATCTCATTATTTATCAATATAGTCAAGCTAGGAATTGAATTACCTACAGGTACGGGGAACAAGTAAGGATACTTATTCTTCATTTCGTCTTCTGCTTTCCAAGTCATCTCATCCCTATTGTTATTTTGCCACAACACTTTGACGGAAACCACATCCTTAGTACGTAACCTTCTAACCTGACGATCAAGTATAGCCACGGGTTTCTCCTCATATGACAACTCCTCTGTTAACTGAATATCATCTACGGGGAATATTCTAGAAGGATCACCAATACATTTATGTAGCATCAATACATGGAAGACTGGATGTACCGCCTCCAAATCAGATGGTAGATCTAACTCATAGGCAACCTTTCCTATCCTACGGACTGAGCTTCCCCTTCCTGCCAAATCTCATCACACCCCTCATGGGTGATACCTTCAGGAATACCTAGTCATTAATCTGAAACTCCAAATCTCGACGCCGATTATCTGCATATGACTTCTGTCGACTCTGGGCTGCTAATAATCTTTCTTGAATAAGCTTCACCTTGTCAACACCTTGCTGAATCATATCCGAGCCTAATAACTTAGTCTTGCTAACATCAAACCAACCAATAGGTGATCTGAACTTCCTCCCATATAAGGCCTCGTACAGTGCCATCTGGATACTAGAATGGTAGCTATTATTATAGGCAAACTCAATGAGCGGCAAGTGGTCATCCCAGCTACCTTTGAAGTCAATAATACAGGACCGCAACATATCTTCTAGTGTCTGAATAGTACGCTCAGCCTGCCCATCAGTTTGAGGGTGAAAAGCTGTGCTAAGGTTTACCCGTGTCCCCAATCCCTTCTGAAACGATCTCCAAAAGTTGGCTATAAATTGAGCTCCTCTGTCTGATATAATGGACGTGGGAACCCCATGAAGTCTCACTATCTCCCTGACATATAACCTCGCATAATCTTCAGCCGAATAAGTAGTCCTGACTGGAAGAAAATTGGCCGATTTCGTCAGCCTATCTACAATAACCCATATAGAGTCATACTTCCGTTGAGTCAGAGGTAAGCCTGTAATGAAGTCCATATTAATCATCTCCCATTTTCAAGTCGGGATCTCTATCTCATGTAATAATCCACCAGACTTTTGATGTTCGATCTTGACTTATTGACAATTTGGGTACTAAGCAACAAACTCCGCTATGTCCTTTTTCATGCCATCCCACCAATATAAGCATCTGAGGTCATGATACATTTTTGTTGACCCTGGGTGAATAGAATAACGTGCAGAGTGTGCCTTTCCCATAACCTGCCGTCGTAGCCCCGCTGTATCGGGTACACACAATCTGCCTTTATATCGTAACACTCCGTCAGGTGTAACCTTAAATAGGGTCTTTTCCTTTTGAAGAGCTGCATCTCCATACTGTGCCAGAATAGGGTCCTTGTATTGATATCTCTTTACCTCACCTATGATTGAGGACTCAGCAACCTCTCGAATAGAAACTCCACTATCTTCCAAATTAGCTAGACGGACTCCAAGGCTGGATAGCCGTTGAATCTCCCGAACCATATCCCTCCTTTCTGGTTGTACATCTGTCAAGCTACCCATGGACTTATGGCTAAGAGCATCTGCTACAACATTCTCTTTCCCTGGATGATATAAAATATCAACATCATAATCCTTTAGCAACTCTAACCACCACCTCTGTCGTAAGTTCAGCTCCTTCTGTTTAAAGATATATTGGAGACTCTTATGATCTGTATAAATGTCCACATGGACGCTATATAAATAATTTCTCCATATTTTCAAGGCATGAACAACGACCGCTAACTCCAGATCGTGAGTACGATAGTTCTTTTCATGCTTCCAAAGCTGTCGTGAGGCATAGGCTATAACTTTGCCATGCTGCATCAATACACATCCTAGCCCAACACCCAAAGCATCACAATAAATAACATAGCCGTCTGGTCCCTCCGGAAGAGTTATGATTGGAGCCGTAGTCAATTTGTCTTTCAATAGCTGGAAGCTTTGCTCACAAGCATCAGTCCACTTGAACTTGGCAGCCTTTTGAGTTAGCCTTGTAAAAGGCGCTGAAATTGAGGAAAACTTTTCTAAGAATCTTCTGTAATATCCTGCAAACCCCAGAAAGCTACGTACCTCAGTAGGTGTCGTAGGTCTGGGCCGAGTCTTTACCGCCTCAATCTTCTTCGTGTCTACCCGAATACCATCAGCTCCAATAATATGCCCCAAGAATGCCACTGAAGTCAACCAGAACTCGCACTTAGAAAATTTAGCATACAACTTATGGTGCTGAAGCACCCTAAGTACCGTTCTTAAATGGTCTGCATGCACCTCTTCTGAACGTGAATAGACCAGAATATCGTCTATAAATACAATAACAAACAAATCAAGGAATGGTTTAAATACTCGATTCAGTAAACCCATGAACACCGCTGGAGCATTAGTCAGCCCAAAAGACAGCACTCTAAACTCATAATGCCCATATCGGGTCCAGAATGCCGTCTTTGGAATATCTGCCTCCCTTACCCGCACCTGATGATAACCTGACCGCAAGTCTATCATTGAAAAACACTTTGCCCCCTGCAACTGGTCAAATAGATCGTCAATCCTTTGGAGGGGATACCTTAGTTTTATTGTTACTTTGTTTAACTGCCTATAATCAATGCACATCCGCAACGACCCATCTTTCTTCCTCACAAACAGTACCGGTGCTCCCCAAGGTGACGTACTAGGCCTGATGAAGCCCTTTTCTAGAAAATCCTTCAATTGCTCTTTCAATTCTTTCAACTCAGCAGGTGCCATTCTATAAGGAGGTATAGATATAGGCTGGCTATCTGGAAGTACATCTATAGTAAACTCTATCTCCAGTTCTGGAGGAAGGCCTGGAAGTTTCTCGGGGAATACATCGGGAATTTCATTAACTACCGGGATTGATTGAAGAGTCGGTGCCTCTTCCTTTATGTCATGCACCCGAATCAGATGGTAAATATTGCCTTTTCTAACCATCTTCCTGGCCTTGAGGTATGAAATGAACTTACCTTTCGGCGATACTGTACTTCCCTTTCCCTCTATAATCGGTTCCCCTAGAAATTGAAATCGAACTATCTTTCCTCTACAATCAACATTAGCATAACAAGAAGCTAACCAATCCATGCCCATGATAATATCAAACTCAATCATATTTAACTCAATCAGATCTGCTATGGTACTACGACTATATATAACTACTAAACAATTCCTATATACTCGCGTAGATATGACACAATCTCCTACAGGTGTAGCTACCTCAAATGGTTCTATCAACTCAGACTCTATTCCGATCCTACTAGTAACAAAGGGAGATATATATGATAAGGTGGAACCTGGGTCTATCAATGCATACACACTTCGAGAGAATAGTGGTAATATACCTGTGATCACATTAGGTGACGCCTCCTGATCTTGCCTATTAGTCAAAGCATATATACGGTTTGAGGGACCGCTAGAACTGGAAACTCCACCACGTCCTTTACCACAGCCTGTTGGCGCCTGAATACCCTGCCCCGTTGGGCGCATAGCCACAGAAGAAGATGAACCAGCGACGGACCCTGTAGGCTGTGCCATTCCACCTACAAAACTTCTAAGGTGACACTCCCTCATAGTATGGCCCTGATGGCCGCAAGAAAAACACGCACCTTTTGCCCAACGACATTCCCTAGGATGGGACTTACCACAACGAGAACACCGAGGCAAAGGTGGCCTCGACTGGCTAAAACCCCTGCCCTTCTGTGACCCGGACGCCCTAGAGCTCTGACCAACTTCCGAATATCCCATACGATCGAACCCCCTACCCATGAAACGTGGGGGTGCACTCTGTGCTGGCTGGGAAGAAAATCTAACATGCTGCTTAGACTGCCCGCTTCGAAACTCATCAGCCACAATAGTAGGCGCATGCCTAGCCAATGAATCAAACTCGAGGCTATACTCTCGAATGCTCCTGTCATTTTGCTTCAAACGCATGAATCTATCGACTCTAGCTCGCTTCATCTCTGGAGGCAGGAACTGGCCCTGGAAAGCCTCCACAAATTCATCCCATACCGCTGGAGGAGCACCCTCACCCCTAGATAACTCCCAAGAGTCATACCAATTAATAGCTACATCCCGCAAACGATACGTAGCCAACTCAAAAGACTCGGTCTCCGAAGCCTTGATTATCCTCAATGTACGCTGCATCTGACGAATAAACTCTTGCGGATCATCCTGGGGCCTTGACCCAAAGAACTCTGGAGGATTACAACTTAATAAGTCACGAGCCCTTAAGCTATCAGATCTGTCCGCATGATCAACTCCTAGTCCATGCCTGCGAGCCTGATCTGCCACTAATCTAGTCAGCAATTGAACTGCATCTCTCATGGCCCTATCCTCCGCCCCTAACTGAGGAGCTGGAGGTTCAGGTGTTGGGGCTTCGGGGGCTGGTGGTGTCCCCCGAACTGGAGCTGCTGCTGATCTAAGCTCCGCTGGCGGTGGCGGCGTAGCAGAGCTCTCTGACTGGAGCATAATACCATGCATAGACTGGGCACGGGCCCTAGTAACTCTCCGAGTCTGACTAGTACCTTCTGCTACCGATTTTCCGTTCTGGGCGGCTGTCGCTTTCTTTGGAGGCATAGCTGAAAACACACGGATTCGTTAGAGAGGGATTATCCTGTTGATATAGCTCTATCGCACGATCTAGAATAAGAAGAAAGAATGACATCCTAAATGTCCTGTAGCTTCCTGTTTATAGATGCGGTGCACAACACATCGATAAACAAGACTCTACTAGACACGGTCTGTAGACACTTCCGAGGAAGAACCGCTCAGATACCACTCTTTGTCACGACCCAACCCGATGGGCCGTGACTAGTGCCCGTTTTGGACACCCACAAACAAACGTGCTAAGTATAACCAACTGAAACTAAGACAATATGGAATTTATTCAAATCAAGCCAACCCCAACGTCATACATATATAAGAGGACCTGTCTCATAAGGAGTCATAACTATTCAACCATAACAGCATACGCGAGCCGACAAGGCCGCCACTATTCCAAGCATAATAACATACGTAAGCCGACAAGGCTGCCACTACATAATACACAATAATGTATGCAGCCGAAAGGGCTGCCCCTGTACAAGCGGACATCCCAAACAAACCATATCCACACCATTATCCAAAACATATATATAAAATCCACATAACGTCCACAGACCTCTAAGAGTACATTAGTGAAACTCGATGGGACAGGGTCCCGCCATACCCATAGATGAGCAAAAGACTACACAAAAGTTATGTACCAAAACGACTGGGCTACGGAACAGTGGAGCTCTCCCAATTAGCAGAGTAGATATCCTAGGCAGGAGGATCACCAAACTGTGCGTCTACACCAGCGGGCATGAAACGCAGCCCCTCGAGGAAAGGGGGGTCAGTACGGACAATGTACTGAGTATGTAAAGCATAAGGTAAAGATGACAGGATACCAATATGGCAAGTCGAAACAAAATATCGCTACACATGCACCCTTTTAAGTGAAAATCATGCATATCTTTAACATATAAGGTGCCGAGCTTCCCTAGTAAGGGACTCGGCAAAATAATCATCACGTCATCTTCGTCATCATCATCATCATAAGCATCCTCATCACCAATCATATATATAATATACATACCCGGCCCTCTAGTGAGGAACTCAGTGACATATGCAAGAAACTCCGCACGAACATTACCCGGCCCGGGACTCGGTGAAATGATAAATGGCTCTATGCACGAGCAGAATATTATGAGCAACCATATGCAATTAAAATCATTTCTTATAACTCAATAGAACAATTAACGTGAACCAGCAAGGAGTATTACCAAAGATTAATGTTTTATCAATATTATTAACCTTTAATACGATATGGAAATGTAAAATCCCAATGACTCTATGAAGCACTACCATATATATTAGAGATCATCATAGCCTTAGACAGAGCCGATATATAGAGGAATAATTGTGGAAGCAAGAATATACGTCACCTAGACGCTCTAGAGGTTAGTATAAACCTGTCCGTAATTCGCTTATTTTAAAAAGTCATGCCAAACAAAGAAAGTAGGGACAGCATCACATACCATATAATCGAGCCGCACGTCCAATATTTACTGCTCAAGCTATTAATCTATAACAAGAAACAATCGTGCCGCAATTAGATAAACGTCGCGCTTTACTATCTTGTAAGCAAGCTAATAATCTAACGAAAATCCGACAGCACTTCCCCTATTTTCCTTACTTTGTCCCAATCCGACAACAACCCAAATTATCCACAACAATACCAATAACACATATAACCCAACAAATCATATTAAACAGCCCCCTCCCAAATACAGTTCCGTCTCGGCAACCATAGCAGCGGAGCAACGACATATCGAGCGATAACTCGTTTTATAATTCGCAACACGTCTACCTTATCATTTTCATCCCTTGGAGTATATACTCATAATCACATTTAACATATACAACACCAAACAGAATTTTCCCACAGTTTGCTTTGATCAAAATAGCCCAAGCACCAACACAACACTACTAATAATTCGATTATGGTTTCCATTCATACTTAGCACATTCAATAACTAAAACAAACTTCCTATGCTACTGGTCACGCCCCTTTCTTAATATTAATGGATAATTAACTAGATATTCTAAAGAATTAACACACCAAGCAAGGAGATTACTCACCAAATTATTTGCAGCTGCTGGCCAAGAGTTGCAGGGTTGGTTTCTCCATTTCCATGGCTGCCTAAGCCAAGTGGTGAAGAAGATGATATGCAGCAATTTATTTAGTATGGAGTGGATTTCTCCACCTCATTTATAATATGAGGTTGAGGCAGCCCCCCTCTAAACGTGTCCACTAAGGCCAGCTCCCAATCTGATCCCTCTTTAATTTTTGCCTTGAGTGGTGGGGCCCACTGGATTAAATTAATCCTAATCAGCCACTAATTATAAGTGGTGGGGCCCACTGGATTAAATTAATCCTAATCAGCCACTAAATATAAGTGTTGGGGCCCACTAAATTAAATTAATCCTAATCATCCACTAATTAATCCCTCACTTAAAGTTAATGGCACTTACATTAGCCAAATCATACTTAATATCACATTTGGAATTAACATCCTTGCCTAATATTTCTATAATCACTTGGAACCTAAAATAAAATCTCATTCCCCGGACTTACGTCTACTAGATCATGACGCGCACTACGTATAAAAAAAATACGAGGCATAACATCCTTCCCCCCTTAGGAACATTTATCCTCGAATTTTAAGTTAGCGTCTTACAAAAACAAATTCCAGCGAGGTCTCTCTAACAGTTATACCTATCAACCTGCATTCCGTAACTTACATATGCCTCACAGAGTCATAACTTACTACATAATCTCGTTTATTAATCAATTTAGTCAATCTAGGAATTGAATTACCTGCAGGTATGGGGAACAAGTAAGGATACTTATTCTTCATTTCGTCTTCCGCTTCCCAAGTCATCTCCTCCCTATTATTATTTTGCCACAACACTTTGACGGAAGCCACATCCTATGTACGTAACCTTCTAACCTGGCGATCAAGTATAGCTACGGGTTTCTCCTTATATGACAACTCCTTTGTTACCTGAACATCATCTACGGGGAATACTCTAGAAGGATCACCAATGCATTTACGTAGAATCGATACATGGAAGACTGGATGTACCGCCTCCAAATAAGATGGTAGATTCAACTCATAGGCAACCTTGCCTATCCTACGAACAATCTGATAAGGCCCAATGTATCTCGGACTGAGCTTCCCCTTCCTGCTGAATCTCATTACACCTCTCATGGGTGATACCTTCAGGAATACCCAGTCCCAATCTGAAACTCCAAATCTCGACGCCGATTATCTTCATATGAATTCTGTCGACTCTGGGCTGCTAATAATCTTTCTTGAATAAACTTCACCTTGTCAACAGCTTGCTGAATCACATCCGGGCCTATTAACTTAGTCTCTCCAACATCAAACCAACCAATAGGTGATCTACACTTCCTCCCATATAAGGCCTCGTACGGTGCCATCTGGATACTAGAATGGTAACTATTATTATAGGCAAACTCAATTAGCGGCAAGTGTTCATCCCAGCTACCTTTGAAGTCAATAATACAGGCCCGCAACATATCTTCTAATGTCTGAATAGTACGCTCAGCCTGCCCATCAGTCTGAGGTTGAAATGTTGTGCTAAGGTTCACTTGTATCCCCAATCCCTTCTGAAACGATCTCCAAAAGTTTGCTGTAAATTGAGCTCCTATGTCTGATATAATGGACGTGGGAACCCCATGAAGTCTCACTATCTCCCTGACATATATCCTCGCATAATCTTCAGCTGAATAAGTAGTCCACACTGGAAGAAAATGGGCCGATTTCATCAGCCTATCTACAATAACCCATATAGAGTCATACTTCCGTTAAGTGTGAGGTAAGCCTGTAATGAAGTCCATATTAATCATCTCCCATTTCCAAGTCGGGATCTCTATCTCCTCTAATAATCCACTAGGCTTTTGATGTTCGATCTTGACTTGTTGACAATTCGGGCACTGAGCAACAAACTCCGCTATGTCTTTTTTAATGCCATCCAACCAATATAAGCATTTGAGGACATGATACATTTTCTTTGACCCTGGGTGAATAGAATAATAGACAGAGTGTGCCTCTCCCATAACCTGCCGTTGTAGCCCCGCAATATCGGGTACACACAATCTTCCTTCATATCGTAACACTCCGTCAGGTGTAACCTTAAATGGGATCTTTTCCTTTTAAAGAGCTGCATCTCTATACTGTGCCAGAATATGGTCCTTGTATTGGTGTCTCTTTACCTCATCTATGATTGAGGACTCAGCAACCTCTCAAATAGAAACTCCACTATCTTCTTAGTTATCCAAACGGACTCCAAGGCTGGATAGCCGCTGAATCTCCCGAACCATATCCCTCCTTTGTGGTTGTACATCTGTCAAGCTACCCATGGACTTACGGCTAAGAGCATCTGCTACAATATTCGCTTTCCCTGGATGATATAAAATATCAACATCATAATCCTTTAGCAACTCTCACCACCGCCTCTGTCGTAAGTTCAGCTCCTTCTGTTTAAAGATATATTGGAGACACTTATGATCTGTATAGATGTCCACATGGACACCATATAAATAATGACTCCACATCTTCAAGGCATGAACCACGACCACTATCTCCAGAACGTGAGTAGGATAGTTCTTTTCATGCTTCCAAAGCTGTCGTGAGGCATAGGCTATAACTTTGCCATGCTGCATCAATACACATCCTAGCCCAACACCCAAAGCATCACAATAAATAACATAGCCGTCTGGTCCCACCGGAAGAGTTAGGATTGGAGCCCTAGTCAATTTGTCTTTCAATAGCTTGAAGCCTTGCTCACAAGCATCAGTCCACGGGAACTTGGCTGCCTTTTGAGTTAGCCTTGTCAAAGGCACTGAAATTGAGGCAAGCTTTTCTACGAATTTCCTATAATATCATGCTAACCCCAGATACCTCAGTAGGTGTCGTAGCTCTGGGCCAAGTCTTTACCGCCTCAATCTTCTACGTGTCTACCCGAATACCATCAGCTCCAATAATATGCCCCAAGAATTCCACTGAAGTCAACCAGAACTCGCACTTAGAAAATTTAGCATACAACTTCTGGTGCTGAAGCACCCTTAGTACCGTCCTTAAATGGTCTGCATGCTCCTCTTCTGAACGTGAATAGACCAGAATATCGTCTATAAATACAATAACAAACATATCAAGGTATGGTTTAAATACTCGATTCATGAAATGCATAAACACCGCTGGAGCATTAGTCAGCCCAAAAGACAGCACTCAAAGCTCATAATGCCTGTATCGGGTCCGGAATGCCATCTTTGGAATATCTGCCTCCCTTACCCGCACCTGATGATTACCTGACCACAAGTCTATCATTGAAAACACTTTGCACCCTGCAACTGGTCAAATAGATCGTCAATCCTTTGGAGGGGATACCTGTTCTTTATTGTTACTTTGTTCAACTGCCTATAATCAATGCACATCCGCAGCGACCCATCTTTCTTCCTCACAAACAGTATCGGTGCTCCCCAAGGTGACGTACTAGGCATGATGAAGCCCTTTTCTAGCAAATCCTTCAATTGCTCTTTCAATTCTTTCAACTCAACAGGTGCCATTCTATAAGGAGGTATAGATATAGGCTGGGTATCTGGCAGTACATCTATAGTAAACTCTATCTCCCATTCTGGAGGAAGGCCTGGATGTTCCTCGGGGAATACATCGAGAATTTCATTAACTAGCGGGATTGATTGAAGAGTCGGTGCCTCTTCCTTTATGTCATGCACCCGAATCAGATGGTAAACATTGCCTTTTCTAACCATCTTCCCGGCCTTAAGGTATGAAATGAACTTACCTTTCGGCGATACTGTACTTCCCTTTCACTCTATAATCGGTTCCCCTAGAAATTGAAATCGAACTATCTTTCCTCTGCAATCAACATTAGCATAACAAGAAGCCAACCAATCCATGCCCATGATAATATCAAACTCAATCATATTTAACTCAATCAGATCTGCTATGGTACGATGACTATATATAACTACTGAACAATTCCTATATACTCGCGTAGATATGACAAAATCTCCTACAGGTGTAGCTACCTCAAATGGTTCTATCAACTCAGACTCTATTGCGATCCTACTAGCAACAAAGGGAGATATATATGATAAGGTGGAACCTGGGCAATGCATACACACTTCGAGAGAATAGTAATAATATGCCTGTGATCACATTAGGTGACGCCTCCTGATCCTGCCTATTAGTCAAAGCATATATACGGTTTGAGGGACCGCTAGAACTGGAAACTCCACCACGTCCTTTACCACGGCCTGCTGGCGCCTGAATACCCTGCCCCGTAGGGCGCATAGCCACAGAAGAAGATGAACCAGTAACAGACTCGGTAGACAGTGCCATACCACCTGCACTACCTCTAAGGTGACACTCTCTCATAGTATGGCCCTGACGGCCGCAAGAAAATCATGCACCTTTTGCCCAACGACATTCCCTAGGATGGGATCTACCACAACAAGAACACTGAGGCAAAGGTGGCCTCGACTGGCTCAAACCCCTGCCCATCTGTGACCCGGATGCCCTAGAGCTCTGACCAGCTTCCGAATATCCCGTACGATCGAACCCCCTACTCATGAAACGTGGGGGTGTACTATGTGCTGGCTGGGAAGAAAATCTAACATGCTGCTGAGACTGCCCGCTTCGAAACTCCTCAGGATAACCTGCTGATCTAGCCCTCTTATGCTGGCCTCTATTATAATCTCTATCTAGCTGACGTTCCCGGTGCCGATCCTCTACACCCTGTGCATATGCCTGCACCCGAGCAATATCCATACCTGGCTGAAGAGTCACTGTCATACAACCATAATTCATATAACGATCCAATCCCATCACATAACGATGTACCCTGTCTGCCATATCAGCCACAATAGTAGGCGCATGCCTAGCCAATGAATCAAACTCGAGGCTATACTCTCGAATGCTCCTGCCATTTTGCTTCAAACGCATGAATCTATCGACTCTAGCTCGCTTCATCTCTGGAGGCAGGAAGTGGCCCTGGAAAGCCTCCACAAATTCATCCCATACTGCTGGAGGAGCACCCATACCCCTAGATAACTCCCAAGACTCATACCAATTAATAGCTACATCCTGCAAATGATACGTAGCAAACTCAACAGACTCGGTCTCTGAAGCCTTGATTATCCTCAATGTACGCTGCATCTGACGAATAAACTCTTGCGGATCATCCTGGGGCCTTGACCCAAAGAACTCTGGAGGATTACAACTTAAGAAGTCAGGAGCCCTTAAGCTATCAGATCTGTCCGCATGATCAACTCCTAGTCCATGCCTGCGAGCCTGATCTGCCACTAATCTAGTGAGCAATTGAACTGCATCTCTCATGGCCCTATCCTCCGGCCCTGATTGAGGAGCTGGAGGTTCAGGTGTTGGGGCCTCGGGGGCTGGTGGTGTCCCCCGAACTGGAGCTGCTGCTGGTCTAAGCTCCGCTGGCAGTGGTGGTGTAGCAGAGCTCTCCGACTGGAGCATAATACCATGCATAGACTGGGCACGGGCCCTAGTAACTCTCCGGGTCTGACTAGTACCTTCTGCTACCGATTTTCCGTTCTGGGCGGCTGTCGCTTTCTTTGGAGGCATAGCTGAAAACACACGGATTCGTTCGAGAGGGATTATCCTATTTATATAGCTCTATCACACGATCTAGAATAAGAAGAAAGAATGACATCCTAAATGTCCTGTAGCTTCCTGTTTATAGATGTGGTGCACAACACATCGATAAACAAGACTCTACTACACACGGTCTGTAGGCACTTCCGAGGAAGAACCGCTGTGATACCACTCTTTGTCACGACCAAACCCGATGGGCCGTGAGTAGTGCCCGTTTTGGACACCCACATACAAACCTGCTAAGTATAACCAACTAAAACTAAGACAATATGGAATTTAATCAAATCAAGCCAACCCCAACGTCATATATATATAAGAGGACCTGTCTCATAAGGAGTCATAATCATTCAACCATAACAGCATACGCGAGCCGACAAGGCCGCCACTATTCCAAGCATAATAACATACGTAAGCCGACAAGGCTGCCACTACATAATACACAATGATGTACGCAGCCGAAAGGGCTGCCCCTGTACAAGCAGACATCCCAAACAAACCATGTCCACACCATTATCCAAAATATATATATACAACCCACATAATGTCCAAAGAACTCTAAGAGTACATTAGTGAAACTCGATGGAACAGGGCCCCGCCATACCCATAGACGAGCAAAAGACTACACAAAAGTTATGTACCAAAATGACTGGGCTCCGGAACAGTGGAGCTCTCCCAATCAGCAGAGTAGATATCCTAGGCAGGAGGATCACCGAACTGTGCGTCTACACCTGCGGGCATGAAACGCAGCCCCCCAAGAAAAGGGGGTCAGTACGGACAATGTACTAATTATGTAAAGCATAAGGTAAAGATGACAGGATACCAATATGGCAAGTCGAAACAAAATATCGCTACACATGCACCCTTTTAAGTGAAAATCATGCATATCTTTAACATATAAGGTGCCCAGATTCCCTAGTAAGGGACTTGGCAAAATAATCATCACGTCATCTTCGTCATCATCATCATCATAAGCATCCTCATCACCAATCATATATATAATATACATACCCGGCCCTCTAGTGAGGGACTCGGTGACATATGCAAGAAACTCCGCACGAACATTACCAGGCCCGGGATTCGGTGAAATGATAAATGACAAATCATTTCTTATAACTCAATAGAACAATCAACGTGAACCAGCAAGGAGTATTACCAAAAATTAACGTTTTATCAAGATTATGAACCTTTAATACGATATGGAAACGTAAAATCTCAATGACTCTAAGAAGCACTACCATAGATATAAGAAATCATCATAGCCTTAGACATGGCCGATATATAGAGGAATAGTTGTGGAACCAAGAATATATGTCACCTAGACGATCTAGAAGTAAGTATTAAACCTGTCCATTATTCGCTCATTCTTAAAAGTCATGCCAAATAAAGAAAGAAAGGATAGTGTTACATACAGTATAGTCGAGCCGCACGTCAAATATTTACTGCTCAAGCTATTAATCTATAACAAGCAACAATCGTGCCGCAATTAGATAAACGTCGCGCTTTACTACCTATTGTAAGTGAGCTAATAATCTAACGAAAATCCTGTAGCACTGCCCCTATTTTCCTTACTTCGTCCCAATCCGACAACAACCCAAATTATCCATAGCAATACCAATAACACATATATCCCAACGAATCATATTAAAAAGCGCCCCCCCCCCAAAACAGTTCCGTCTCGGCAACCATAGTAATGAAGCAACGACACACCGAGCGAGAACTTGTTTTATAATTTGCAACACATCTACCTTATCGTATTCATCCTTTGGAGTATATACCCATAATCACATTAACATATGCATAACGCCAAAACAAAATGTCCCGCAGTTTGCTTTAATAAAAATAGCCCAAACACTAACACGACAGCACTAATAATCCGATTCTGGTTTCCGTTCATACTTAGCACATTCAGTAACTAAAATAAACTTCCAAAGCTACTGGTCACACCTCCTTCTTAAACATTAATGGTTAATTAACAAAGGTATTCAAAGGAATTAACACACCAAGAAAAGAGATTACTAACCAATTTCTTTGCAACTGCTGGCCAAGAGTTGCATGGTTGGTTTTCTCCATTTCCATGGCTGCCTAAGCCAAGTGGTGAAGAAGATGGTATGTTGCAATGCATTTCACCACCCATTTATAATATGAAGTGGAGGCAACCCCCCTCTACACGTGTCCCACTAAGGCCATCTCCTAATCTGATTCCTTTTAATTTTCCTTGAGTGGTGGGGCCCACTAGATTAATTTAATCCTAATCAGCCACTAATTAATCTCTCACTTAAAATTAATGGCCCTTACATTAGCCAAATCATACTTAATACCAAATTTGGAATTAACATCCTTGCCTAATCTTTCTTTAATCACTTGGAACTTAAAATAAAATCTGATTCCCCGGACTTACATCTACTAGTTCATGACGCGCACTACGTATTAAATACGAGGCATAACAAAGACTTCCCCATCTTCCTTCAGCAGCTTCACTATGATGCCACCTAGGGATTGTCACAGGCACGACAGACTGTCAAAAGCTCCGTAGGTGATACTTTTCTGCATTGCTTACTCAAAAACTTTCGCATTCATCTTTAGACGGATTTCCTGCAAATAAAGAGAAACTTACATAAAAATTAATACAAAAAGGCTTTTGGACACACACTAAACTTAAGGAAAAAGCATTAAAAATACCGTGAAACCACGGTATATCAACACCCTCAACTTAAATTTGTTGCTTGTCCTCAAGCGACGCACTATGACTCATTACAAAATCTTTGTAAATAGTATCCATGTCTTATCTGTCGCAATCATTTGGCTATCAATCCTGATCATTCTCATCATATTTATGCATGCTATCACTATTAGGCTTGAATTATGTGGAATCAGACCATGACACAAACTCACCACACACTAACACCTATCCTCTTCAATTTCTCGCCGAGGTGCTAATATTTTCGGTATTGCAACTAGTACCTCACTTCAAAACAATATCCTCATTTTTCACACAATGATTTTAGTTTGAGTATAAGGATTACTTTTCAACACTGACTCTCAGAACAGATTCACAACTCAATCATACATATTTCCATAAGTTTGCCCTTATTTTCACTACTTTAAGTTCTCTATACAACTTTTAACATCACTATAGGACTTTTTTAGCTTGTAACATAGGCTCATGGTCAGGTAGGGTATATTTAGGTATACTTTAGTGACTTTTTGCCCTCCTTGACATATCGGCTGAACATACTACTTTTTATAATTTTATTTCGCTCAGTTTCTCATATCCTTTAACCTTGCTATTTTCCCTTCTTTCTTCATTTGTGTAAGTGACTCTCCTATTTTCTTGCTTGTATTTATTATATTTTTTTATTTTTTTATGTTTTTTTAATTTCACTTTTCTTTCAACTGGTTCTTGAGTCACTTTACTTTTGCTCTTTCTCTCTCTTTGTTCTTTCAACTCCACTTTCCAGAGCATTCCTGATAATAGAGGCTTTGCCATTAGTCAAAGTACACAATACCCAAAGTTGGGCTGGGCCATAAAGAGGGTATTTACGGCATTAGCCACTCTCAACTTATGCTTTTGGCATAAGCTAAGGTGCACATGTCCAAGGAGGGACCAGGGCCAACACATTATTCCCATAAAAGATCAATTGGGGTGAAAAAGAAAGGTCTAGTTTAAGCTCAAATCATTTGGGTCAAAGAAGGATTAAATTCATTTGTTTTTTTTATTTAGGCTAAAAATGGGCTATATTGAACAAGGGCCTATGATCCTTTTTTAATTGTCTATTATAGCTTACTTTTAGCAGGACTAACCAGGCAAGTTCTAGCTCAGTACAAATAGTGGACTATTCAAATCTTCCTCACACTCACTTGACATCTCATAACTCTACCAGATTATCAGACACCTAGTTTGAATTTTAGACTTAGGGTCATGTAGTGGTGTATCTCTATGTCATTCTTAGAGCCACACATTTATCAATTACTATGCCTAGTCATGCATCATTTTCATTTCATTAGGATATCATTTTATCCATCATGCTTCAGAGTTAAACTATGTACACAAGATATAGACATGCCGGTTCAACAGTAAAAATAATCAGTCTCTTGGGGAAAAAGATCACAGGCAAGAAAACCCCAAAAGAGGATAGTGAATTGGGCTACTCAGACTTCACCCTAGCACTCACTTTTAATTTAACCCACCACCAAAAAAAAATACATGCAATTGTCCCCAATGCATACAAAAATTGAAATACGAAAGTGGTAGGTGAAGCAAACCTGGGGCGCAAAGCGCCGACAATCAGCAAGCTGGTGGGTTCGGTCGCCCGGAACCCACTACCTCTGTAATCTGGACACCCTCAGTAGTGTCCTCATCAGCAACATCACTATCAGCAGTGCCTCCCGCTATTTTCACATTTCTGGAGCTAGATGCCCAGCAGCTACCTCTACAGCCCTCATCCAACGCGACTCCTCATCAGCAAGCGAGGCTCTCCTCGCAGCCTCCATCTCAAAGCCCTCCATCTACCGTGCTCTAGCCTCATCCTCGTCTCGACCCCTATGCCTCTTGGCATTCTCTGGAGGGGAGGTGGTGGAATCTCAGAACTGGCGAATAAAGCCGCCATCACTGTGTCCTCAATAGGCTCTATAGAAGGGGCCTCATACTCAGGCACCCTAGACTCTAGAATCATATCAATATCTGCACGAAGACTCTTGACCGCAGCCTGAAGGGTTGACACATCCACCTGAGGGGCTGTCCCGGCTAGCACCCTCAACTCAAAAGCGTCCAAGCGCTGATGAACCTCAGCGATCTTCCGCTCTGTGTGCAGGACCATTCTCCGCTCCAAGCGCTCTTCTACCTCAGCAATAGTCCTCTACATCCAAGGCTAGATGTGATGCAGAAGTGTAGCCATCTGTGCCTCTAATTTCTAGACCTTAGAAAGCAGGGCCAAAGCAGGGAAAGGGGTTCAGCGAGAGGAGCTCGGGGCAATGCTACTACCTGGGATAGACTCGACCGGGGTAGTTTCAGTGGTTTTAGAAGCAGCTTGCGTAGCCGTGCGATCCTGTGCTACCGTATCAGTCAGATTGTAACCAAGTGGAGGCAACTCTGGACGGGGCCCCCTGCATGGAGCCAACTCATTTGCCTCAACCCTGATGAGGCCGATCTCAATAGTGCCGAGCAGGGTCTTGAGCTGATCAATGTGCTAGTCGGTGTCTGGTTAAGAGATTGTGGATCTCTGGCATAGTAGGGAGACTTCCCATAAGGACCCGCCTCTCCAATGTAATGGTCCGTGTCATGACTCCTTTCTCATTCAGAAACTTTGTGTCTGAATAAACTTGATATTGCCCGTCGACACACCACCGGTTGGGCTGATCGGCAACTGGGGTGAGAGCACGAGTTGGTGAACCGGGAGTGGATTCACAACTGTCAGCCTCATCAAACGAGGAAGACTGTGCAGCTATGGCGGGTGCAGGGACTTCAGTAGATCCGCAGGCTTCCTCCGATTACGAAACTCCTAATGAGCCAGACGCTCCTTCTTTATGAGTAGCTGACCCAGAAGGTGTGTCGATCAGTGTGCACTCCTCATCAGACTGAGAGTCAGTGACTACGTTAGACGCCACCTTTTTGGATGTGGCTCTAGCAGCACGGGCATCTCGGGATGGAGTGGAAGTGCTTGCGGGCACGTACTCGGGGTCACGCTCATCATCAGAGCCAATGACCAGGCGGGAAGATGGGGCGACAAACTTTGATCACCTACGTGCATAAACTCGATCTTGTTTTGGTGCCATAGTAGATAGTTTCTGTAAAGAATCAATATTAGTACAAGAAGGAGCGAACAAGACGAGCAAAAACAAAACAAAATAAATATAAGAGCTAAGTTGTATTGACTTTTCTATAGTAACAGTGAAACACGACGGACCAGGTGACGGTTCATCGTGAGTACGACGGACCGTCATGGGGTCCGTCATGTCTTACTTAAAACTATGTTTATAAGAAGACCCTGAAGGAAAGTCTCTGACAGTTATGATAGATAAGCAGGACGCACCGTCGTGATGATGACGGTCCGTCATCGATGTCCGTCACGGAACACTTAGAACATGTATGGGGACCCTTAGAGAGGGGTCTTTGACCGTAATGACAATTTGTGCAGGACGGATGGTCGAGGGTATGACGGTCCGTCGTAGATATTTGTAAGAGGACACTAAGAAAAAGTTGGAGACCCTTAGGAGAGGGGTCTCTGACCGTCATGACGGTTATGTAGGATGGACCGTCGAGGGTATGATGGTCCGTAGTATATGTCCCTAAGAGGACACTTGGAAAAAGTTGGGACCCTTATGAACAGGGTCTCTGACAACCAGAACGATTGTGCAGGATGGACCGTCGAGGGTATGACGGTCCGGCGTATATGTCTGTACAAGGACACTTAAAAAAAGTGAGAGACCCTTAGGAGTAGGGTCTCTGACAACCAGAACGGTTGTGCATGACGGACCATCGTGGGAATGACGATCCGTCGCATGTGTCCATTGTAGGATACTTAGAAAAAGTGAGAGACCCTTAGGAATAGGGTCTCTTATAACCAGAACGGTTGTGCAGGATGGACCATCGTGGGAACGATGGTCCATCACATGTGTCCGTTGGTGGACATTTAGAGAAAATTGGACAGTGGGGTGTTAGGGATGTTGGACGGACCCTATGACGGTCCATCGTGGGTACGACGGTCTGTTATCGGAGTCTCATTTTGTCATTCAGTGATAGATTTAGGGATGCCACAATCATCCACTATGACCCAAATGGAATTTTTAGTGTTTAACCTACATGTGTCTAACCCAAATACCTAGTAAACTAGTAATGCTAAAGCATCTATTTCTAGTGTTTTAACAAGGCAATTTTGAGGATTCTCAACCTAGGTCAGACATAATTTGTATTAAAGAATGAACCATCAATAAGAAATAGGCTAATACTAATTGATAAACAAAAATGCAATGTAAATGGGTAGAAATCAGAGACACATACATGAGAATTTGAGAAAAACAAGCGAGGAAAGTTCTTAGTTATAAGGAAGAGAACAACAACAGCAGACTCCGCTTAGTAAAGAGTGGATTTTAGGAATTGGGGAATTTGGGGAAATGATCGGTTGAAAGAGAGGTAGGAAGTGGGAATTTTAAGAGGGAGGGAATGGGAGAAAGAGGGAAAAAACCTTTCAAATGAAGGGGTGGGGGGTTTTATAGGTTGAAATTTTTTAAAAGTTCCCAACCGGGTCGGGTCGGGTAAGCTCATTAATGACGCGATGATTCCCGATGACGCTCCATCGCAATTGCGACGCTCTGTCATTTGTTCCATCGCGTGTGCCCTAGTTTTTAAAATAACTGAAAGACATACCTGCACGATGGATTCATGTGATGGTCCGTCACGTTTGTGACGGGTCATCGATGGGTCCATCAGTTTTTGCTGCAGAGTTATTTTCTGCAGAATTTCCTGGTGATGTGCCTACAAATTTAAAAACCATTAGTAGAAAATGCTATCATTACTAGAAATAAATACTATAAGTGTTGGGTTGCCTCCCAACGAGCGCCTGATTTAACATCGCGGCATGACTGAGGACACTTGATCACTCATCCTTCGTCAAGATGGTATGCCTCGATCACTTTATTTGCCGATTAAGTATGCCCAAAATAGAGTTTTATTCATTCTCCATTTAAACCTCACTCCCTCCTTGATTTCTAACTCAACTGCTCCATGAGGGAATAATTGGGTAATCAAGTAAGTGCCAGTCCATTTGGACTTGAGCTTGCCCGTAAGTCAACACAACCCCAACCATAAACTCTTGTTTTCCACTTTTTAGGTCATAATCCTTCTTCATCTTTTCTTTGTAGAGTATAGCAGATACTGATTGGAGCTCACCACTCTGCCTCATGGACCTACAAAATCGACTTCACAATCAATGATAACAAAATCTGTTGGAAATATGAACGACTCCACTTTTACTAGCACATCGTGGAGTATCCCTATAAGCCTTTTCACTGTTCGATCGGCCATCAGTAGCCTTATCGCAGTGGGCTTTGGGTCACCCAAACCCAGCTTCTTGTAAGTAGAGAGGGGCAGGAGATTTATGCTTGCCCCATATCACATAATGCTTTCGCAAAATGTAATGAACCGATTATACAAGGAATAGTGAATGCACCAAGATCTTCTTTCTTTTGTACGAGAGATCTTGTAACAATAGCACTACAATGTTGCATTCTATAATCATCCTTGAAAGTGTCCGATCTTTTCTTTGTAATAACATCTTTCATAATCTTGGCATAACCGGGCATTTGTGCTAGAGCTTCTACCAAAGAGACATTGATAGAAAGCCGCTTCAACATTTTTATAAAACGCTGATATTTACCTTCCTCAGTCTTTTTCACTAATCTTTGAGGAAAGGGGGTGGTGGTCTAGGCATGGGAATTACCTTTATAGGTACTTCAGCATCTTTTCCAGTGCTATCTTCTACTTCACCACTACCCTCTACCACCTTATCATTACCCTTTCTCACCATTTCCTCATTAAACGGCATAGGTGGGTCAATGGTTTTCTTACCACCCTGAGTAATGATTGTCATACAGTGTGCATCATTTTTTCGATTTTGGACTGTATTTCTAGGAAGAGTGCCCAGTTGCCATGTGTTCACAGTCGTAGATAATTGGTCCATTTGCAACTCGATCTTCTTAATCGATATTGCATGTGTATCGACTTTATGCCCAATACCCGCTAAATCACTTGTTAACTCTCTTTAAGGTGCTCATCATTAGCATTGAACCTCCTCATCATCTTGTGCAACATATCCTCAACTCGCGCCATACTACCTCCACTATCCCTAGGAGTAACTTCATGATTTTGAGGAGGGACATAGAGCCCATTCCTATTATTTCTGTTACCATAGTTACCCCTGTTGAAGTTGTTGTCGCGGTTATAGTTTCCATCTCGGACATAATGACCCTCATGGTTATAGTTACCATATATCCGACCTTGGTTTCCTTGACTTTAGCGCCAATTCTCCTGATTTGAGCCTTGGGCACTCAGTTGGAAACCCCCCGTCTACTCGTTTACCGCATAGAAATCCTCCGCATAATAGCATTCAACATTTGTGGGTGGTGGTATAGACAAGTAGTTAACTGCATTTATCTTTTTCGCACCCCAGTGATATGTTTTAATACCAACCCAAGCTCAGTTCTCATCTGAGCCATTTCTTCATGAATCTCATCTGTGGCTGGGTTGTGAGTGGATTGTACTGCGAAGGTATTTCTCCCAGTATCTGATTGTCTAGTACTCCAAGCTTTATTGTTTCGAGAGATTTTATCTAACTTTTCGGCAATCTCAGCATAAGGACACTCCCAAAAGAACCACCTACTATAGTATCCAACACCGCTTTATTATTATCATCCTGTCCCCGATAGAAGTATTTCTTCAGTGACTCATCATCTATACGGTGATTTGGGACGCTTCTAAAAAATGAGGTGAATCTATCCCAAGAACTATTAACTGACTCTCCTGGTAGTGCCACAAAGTTGTTCACTCTGTCTTTGTGGTTCAGTTTCTTGGAGACCGGGTAGTAGCGTGCTATGAAAACATCCCTTAGTTGGTTCCAAGTAAAAATTCAGTTATAAGGGAGCTCAGTGAACCAAATAGCAGCCTCTCCCGTCAGTGAGAGAGGAAACACTCTTAGCCCTATTACATCCAAGTCCAAGTCAGGCCACCCTACACAACTTTTACACACTGCCCATACTTAGCTATGTGGGCATTTGGATCCTCAGAAGGTATCCCTAAAAACAAACCTCTGGCAGTGAGCATTTGCATCAGGCTACTAGTTACCACAAAGGTGTGGCTTGATGGTTGAGGGGGCAAGACAAGTGGCCCATCGGAGTCTGCTATATTACCATAGCCTCTGTAGTATTCTGGGGGCCGTGTGTTATGCCTCGCATTTTTTATACGTAGTGCGCATCATGATCTAGTAGACGTAAGTCCGTGGAATGAGATTTTATTTCAAGTTCCAAGTGATTAAAGAAATATTAGGCAAGGATGTTAATTCCAAAAGTGATATTAAGTATGATTTGGCTAATGTAAGTTCCATTAACTTTAAGTGAGGAATTAATTAGTGGCTCATTAGGATTAATTTAATCTAGTGGGCCCCACCACTCATAATTAGTGGCTGATAAGGATTAATTTAATCTAGTGGGCCCCACCAGTCAAGGCAAAAATTAAAAAGGGATCAGATTGGGAGCTGGCCTTAGTGGACACGTGTAAAGGGGGGCTGTCTCCACTTCATATTATAAATGAGGTTGAGAAATCCACTCCATTCTAAATAAAGTGGTGAAATGCATTGCTGCATATCATCTTCTTCACCACTTGGCTTAGGCAGCCATGGAAATGGAGAAACCAACCCTGGAACTCTTGGCCAGCAGCTGCAAATAATTTGGTTAGTAATCTCCTTGCTTAATGTGTTAATTCTTTAGAATAACTTGTTAATTATCCATTAATACTAAGATGGGGGCGTGACCAGTAGCTTAGGAAGTTTGTTTTAGTTATTGAATGTTCTAAGTATGAACGGAAACCATAATCGGATTATTAGTGGTGTCGTGTTGGTGCTTGGGCTGTTTTGATTAAAGCAAACTGCGGGAAAATTCTGTGTTGGCACTTTGTATATGTTAAATGTGATTATGAGTATATACTCCAAAGAATGAATACGATAAGGCAGATGTGTTGCGAATTATAAAACGAGTTATCGCTCGGTGTGTCGTTGCTTCGCTGCTATGGTTGTCGAGACGGAACTGTTTTGGGGAGGGGGATGTTTAATATGATTCGTTGGGTTATATGTGTTATTGGTATTGCTGTGGATAATTTGGGTTGTTGTCGGATTGGGACAAAGTAAGGAAAATAGGGGAAGTGCTGCCGGATTTTCGTTAGATTATTAGCTTGCTTACAAGATAGTATAGCGCGACGTTTATCTAATTGCGGCACGATTGTTTCTTGTTATAGATTAATAGCTTGAGCAGTAAATATTGGACGTTCGGCTAGACTATACGGTATGTAACGCTGTCCCTTCTTTCTTTGTTTGGCATGACTTTTAAAAATAAGGGAATAACGGACATGTTTGATACTTACCTCTAGAGCGTCTAGGTGACGTATATTCTTGCTTCCACAATTATTCCTCTATATATAGGCTATGTCTAAAGCTATGATGATTTCTCATATCTATGGTAGTGCTTCTTAGAGTCATTGAGATTTTACGTTTCCATATCGTATTAAAGGTTCATAATCTTGATAAAACGTTAATCTTTGGTACTCCTTGCTGGTTCACGTTGATTGTTCTATTGAGTTATAAGAAATGATTTTAATTGCATGTGGTTGCTCATAATATTCTGCTCCTGTATAGAGTCATTTATCATTTCACCGAGTCCCGGGCCGGGTAATGTTCGTGCGGAATTTCTTGCATATGTCACTGAGTCCCTCACTAGAGGGCCGGGTATATATATTATATATATGATTGGTGATGAGGATGGTTATGATGATGATGATGACGGAGATGAGGTGATGATTATTTTGTCGAGCCCCTTACTAAGGAAGCTGGGCACCTTATATGTTAAAGATATGCATGATTTTCACTTAAAAGGGTACATGTGTAGCAATATTTTTTTTCGACTTGCCATACTGGTATCCTGTCATCTTTACATTATGCTTTACATACTCAGTACATTGTCCGTACTGACCCCCTTTCCTCGGGGGGCTGCGTTTCATGCCCGCAGATGTAGACGCACAGTTCGGTGATCCTCCCACCTAGGATATCTACTATGCTGATTGGAAGAGCTCCACTGTTCCAGAGCCCAGTCGTTTTGGTACATAACTTTTTGTGTAGTCTTTTGCTCGTCTATGGGTATGGCGGGGCCCTGTCCCATCGAGTTTCACTAGTGTACTCTTAGAGGTTTGTGGACATTATGTGGGGTGTATATATATGTTTTGGATAATGGTCTGGACATGATATGTTTGGGATGTCCTCTTGTACAGGGGCAGCCTAGTCGGCTGCGTACATCATTGTGTATTGTGTAGTAGCAGCCTTGTCGGCTTACGTATGTTATTATGCTTTGGATAGTGGCGGCATTTTCGGCTCGCGTATGTTGTTACGGTTGAATGGTTATGACTCCTTATGAGACAGGTCCTCTTTATATATATATGACGTTGGGGTTGGCTTGATTTGATTAAATTCCATATTGTCTTAGTTTCAGTTGGTTATACTTAGCATGTTTTTATGTGGATGTCCAAAACGCGCACTAGTCACGGCCCATAGGGTTGGGTCGTCACAAAGAGTGGTATTAGAGCGGTTCTTCCTCGAAAGTGTCTATAGACCGTGTCTAGTAGAGTCTTCTTTATCGGTGGGTTGTGCACCACATTTATAAACAGGAAGCTACATGACATTTAGGATGTCATTCTTTCTTCTTATTCTAGATCGTGCGATAGAGCTATATTAACAGGATAATCCCTCTCTAACGAATCCGTGTGTTTTCAGCTATGCCTCCAAAGAAAGCGACAGCCGCCCAGAAGGGCAAATCGGTAGTAGAAGGTACTAGTCAGACCCGGAGAGTTACTAGGGCCCGTGCCCAGTCTATGTCTAGTATTATGCTCCAGTCGGAGAGCTCTGCTACACTGCCACCGCCAAAGGAGCTTAGAGCAGCAGCAGCTCCAGTTCGTGGGACACCACCAGCCCCCGAGGCCCCAGCACCTGAACCTCCAGCTCCTCAGACAGGGGTGGAGGATAGGGCCATGAGAGATGCGATTCAGTTGCTGACTAGATTAGTGGCAGGTCAGGCTCGCAGGGATGGACTAGGAGTTGATCATGCGAACAGATCTGATAGCTTAAGGGCTCGTGACTTCTTAAGTTGTAATCCTCCAGAGTTCTTTGGGTCAAGGCCGCAGGATGATCCGCAAGAGTTTATTCGTTAGATGCAGCGTACATTGAGGATACTCAAGGCTTCGGAGATCTAGTCTGTTGAGTTGGCTACGTATCATTTGCGGGATGTAGCTATTAATTGGTATGAGTCTTGGAAGTTATCTAGGGGTGAGGGTGCTCCTCCAACGGTATGGGATGAATTTGTGGAGGCTTTCCAGGGCCACTTCCTGCCTCCAGAGATGAAGCGAGCTAGAGTCGATAGATTCTTCCATTTGAAGCAAAATGGCAGGAGCGTTCGACAGTATAGACTTCGTTAGATAGGGATTATCCTATTTATATAGCTCTATCGCACGATCTAGAATAAGAAGGAAGGATGACATCCTAAATGTCCTGTAGCTTCCTGTTATCCAAAACATATTGCAACCCACATAATGTCTACAGACCTCTAAGAGGATAGCAGTGAAACTCGACGGGACAGGGCCCCGCCATACCCATAGACAAGCAAAAGACTACACAAAAAGTTACGTACCAAAATGACTGGGCTCCGAAACAGTGGAGCTCTCCCAATCAGCAGAGTAGATATCCTAGGCGGGAGGATCACCGAACTGTGCGTCTACACTTGCGGGCATGAAACGCAGCCCCCCGAGGAAAGGGGGTCAGTATGGACAATGTACTGAGTATGTAAAGCATAAGGGAAAGATGACAGGATACCAACATGAAAATTCGAAACAAGATATCGCAACACATGTACCTTTTAAGTGAAAATCATGCATATCTTTAACATATAAGGTGCCTAGCTTCCCTAGTAATGGACTCGGCAAAATAATCATCATATATATACATCATATGTACCCGGCCGTCTAGTGAGGGACTCGGTGAAATAGTCATCACATCATCTCCGTCATCATCATCATCATAACCATCCTCATCACCAATCATATATATAAAATACATACCCTGCCCTCTAGTGAGGGACTCGGTGACATATGCTAGAAACTCCGTACGAACATTACCCGACTCGGGACTCGGTGAAATGATAAATGACTCTATGCACGAGCAGAATATTCTGACCAACCATATGCAATTAAAATCATTTCTTATAACTCAATAGAACAATCAACGTGAACCAGCAAGGAGTATTACCAAATATTAACGTTGTATCAAGTATTTGAACCTTTAATACGATATGGAAACATAAAATCTCAATGACTCTAACAAGCACTACCATAGATATGAGAAATCATCATAGCCTTAGACATGGCCGATATATAGAGGAATAGTTGTGGAGGCAAGAATATATGTCACCTAGACGCTCTAGAAGTAAGTATCAAACCTGTCCGTTATTCTCTCATTTTTAAAAGTCGTGCCAACCAAAGAAAGTAAAGATAGCTTTACATACCGTATAGCCGAGCCTCACGTCCAATATTTATTGCTCAAGCTATTAATCAATAACAAGCTACAATCGTGCCGCAATCAGAGAAACGTCGCGCTTTACTACTTATGTAAGCTAGTTAATGATCTAACAAAAATCTGGCAGCACTTCCCCTGTTTTCCTTACTTCGTCCCAATCCGACAACAACCCAAATTATTCACAACAATACCAATAACACATATATCCCAACGAATCATATTAAACAGACCCCCCCCCCCAAAACAGTTCCGTCTCGGCAACTATAGTAACGAAGCAACGACACACCGAGCGATAACATGTTTTATAATTCGCAAACACATCTACCTTATCGTATTCATCCTTTGGAGTATATACCCATAATCACATTAACATATACATAACACCAAAACAAAATTTCCCGCAGTTTGCTTTAATCAAAACAGCCCAAACACTAACACGACACCACTAATAATTCGATTATGGTTTCCGTTCATACTTAGCACATTCAATAACTAAAAAAAACTTCCTAAGCTATTGGTTACGCCCCCTTCTTAACATTATGGCTAATTACCAAAGGTATTCTAAGGAATTAACACACCAAGCAAAGAGATTACTGACCAAATTCTTTGTAACTGCTGGCCAAGAGTTACATGGTTGGTTTTCTCCATTTCCATGGCTGCCTAAGCCAAGTGGAAAAGAAGATGGTATGTTGCAATGCATTTCACCACCCATTTATAATATGAAGTGGAGGCAAACCCCCTCTACACGTGTCCCACTAAGGCCAGCTCCTAATCTGATTCCTTTTAATTTGCCTTGAGTGGTGGGGCCCACTAGATTAATTTAATCCTAATCAGCCACTAATTAATCTCTCACTTAAAGTTAATGGCAGTTACATTAGCCAAATCATACTTAATACCACTTTTGGAATTAACATCCTTGCCTAATATTTCTTTAATCACTTGGAACTTAAAATAAAATCTCATTTCCCGGACTTACATCTACTAGTTCATGACGCGCACTACGTATAAAATACGAGGCATAACACAGACTTCCCCATCTTCCTTCAGCAGCTTCACTACGATGCCACCTACGGATCGTCACAGGCACGATGGACTGTCAAAAGCTCCGTAGGTGATACTTTTTAGCATTTCTTACTAAAAAACTTTTGCATTCATCTTTAGACAGATTTCGTGCAAATAAAGAGAAACTTTCATAAAAATTAATTCAAAAAGGCTTTTGGACACACACTAAACATAAGGAAAAAGCATTAAAAATACCGTGAAATAACGGTATATCAAAAGATATTGATTATTTTGATACCTTTGCACCTGTAGCCAATTGACTTCTATTCGACTCTTAATTGCTTTAACCGTAATTCATAGTATGGTAATACATCAAATGGATGTGAAGATTTCATTTCTGAATGGAGATCTAGATTAAGAGGTTTACGTGAAACAACCAGAATGTTTTGTCGTTCCTCGTCAAGAACACAAAGTTTGTAAGCTTCTTAGATCTCTTTATGGAATCAAACAAGCTCTAAAACAACGGAATGAGAAATTAAGAAGAGTAATAATTTCTAATGGCTATTTAATTAATGGTGGCGATATTTGTATATTTAGTAAATTTAAGAAGAAAAAGGTGTTATAATATGTCTCTATGTAGATGATATGTTGATCTTTGGAACTGATATTGAAAGAGTCAAAGAAACAAAATCATTTATAGCTTCTCAATTTGAAAAGAAAGATCTTGGAGAAGTTTATGTAATGTTGGGCATTAAAATCATGAGATCGGCGAATGTCTTGATTCTTACTCAATCAAGTTATATTGGGAAAATTCTAAAAAGGTTTGGTCACTTTGACGTCAAACCTGCTCCTACACCATTTGATCCTAGCATCAAACTTATGCGGAACTCTAGTGATATTCTTGGTCAGCTTATATATTCTGAGATTGTTGGGAGTCTTATGTACCGAACCTGATATTGGTTACACAGTAGGAACTTTGAGCAAGTTTACTAGTAATCCTGGAGTTGAACACTGGAATGCCTTAATTCGTGTTTTAAGATACTTGGAGGGTACAATTAATGTTGGCCTATATTACTCTACATTTCTTGTTGTTCTTGAAGGCTATAGCGGTGCTACTTGGAATTCTGAACCGAATGACTCTAAATCTATTACTGCTTTGATTTTCACTTTGGCTGGAGCAACGATCTTTTGGAAATCAAAGAATCAGACATGTATTACTCATTCAAACATGGAGTCAAAATTTATAGCTATGTCTTCTGCTGGAGAAGAAGCTGAATGGCTACAATTTTTGTTGATTGATATTCCTTTATGGAGTAAGTCATACCACCTTTAACTATTTATTGTGATAATCAAGCTACTATATTTTGGGCTTCAAGTGACTGCTATAATGGCAAGTCAAGACAAGTTTGTCTCAAACAAAATAATATGAGGAGATTATTGGAGGAAGGTGTGATATCACTTCAATATGTAAAGTCTAGATTTTAATTTAGCGAATCCTTTGTGTAAAGGGTTAGGCAAAGAGTTAGTAGTTGAAATCTATAATGGTATGGGAATAAACCCTGTTGGAAACTGATTGTACTTTATCGTAACCCTACCTGATGATGTAATCATGGGTTCAAAGGGAAAAACAAATAAAGTTACAATTGTGACACACATCAATAAAACTTTCATTTTCAAAATAAAATGAAATAAGTAGAAGTACATGATTGAGATTCTTTTCTTTTAATAAATTTATAAGACCGATCTCGTTTGGAGTTAGTAAGAAAACTCTTGATAAATGTTAATCATATTCCTAATGAAGTGAAGGATGAGATTATATCCTCTTAATAAGTCTATAAATCGATTTCGATTGGAGTGCATAGGAATACTCTTGATAGATTTACCGATACTTTGTTGTAAAGGAGGATGAGATTAATTTTCTCTTAATGAAGTTCATAGACTATTTGGTCAAAGTATGCAAAGTTACTCTTGATGAATTCACTGCACTAAGTGCGAAGTGGACACCGCTTCAATAAGATTTTTAAGGTTTCTGGCTAAGAGGATTCATGACACATGGCCGTAAGGTGCCAAAGGATTTTGATTTTCACCGGAATATAGTGATATGCGTGGAGTATTTTTTTCTAACTTCATTCAATAAACCACTTAATTCAAGATTTGTTTAATAAGTAGTCAATGATTTAGAAAACCTTCACTAGATAATGGTTCAAGTCTAAAAGACACCAGTATTGACGCATGTAGATTAATGTCTCAAAATTTTTTTTGGATTTTTCAAAGATGAAATTTCTTGAAACAAGTGGGGGATTGTAAGAATTAGTGCCTCAATTAATTTTGAAATAAAATTCATCCATTAAAAGTTTTGAAAATAACAAAATAATGAATGTGAGTTGTCACATTCTTCTTTGTTTTAATTCTACGTTATAGGATTTTGTAAGAGGCTCTACGTTATTAATTTGGAAAGATAACTTTATTTTAAATTCATGAACCTATAATAAATTATATTAATCAAAAGTCTTTATCTTGCATAATGTTTATCCTATAAAAAGAGTTTCTTTTGGTTAAAAAAGATAAGAATTCAAATAAAAGTACTTTCCCATGAAAACACTTGTGAGACATTAATCAAAAGGTGAAATCACCAATTCAATAATAGAAGAGAAACATTCTTTAATGCTACTTGTTTTGTGGCTTAGTTGAATCCCAAAAATAGAATTGTTATTTATTCTTCGGATTGCTTGTGGGAGAGACTCCAACTATCTTCAAGAGACGTATTAATGTGCCTTTAAGCCACGAATGTTTTATTTTGTATTCCTTGTGATTTTCTCATTCTTGTTCATTCGTTCTAACACTAGGTCCAATATGTACTTATTCATTTTTTGTTATGTTTGGTGAGAAATAAGGATATTTTTGGGAAATTAAGTAATAATGGGTATGATTTGATCAAAATATTAATGGTGGAATAAAATTTATGCATTTCACTTAATTTAAGAACATTTTGATCCATTTCCATAGAATAAAATACTTAGGGATTAAGGAAAAACAAAAGTCTGATCTCAAAGATGACAGGAAGTTCAGAATTTTGGTTTAGTTATGTTGCTATGTTTCAAATGTTTTATTGATTTGTAACATTAAATTTAAAATGATAATTAAACTATGTGTTAAAAATTGTTAAATTATATTTAAAAAAAGGAGTATAAGTTAAGCTTATTAAATTAATACTAACTAGAACAAGTCTAAGTATGAAAGGTGGACAGAGACGAAAGAAGGACTCATGCCAGCCCAAAAGATTGGATCACCCTTGAATTCAAACGTTCACCGGTCTTTTAAGTTAGGTGTGTCAATAGCCATTTGAAGATTACATGTACTCAAGAAAAATAAGGGCAAGTATAGTATTAGTACATAACCTGAGATTAGTGGTAAGATCACGCGGCTATCCTACTAAGTGTAACATAAGAAAGTCAAGCACGATTATAAACACATGTATATACTGAATATACAATATCTTTAACATTTATGAACAATGTACAATTTCACAGATCTCAAGATACACAATTATTTCATGTAATTTGTTCTTAAATGGAACCATAACCCTAACTGTTAGCATACCCTAACATCGTAACGGTCCTAAAAATTATATAGGAAGAAATCGAGCCTCACATGTGATTTTGAATTTGAGAACTTGATAGAAATGATGATTAATGGATTTTTAATTTTAGTTTAAAGAGAATTGAGGTCAAACAACAAAAAATGACTATAGGGTCGGGAAACTAGTCATTTGAGTAAGTGTGTTCTAAGGCCTTGTCAGTGAAGTTTAGAGTGTTGTTTAAGTGTAAAAAATTGAAGTGAATATTATAATTAGAAAAATGTTCTTAGGGGTTAAACTTCTTGGTAGAACACCCCAATTACCACCGAAGGGATCCTTGGGGAGGACCCTAACTCTACCCAAAAAGTTGTCAAAACAGCTTGGTTCACGAGACACATTCATGACCAGTAGATTGATCTACAACTCATTAACCATTGGCGTGGATCAAGGCCTCAAAGGAACAGACTGTGACAAAAATAATGGAACACCAGTACGTGGAATCAACCCATCCATGGTCCGTGGATGGGGAACTGTAGATATCACCTACATATTTGTCTTTAGCTCGGCCAACTGAAGGGTGAATTGGTAAAATATTTTAATGTACATGGACGGTTATTTTAGTTATATTAACATATTTAAAGAGTATTACAAGTGTTTAAAACCTATTATACACATTATTATTTTCAAAACTCAAAAACTTAGAAACCTTTCTTCTCTGAAAGTCTCCCTGAAGGAACCTCCTTTAGAGTTGGGGTTTTCAAGTTTCCAAGGTCAATTTCTTCAAGTTTTCAATTCTATTTTGTGGGATTCTTCAAGTATAAGTGATGGTAATCCGTAATCCTTGATAAATATTTCATTCAAGGAGTCAAATAAAAATGCATTTCAAAGTTCATCAATAGTCAAAACACTACTTTCTAATCTAATTTGGGTTTGATTGGAAAACATTTTCAAACTCATTATAATGATAATATGTGGTCTAATTGATGATTTCAATGTGAGTTTCTATTGAATTTCTTCAGGAACCCACACTTTCTCCAAACTTCTTTATCTTGGAAATTGATTGAGAATTGGTTAATTATGGAAATATAATGAATAGTATGTGTTTACATGAAGTTAGATTATGAATTCATGCCATTAGTTATATATAATTGTGGTGAATTTATTTATGTATTGATGATGTGAGGATCATGACCTTTAAAGGAATTATGAATGAATTCATGTTGAATTGCTTATGCAGATGGTGGAATTGGTTATGGAAATATGTCAATTGTCTTATCTCTTGTAGTATCTTGGATATATGGGTTGAGATTGATTTTAAATGATATAGAATGTTAATTTATTGATGTTTGATCTAGTTATGGTGGATGTGTTTACTTCCATGTACTTTATGATTATGTCAAGATTGCAATGGTGTTATGAGTGGAGTCATATTCTTGATTAACATTTAAGAATGATGACATTTAAGGTGAAAAGTTACTCCCTCACACACACTCATGAATGAAAAATAAATGAATGATGAATGAAGTTCTACACTATTGTTAAGGAACGTTGAGTGTATTGAATGTTATTCTCAATTGATCTCTTCTGAATATGATCATCCGTAAGTTGAGTGGAGTGTCTAGTAGAAATTTCTATATCTATTCCTAATGAATGAATGAGTGTGGTATATGAGACTCTTAACATCTCTTGACTTTGATCTTAACTTTCTTGAATTGGATTATGGATTCAAGGCTCATGATCTCATGTTTATGGATGATTTCGTGATGTGTAGATGTACCTTAGATTGTCTGAATCAACTAGGAAACATAGGTATATCACTAAGAAACTAGTACGGGAGAATGGGAAGAACTGACATCCCTGGCGTTCTGAAAAGCACAGGGCGCCAGCCCTCAAACTTCGTAGGACTGTTTGGGGCGCTCAGTCTGGCGCGTCACCCCAGAGCCCTATAGAAAGAGATTTCTTTGGGGCGCGCTGGCTGGCCCGACGCATCATCCTTTTTTCTAGGTGACTCCAACTTTTCTCCTTCAATTTTAATCTCAAAACTCTGTAAATGTATATAAATCCTTCCCCAAATACTAAGGATCAATAGCACTCTAAATATACGATATATTCAATCCAAAATCACTCGTTCAAATACGAATCAAACCTCAAGAAATTTCTTTTGGTCTATTTTGTTTTATATTTGGAAAAAAGGTTGGTTTATTTTATTTTATCCTTGGAAGAATGCATTATGAGGTTTATTTATATTTATTAAGCCGTTTCTGACATTTTCATTTGGTGCACATTATTGTATCTTTGTGAAACTCCACATTCTGCCCGTTAGTTGCATAATGCACTCACATTATTTACCATTATTCTTTGCAACATATGTAACTCCTAAGATCAGTATCTTCACTATTTACTACCACATTATCTTCCTATTCATTGTTAGGAAGACTTCTTATACTATAAATAGTGGTGGTCTTCATTTGGTTTGTAACCTATAAAACAGAAGAAAAAAATATAGAGTAAAAGAGTTAGTTAAAAAAGAGTTCTTATTAATTGAAGGGAGGTGCTTTATTTGTGGAGCTTTGGACTCAAATCTTGTCCGTAGTTGTTGAGTTATACTTTGTAAAGGCCGTTGTATCCTGAAAGGGAGAAGCCCAAGAGGACTACTGTTGTACATGTGAAACATTTGTTGCAGTAGGCTTGAATATCCTTAAAGAGAGCGAAATATCCGTATGTTAACCTGAAAAGATTTGATTTCTTCATTTCATATTCAATTTAATCTTGTATTTTTGTTATATTTTAAGTTTTCACTAACAATTAAGGAGATTTAACATGGTTACAATTGAAAAAAACCGCGGATGTCAAGATGGGAGACGTTAATAAGCCATTTCGGTTCAATGGTAACCATTTCAAGAGATGAAAGGGTAAACTGCTTTTCTACTTAATTCTTCTCAATGTTTCTTATTTATTGACCGAGAAGAATCCAAATAAAGAAGACATCACCTCTATGAATGATGATGAAATAATTTTTTTTATCTAGAGAAAGTGGAAAAGTACGATGGTGATTCCTATAAGTGTCGGTATTATCTTCTTAATTGTCTATCTGATAATTTTTATGAATATTATGATAGAACTTACTCTAGTGCAAAGAATATTTGGAAGGCATTGCAGATTAAGTATGATACCAAAGAGGCTTGAGCGAAAAAATATGCGGCTAGTTGATTTTTTCGTTTCCAAATGGTAGACAACAAATCACTGGTAGACCAAGCTCAAGACTTTATCATGATTGTTTGAGAGCTTAGGTTTGAAGAGGTTAAAATTGGAGATAACATTATTGTTTGTGGCATAGTAGATAAACTTCAACCTTCTTGAAATGAATTTCAAAAAACCATGTGCCACAAATAAAAGGAAACTTCTCTTGAAATCTTGTTTATGAAAAATCCACATGGAAGAAGAAGCAAGGGGCTAAGATGCACTTTCATAAACAGAAGAGAATAACATCACATCTAAGGTAGGGTGAATTACTTAAAATAATGCTACTCTTAAAAAATGGTCAAATTTGTTAGTAATGGTTGTAAAACTACGCTCGTCCATAAGAGAATAGGCCAAATTTGTCATTTACGAAAGTGACTTTACCTTTTAGTTGGCTCAATCTATAGTTCAAATACTAGAGACTCTTTGACCTGACTGATCTTCTACGATATTGGGAGAAAATAGAACTCATTGTCTGCTCTAATTAAATTTCACCTTCTAGCTCTGATTAACTATATTAAAAATGTTATTTTTTTCCTAAAAACCATTGTTAGATTTATCTAAACAACCCAAACCCGTAAGAATAAATTTGAATTAATTTTGAACACATTGTATAGGTGTGATTAAATTTAAACTCTCTAAACTAATTTGCATCTATTAGTCCAAAGCCAAGATCTAAGGTCTTCAGAATGATTGTATCATTAAATATATTCAATATAATAACATTTAATTAGAATCATTAGCATATTTGGTAAAAATTCTAAAATGTACCATGAGAAATTTAAATATTTAACTCAAAATAAATACAAAATTCAAGCCTTTGGGTTCACTAAATTCATATCATAAATGGAAATCACAACTAAATAATTAAAATAACACTATCAACTTTAAAATAAAAATCAAAACTAAAACTCAAAACATAAACATTTTAAAAAAACATAATTATTTCATGGCACGAGGATTCAAATGTATTAGGAATCATTGTATGCTTAATTAGCAATTTCTTGAGGAGCTTGTGTAAAAGAAGCAGTAGCATTTTCAAGATTCAAATCAATCTCATCCACGACTCTCAGATTTTTCCATATCTTCTGCATTAAATACCTTTATTTGTTCCAACATTTGTGCTAGTCAGTCTCGTCTGTTGTCTGATTTGCTAAAGTCTCTTCTATGATCTCTAAATTGTAAAGCTCAACTTGTTTCTAATATGAGTATTCACAACGTTAAGGCGACTATTTTCACTTTTGTGGTTTGATGGACTAAATAAACGATCAACACCAACATGAATTGTAGGATGTAAAAAAAAGAACGGATTATCATAGGGGGGAACTGTTATTATTCTCACATCAATGTCATATTTCCAATAATATCGCTTGCTTTCTTGGATAGTGTTTCAAGACACTTTCAAAATGATGAATATAAATAATCTTCATTTTTTATTTTGGCCATCGAAAGCTTCTGGTGCCTAGAGTCTTTTTTCCTGTCATGACTCTAAAATGATATGTTTATTGATGAGGCTCTCCCAAAAATGTGTTTCTTATTAATACAACGAATTCTTCAATGTTGTAATTAATTTCTATACTATAAACGAAAACAAATCTCCTCATTATGTTAAAATAATAATAATAAAATATATTCATATAAATATTTAAAAGAAATATCGTCTTGCACTTACCATAATAACAATAAATAAATAAATAATTCTAAATTAAAGAGATTAATATTGTAATTTGATTAATGAATTTATCAAATTGAGGAAAGTAGGTGAGAACACAATTTGAAATGAAATAACCTATATATAAAAATCTTCATACATTCAATATAATAGAAAAAATTTTCATATTCTACTATAATTGTACACGACAAAAGTTAAAGTAATTAGAAGAAAAAAAGATTTCATACAAAAAATTTCTTGGTTTTTCATGAATAGAAGTAACCAAAATCCAAAAACAAATCTTAGTTAGTGTTAGGAACGTCAAAATATTTAAGACCAAAATTTGAAAATCTGGTCAAATTTTATAGTCTAATAAATAGTTATAGATGAATTTTGAAAAACTATGCTCAAAATATATGGTCATTGTTATTTTAAAATATTAGAAAACTATATAATTAGACATATACTTCGATGCTATAAATATTATAATTATCTATATTGCCAAAATATTATCTATATTACCACTAATTTAGAATTATTTCCGTATCTTATGCTAAGATACATGTATTTTTGCCACCAGATACATAAAAAGGGAGAGAGGCAAGATTTGGGGAACTAGGCGAGTACAATTTATATGTATTTCAAATACATGTAAATCACACTTGATACACACTAGATACATATATATGTATGTATCTTGAGTGAATTACATGTATTGGGATACCACATCTATCTGAGAGTGGAGAGTGAGATGAGAGAGAGGAGAGCAAGATTTCCTATACATGTATGTCAAATACAGTCAGATCCACTCGGATACAATGTATATATATATATATATAAAACAAATTACACGTAAATATGACCCCATGTATATGAGATATCAGTATATGGATGTATTTGAATGAACAAAAATCAGGTAAAATAATTATATTCCAAACTATAATGTATTTAAGTAATTCATTCTTAAACTAGTGGAAATATATGTAAAAAATATTCAATGAACTTCCTTTTTGAACTTTTATTATATATAACATTACACAACGAAAAGATAATCTTAGCTGCTTCTTTTTTTTGACGAAGCAAATTATTGAATTAAAACCCTAATCAGCATATATTTGTGTTAATACAATCTATATGCAATTATTTTAACAACTGGTGTGTGATAATACATATAAAAAATGAACAAAATTGTTTGTGATGGGTGTAAGAATGCGCTCATCACAGAGAAAATAGGCCAAAATTGTCATTTACGAAAGCTTAGCCATCATGACAATTTCAATTTCACTACTAAATTTAAATGTTTTTATTTTTTCTCAAAAAAGTGAGCTTACCTTTTAGTTGGATCAATCTGTAGTTCAACTACTAGCTACACTTTAACTTGACAGATCTTCTACGATATAGAGAGAAAATGGACCTCACTATCTGCTCGAATTAAATTTCACCTTCTAGCTCCGAGTATTTATTTTTTTAAATCTATTTTTTCCTAAAAACCGTTTAAGATATATTTAAATAGCCAAAAATTGTAAGAATAAATTTATAAGTTTAAAAATTAATTTTGAACACATTATATGGGTGTGATTAGATTAAAAGCCTGAAATCTAATTTGCATCTATTAGTCCAAAACCAAGATCTAAAGTCTTTACAATGATAATATCATTAAATATATTCAAAATCATTCACATATATGTTAAAAATTCTAAAATGTACCATGAGACATTTAAATATTGAATTCATAATTACAAAAATTTGAGTCTTTAGGTTCACTAAATTCATATCATAAATTGAAATCACAACTAAATAATTTAAATAACACCATCAGCTTTATAATAAACATCCAAACTTAAACTTATTGTTTACAAAAAAAATAATTATTTCATCACATGAGGCTTCAAATGTATACGAACCATTGTATGCTTAATTAGCATTTTCTCGAGGAGCTTGTGAAAAAGAAGGAGCAGCATTATTCAGCATCAAATCAATCCCATCCAATCAACTTTTAGATTTTTTCAACTCCTCTGAATTAAAATACTACTATTTATTCCCCGATTTCTTCTATGTCAGTATTTTCTGTTGTCTGTTTAACCAAAGTCTCTTCTATGATCTCGAGATTGTCAAGCTCAACTTGGTTCTTCTTGATTCTGATCAGAGTGTTTGCAATGTTAAAGCGATTATTTTCACTTCCCTGGTCAAATAGACTAAAGAAACGATCTACAACAACATCATTTGTAGGGTATAAAAAAGAAAGAATTATCATACTGGAAAAATGTTATTATTCCCACATCAATGTGATTTCCCTATCATATCGCTTCCTTTCTTGTATAAAGTTTTACAATACATTGAAAAAATGATGCGTATAAATCATCTTCATTTTCTATTTTGGCCGTCAAAATCTTCTTTTTCTTTCATGACTCTAAAAGGATATGTTAATCGATGAGACTCTCCAAAAAAATGCAACACTAATTTATACAAAAACATTGCTTCAATGTCGTAATTAATTTCTTGCAATACTATATATTAATGAAAACAGATCTCCTCATTATGTTAAAATTATAATAACAAAATATATTTATACAGATATTTAAAAGAATATAGTCTTGCACTTACCATAATAATAAAAATTAAACTAAAGAGAGTAATATTCTTATTTAGTTAATGACTTCATCAAATTGAGGAAAGTTTGTGAGAATACAATTTGAAATGAAATAATCTATACATAAAAATCGTCAACATTCAATATAATAGGAAAATTTTCAATATGGTACTATAATTGTGACGACAAAAGTTAAAGTAATTAGAAAAAAATAATTTTCTTGCCCAAAATTTCTTGGAGTTTCGTGAATGAAAATTACCAAAATCCAATAAACATTAGTGTTAGGAATTTCAGAATATTTGAAGAACAAAATTTGAAAATCTGATCAAATATTATAGTTAAATAATAGTTAAATGTGAATTTCTTAAATATATTCTCAAAATATATGGTCAATGCTATTTCAAAATATCACAAAACTATATAATTAGACATAAACTTCACTGCTATAAATATTATTATTATTTCTATATTGCCAAAGAATTATCTATTTTACCACTAATTTAGAATTATTTACATATCTTATTCTTAAATACATGTATTTTTGCTATCAAATATATAAAAAGGGAGAGATGCGAGATTGTGGAACGAGGCGAGCAAGATTTGTATGTATCTTAGACATATGTAAATCACACTAGATACTCACTAGATACGTATATGTGTATATAACTTAAATGATTCACATGTATTACGATACCATATCTATCTTCGAATTGTGAGTGAGATGAGAGAAAGGAGAGAGCAAGATTTGTTATACATGTATAACAAATACAAGTGGATCCACTTGGATATAATATATCTTAAACAAATTACACTTAAATTTGATCCCATGTATATGAGATACCAGTATTTGGAAGCATTTATGCACAAAAATCTGGTAAAATAAATAATATTCCAAACTGTATTGTATTTAAGTAATTCATTCTTAAATTAGTGGAATTTATGTAATAAAAATTTATCCAATGAACTTCTTTTTGGAAGTTTTATCATATATAACAGCACACAACGAAAAAATAGTCCTAGTTTTTTTTTGACAAATCAAATTATTTAATTAAAAACCTAATCAGCATATTTTTGTGTTACTAAAATCCATACGCAATTATTTTAACAACTGATTTGTGATAGATACATAAAACAAAGCTGGTCAAATTTATTGATAATGGGTGTAAAACTGTGCTCATCATTGAGAAAATTGGTCGATTTTGTCACTTACGAAAGCTTAGCCATCATGAAAATATCGATTTCACCACTAAATTGAAAGTTTTTATTTTTTCTCAAAAAGTGACATTACCTTTAGTTGAATCAATTTATAATTCAACTACTAGAGTCTCTTTTACCTAAGAGATCTTCTACGATGCTGAGAGAAAATGGACATCACTATCCGCTCGAATTAATTTCACCTTCTAGTTCTGATTATTTATTTTTCAGAATGTATTATTCCTAAAGCCGTTTAAGATATATATAAATACCCCAACGTGTAAGAATAACTTTGAATTAATTTTGAACACATTATATGAGTGTGGTTAGATTAAAATCCAGAAAACTAATTTGCATTTAGTAGTCATAGCCAAGATCTGAGGTCCTCATAGTGATAGTAAAATTAAATATATTCAAAATCATTGACATATATTTTAAGAATTGTAAAAACGTACCATGATAAATTTAAATATTGAAATCATAATTAATAAAAAAAATTTGAGTCTTTGGGTTCACTAAATTCATATCATAAATTTAAATCATAACTAAATAATTCATATAACATCATCAACTTTAAAATAAACATCGAAACTAGAACATAAAACGAAAATATATTTTTTTTAAAAAAATCTAATTATTTATTTGCATGAAGCAACATTTTTCAACATCAAATTATAATCCAATCGACTTTCAGATTTTTTCAAATCCTTTGCATTAAATACCTTTATTTGTTCCCACATTTTTTTAATGTCAGTCTCGTCTAGTGTCTGATTAGCTTATGTCTCTTTTATCATCTCGAGATTGTCAAGCTCAACTTGATTCTCCTTGATTCTGATCTGAGTGTATGCAATTTTATGGCGACTATTTTCACTTCCCCGGTCAAATGGACAAAACAAACTATCAACAACAGCATCAATTGTCGGGTGCAAAAAAAGAGAAGGGTTTATCTGAGAGGGAAAATCTTATTATTCCCATATCAATGTCATATTTCCCAATCATATCGCTTCTTTTCTTGTATAAATTTTTCCGAAGCATAAAAAATGATGAGCATAAATATGCTTCATTCTGAATTTTTGCAATTGAAATCTTGTGGCGTCCTAGGGTCTGTTTTTCTGCCATGACTTTAAATAATGTCAATTGATGAGGCTCTCCAAAAAAAATTAATGCTTATTTATACAAAAGAATTCTTCAATGTTGTAATTAATTTCTCGCAATACAATAAATGAAAACAAATCTCCTCAGTATGTTAAAATTGTAGTAACAAAATATATTTATATAAATATTTAAAAGAATATAGTCTTGCACTTACGTAATAACAAAAAATAAATAAAAATTCTAAATAAATGACATTAAAAAAATTCTAATTTGGTTAATAACTTTATCACATTGAAGAAAGTAGGTTAGAACACAATTCGAAATGAAATTATCTATATATCAAAATCTTCAAACATTCAATAAAATATGAGAACTTTTAATATGCTGCTATAATTGTAGACGACAAAAGTTAAATTAATTAGAAGAAAAATAAATTTCATGCCTAAACTTTTGGGAGCTACTTGAATGGAAGTTTCTAAAATCAAGAAATAAATCTTATTTTTAGGAACTCAAAAATATTTGAAGTCCAAAATTTGAAAATCTGGTCAAATTTTATATTCAAATAATTAGTTAAAGGTGAATTCTTAAAATGTACTCTCAGAATATATGGTCAATACTATTTATTTTGAAGTCCAAAATCTGAAAATCTGGTCAAATTTTATATTCAAATAATTAGTTAAAGGTGAATTTTTAAAATCTACTCTCAGAATATATGGTCAATACTATTTTAAAATATTAGAAAACTATATAATTAGACATATAATTACTATCAATATTATTATTATCGATATTTCCAATATATTATCTATCTTACCATTAATATAGAATTATTTACGTATCTTATGCTTCGATACATTTATTTTTGCTATCAGATACATAATAAGGGAGAGAGGTGAGATTGGGAAACGAGGAGAGCAAGATTTGTATGTATCTCAGACACATTGAATCGCTCTAGATATACACCAGATATATGTGTATGTATCTTTAGAAATTCACATGTATTGGGATACCATATCTGAACTGAATGAAGTAATATTTTACCCCAACTAATCCCTAAAGAATGAATTAATATAATTAGGTAAGGAAAAACAAATTTGCCCATCCCTAATCCGGATTTGATATTCCTTAATTCAACTGCTGAACTTCCAAATGATATAACTCACTCATACGAACTTGGAATCGTGCAAGCTTTACGAAATTGTAATAATCATTCCCAAAGGCTTTCCAATCATATCTTGAACTACACCACACTTTTCCTGGGCTAGGAGTTATGATCGTTTGAAGTTGGCCAAATACTCACTTTTTTTAACTTGGTGATTTTTAGATTTCCTTTTACTTACCAAAAGTATTTATCTTCAAATTTTACATTCTTTTCTAGTTCTTCTAGTTATGAGATGTTACAATATCTCCCCCCTTGGGAACATTCATCCTCGAATGACATTATTCGTACTAGGTTTGTTATGCCTCGTTTTTTTATATACGTAGTGCGCATCGTGATCTAGTAGACGTAAGTCCGGGGATTGAGATTTTATTTTAAGTTCCAAGTGATTAAAGAAATATTAGGCAAGGATGTTATTTCCAAATGTGATATTAAGTATGAATTGGCTAATGTAAGTGTCATTAACTTTAAGTGAGGGACTAATTAGTGGCTAATTTGGATTGATTTAATCAAATGGGGCCTACCACTCATAATTGGTGGCTGATTAGGATTAATTTAATCAAGTGGGACCCACCACTCAAGGCAAAAATTAAAAAGGGATCAGATTGTGAGCTGGCCTTAATAGACAGGTGTAGAGGGGGGCTGCCTCCACTTCATACTATTAAATGAGGTGGATAAATCCACTCCATGCTAAATAAAGTGGTGAAATGCATTGCTGCATATCATCTTCTTCTTCACCACTTTTCTTAGGCAGCCATGGAAATGGAGAAACCAACCCTTCAACTCTTGGCCAGCAGCTGCAAATAATTTGGTTAGTAATCTCCTTGTTTGGTGTGTTAATTCTTTAGAATACCTTTGTTAATTATCCATTAATTTTAAGAAGGGGGCGTGACCAGTAGCTTAGGAAGTTTGTTTTAGTTATTGAATGTGCTAGGTATGAACGGAAACCAGAATTGGATTATTAGTGGTGTCATGTTGGTGCTTGGGTTGTTTTGATTAAAGCAAACTGAAGGAAAATTCTGTTTTGGCATTATGTATATGTTGAATGTGATTATGAGTATATACTCCAAAGGATGAATACGATAAGGTAGATGTGTTGCGAATTATAAAATGAGTTATCGCTCGGTGTGTCGTTGCTTCGCTACTATGGTTGCCGAGACAGAACTGTTTTGGGGAGGGGGCTGTTTAATATGATTCGTTGGGTTATATGTGTTATTGGTATTGCTGTGGATAATTTGGGTTGTTGTCGGATTGGGACGAAGTAAGGAAAATAGGGGAAGTGCTGCCGAATTTTCGTTAGATTATTAGCTAGCTTACAAGAAAGTAAAGCTAGATGTTTATCTAATTGCGGCACGATTGTTGCTTGTTATAGATTAATAGCTTGAGTAGTAAATATTGGACGTGCGGCTTGATTATACGGTATGTGACGTTGTCCCTTCTTTCTTTGTTTGGCATGACATTTTAAAATAAGAGAATAACGGACAGGTTTGATACTTACCTCTAGAGCGTCTAGGTGACGTATATTCTTGCTTCCACAATTATTCCTCTATATATCGGCTATGTCTAAGGCTATGATGATCTCTAATATCTATGGTAGTGCTTCTTAGAGTCATTGAGATTTTACATTTCCATATCGTATTAAAGGTTCATAATCTTGATAAAACATTAATCTTTGGTAATACTCCTTGTTGGTTCATGTTGATTGTTCTATTGAGTTATAAGAAATGATTTTAATTGCATATGGTTGCTCATAATATTCTGCTCGTGCATGGAGTCATTTATCATTTCACCGAGTCCCGGGCCGGGTAATGTTCGTACGGAGTTTCTTGCATATGTCACCGAGTTCCTCACTAGAGGGCCGGGTATGTATATTATATATATGATTGGTGATGAGGATGGTTACGATGATGATGATGACGGAGATGAAATGATGATTATTTTGCCGAGTCCCTTACTAGGGAAGCTGGGCACCTTATATTTTAAAGATATGCATGATTTTCACTTAAAAGGGTGCATGTGTAGCGATATTTTGTTTCGACTTGCCATATTGGTATCCTGTCATCTTTACCATATGCTTTACATTCTCAGTACATTGTCCGTACTGACCCCCTTTCCTCGGGGGGCTGCGTTTCATGCCCACAGGTGTAGACGCACAGTTTGGTGATCCTCCCGCCTAGGATATCTACTCTGCTGATTGGGAGAGCTCCACTATTCCGGAGCCCAGTCGTTTTGGTACATCACTTTTGTGTAGTCTTTTGCTCGTCTATGGGTATGGCGGGGCCCTTTCCCGTCGAGTTTCACTAATGTACTCTTAGAGGTCTGTGGAAATTATGTGAGTTGTATATATATGTTTTGGATAATGGTGTGGACATGGTTTGTTTGGGATGTCCGCTTGTACAAGGGCAGCCCTTTCGGCTGCGTACATCATTGTGTATTGTGTAGTGACAGCCTTGTCGGCTTACGTATGTTATTATGCTTGGAATAGTGGCGGCCTTGTCAGCTCGCGTATGCTGTTATGGTTGAATGGTTATGACTCCTTATGAGACAGGTCCTCTTATATATATACGACGTTGGGGTTGGCTTGATTTGATTAAATTCTATATTGTCTTAGTTTCAGTTTGTTATACTTAGCAGGTTTGTATATGGGTGTCCAAAACGGGCACTAGTCACGGCCCATCGGGTTGGGTTGTGACAAGGTTAAAGGTGTCACATCAATTATACAATTTAAACACTCAACAAGCACAATGCAATTTCAAGAAGCCAACTTAATATTAATGCCAAGAAAAGGATTAGTACCTTTAATTTGAAGCTTCGCCGGATCAGAAGAGATGAGGGTATCTCTTCTCCTATCCTCTTCATATTTTCAAGTAGCTTCTCTACAAACTAATTTCTCCACAGAACTTTGACTCGATGCTACTTGCTTTATTCTCAACTTCCGAACTTGGCGATCTAGGTTCTGAACCGGAACCTCCTCATAAGACAAACTATCCGTGATATCAATATCCTCTCAATTGGTATGATAAGTACAGTATCTCCCATGCACTCCTTCAAGATGGAGATGTGAGACACCGGATGGACTACAACTAATTCTTGTGGTAGCTCTAACTTACCAGCTACATTGTCAATCCTCTTGGATATTTTGGAAGGACCAATATATTGTACACTGATCTTCCCTTCCTTATCAAATCTTATAACACCCTTCATGGGTGAAACTTTTCAAGTAACTCAATCATCTACCTCAAACTGTTACTACATTCTCCTAACATCAATGTAGGATTTGTGATGAGTTTTTGTTGGTTCCAATCTATTTTGAATGGATTTCATTTTCTCCATAGCTTGATTAAGTAACTCTGGTCCTTTCAACCCTACTTCACAAAATTCGAACCATTAAAAATCAAATCTGCATCTTCTCCCGTAATGAGCTTCATAAGGATCCATTTGGATATTAGAATGGTAACTATTGTTGTAAAAAAATCCATGTGAGGTAGGTGATTATCCCAATAAACCTTAAAATCAATCACACAATCTATCTTCATACCTCAAAACAGCATCTCCCCCTGGTTCAAAAGCCATCACTTTTTAATTATGAACAGTTGCCTTTCATTCAAGCATTGAGAATTTACTTAAAGTATCAACAACGACATTAGCTTTACCTGGGTGATAAAGAATACTCATGTCATAGTCTTTGAGTAATTTTAGCCACCTCCTTTGTGTGTGATTAAGCCCTTTCTAAGTAAACACGTAAGACTCTTATAATCGGTGAATATATATCCATGAATACCATAAAGATAGTGGCACAATATTTCCAAAACAAATACCGCAACATCAAACTCTAGATCATGGTTTGGGTAATTCTTCTCATGAAATTTCAACTACCTGGAGGTAAAAGCTATAAATTTGTCATTCTACATTAACGCACAACTCAAACAATTCTAGACGCAACACAATAGACAACAAAGCCTTGCTTACCTTCTTGTAAGATCAAATTGGGAAAGTGTCAATCTGTTTTTCAATTCCTAAAAGTTTTTCTCACCAGCCTCAAACCATTGATATTTTACTCTTTTCTGAGTTAATAGGTCAAAACGGAAGAAATATAGGAGAACCCCTCTACAAACCTTCTATTTAATCTAGCCAAACCTAAGAAACTCCTTATTGCAGTTGAACATGTGGGTCTAGGCCAACTTTGAACTGGTTCTATCTTTTTGGTATCAACTCTAATTCCATCACCGGAAACTATGTAACCCAAGAACGCCATAATATCAAGTCAAGCTCGCATTTGGGGAACTTAGCATATACCTCCTCGTCATTCAAAGACTGGAGGACTAGTTTGAGATGACTAGAAGGATCTTCTTCATTTCTTGAATAGATTAGTTGTCATAGATAAAATTGATATCAAACATATCTAAATGACGTATACAGACTCTATTCATAAGGTTCATAAATATTGCAAGTGAATTAGTGAAACCAAATGGCATGACCATAAACTCATAATGACCTTAAGGGGTCCTAGATGTTATCTTGGGAATATCACACTCCCTTTCTTTCAACTGATGGTAGCCACATCTGAGGTTAATCTTATAACAATAAGAAGCACCCTGAAGCTGATCGAAAGTATTATCAATTTGATAAAGAGGATACTTATTCTTTATTTGTCACAAACAAGATTGTAGCGCCCTAAAGTGAGACTCTTGGTCGAATGAAACCCTTATCTAACATATCTTTCAGCTGTTCTTTAAGCTCTTTCAACCCTGCCGAAGTCTATTTTGTATATCAAGAGGGACTCCGGGAAGATCATCTTAAAGGACTTATGGAAACTATTTTACTACTCGAATTAACTAAATAAGAGGTATCTTAACACTAGAGTCATTAACTTGGAGTAAATGATAGACACTCCCCTTAGAAACTAACTTTAACTTCCTTGGCTTAAGGAACAAACTCGAGTTCTACAATCTACGTAAAAGCCATGAATCTAGTCCATACCTAGAATGTCATCAAAACCTACCATGTCTAACTCACCTAAACCAGCCATGGTATTCTTGTGATTGACAGAAATGATATAATCACGATAGACTCTCTCTAATAGAATAGACTCACTAACAGGTGTACTAACACTGATTGATTTACTAAGTTGCTCAGGAATAACATCAAAATTCAAAGCAACTTAAGGAGTAACAAAATATAAGCTCTCCCCTGAGTCTAACAAAGCATAAACAGCAAGTCAAAGAGTTTGATCATACCTGTGAAAACATCTGGCAAATTTTCTTTCTCTTGATGACTTTTGATAGGATATAATCGGTTTGTTTCCCCTCTAGTACCTGAAGCAGCTCCTTGAGTTGCAACTCTGTCTTGTGGAGCAACTAAAGAAGGCTGGGCCTTATTACCATGACTTTGCAAGATCTGGGGACACTCTCTCATAAAGTGACCCTTTTTACCACACTTGAAGCAACATGTCTTCCCATCACAACACTTACCTTGGTGTTTTCTACCACACCTAGCACACGCATGTTTAGCTTTGAAACTATGGGGATTCTGACTATTGTAATCACCTTTGTTCTTAAGTGCAGGTGCACTACCAAATGGTGGAGCATGTCCCTTCTGTTTCCGTAGGAGAGTTGTATTTACTCTTGTGTTGCCTAAAATCATTATTTGATGTCTTGACCCTCTTATTCTTAAAGTCTTCTCTATCCTTCAGCTTATCTTTCTCAACTTGTTGTACATGTATAATAAGTCTTGCTAGGTCAATATCCCCTATCAGCATAGCAGCCTTGTCTTCCTTGCTTGACTAAAAAGACAACCCATGAACAAAGAAACTCATCCTACTCCTCATGTCAGAAACCGTCTCTGGAGCATAGCGTGAAAGTTATGTGAATTTTAGACCGTTTTCATGAACACTCACAGACTCCGGATTAAGGGTGAGAAACTCTTTTATATTTTCCTCTCGCAACTCACAAGGAAATAAACGCCCCATGAAAGCACTCTGAAACACAACCCAACTCGCTACCGGTGCATTCTCCACCCTATTCTTTTTCCATTGGTCAAACCAGATTCCAGCGACACCCTTCATTTGGTATGCAACCAGTTCCACCCTCTCTGCTTCAACAATTGCATTACACCAAATAAAGTTTTCTGGATCCTCAGTGACACTTGAACCTGTGATGCTTGGGGGATTCATCCTTAAAAGCTCTCAAATCTTTGATGTATCAACCATTTCCTGTCGATTATCTCTCTGTCCAATTTGATAGGTTGAAACTTGACATAACGTTCAGATAGTCTCACAAAATTCAGCATGGGTAACTTTTCATTGAGGTTGCACTTCAGGTGTATTGGGATTCTTGTTCCTCATTATTCTTCCTAGTTGGAGGATTTTTGACTTCTCTTCGTGGAGGAATAATTCTCTGAAAACACGTGCAAGCACAAATTAGAAGGAAACCTTTTAGAGGTCAAACTCCAACACACGAAATAAGTATGAATGAAGTGAAGGAATTTCTAACTGTTGCAGCCTCCTAATTATAGATGTGACGCGCTTCGCACTGATAACTAGGACTCTACAAATACCACTTCATACACTCCCTAGGACTCTTGAACTCTAGGTTCTAATATCAAGTTGTTCACGCCCCAAGCCTACACCTGGGACGTTGCCGGCACTCAAGAACCATTGTTGGCCCTAAGCAAGCCTTTGGCCTGACTTACTTAACTAATCATAAGACTCAAACCTTTTTTTAAAAAAATAAACATTGAATATAGCTAAATGACAACTCAAGTATTAGTACATATTAATGACAATGTAAAGACAAATGTCTAATAACTAGCTATCTATGAAGCCTCGAATAACTGAGATGGATGTCGGGATAAAACCCCCAATCATCCTAACAACTGCAAAAATAAAATTGTAAACAATGAAAAGGATTCCTCTGGAATGCAAGAAGGCTCACCAACTGACACTAAGCTGCTCATTGGATCAATGGTGTGCTAGGTGCTAATCCTAGTTACTTGTGTATGCATCATTAGACAATCCAGGTAAATTGACATCAGTATATTGAATGACCGAGTATGCGAGTTAGAATACCAAATACACCATAAGATTGAGAAGATTCTGAAAGAAACACTTATCTTGGCTTTCTCAACTCCTCAATACCTAATTGAACTCATTTCATTATAAAGTAGTTTAGAACAAGTGCAATAAAAAAAAGAGGATGCTCCCTCTCAAAGTCTACTTGTGCAATGCATGAATGAAGTATCATACCCCATTCAAACTAAGCAGAATCTCTTGAGGAACCATGCACTTATTACTGTGGGAGTTTCTCTAACCGACAACCACCTCTATGATCCTAAGTGGTGATCAAGATTGTTACCATCACCCCGCTATACTGTTCAATACTATGACGTCATACAAAACTACATAACTTAGTTGATTCACTAGCTTAACTTAAGTGATCATCTAAAAAGTATAACCCTTTAATACTTATGATGACTACATGGTTTATGAAAACTTGAGTTGATATGAACTCGCATCAGCATATCGGTGCTTCTAATAATATACTTAGATCTTATCTTTTTAAAACAACTTCTTTCTTTGGTTACAAATAATTACTCAAAACATAGCTTAAAAGCTCGGCGATGTTACCTTTCGGAAGCGATGTTACCTTTCTTTCTCAAATGAGAAAAATATTTTTAAAATCTTTGGGAAATCATAGTCCCCATATACTTCTTTGAAGAAATGACTTCAACCTTTACTCTTTACTCGACCAGAATTTTAAGTCTTTAGAACAAAGTGAAAACGTTTGTGAAAGACTTTTGAAAACTTTATAAACTTTATTTTGACTTGCCCTTAACTTCTAGACTTTATCTTAACTTCTCATGATTTTGATATTAACTTTCCTTAAATTGGATTATGGGTTCAGAGTTCATGATCTCACATTTACAGATAATTTAATTATGTTTAGATGTACCTTAGAGTGTTTGAATCAACCAGGAAACATTGGTAAATCACTGAGGAACCTAGTACGAAAAGATGGAAGAAGAATGGGGAGAACTAGCATCCTCGAAACTCTAAGAGGCATGAGGAGTTCGCCCTCAATCTTCATAGCATTGGTTGGGGTGCTCTGTCTGGCGCGTCCCCAGAGCCCTATAGACAGAGATTTCTTTGGGGTACACCGACTAGCGCGATGCCTCACCCTTTTTCCCTATTGACTCCGACTTTTCTCCTTCATTATTCATCTCAAGGCGTTCTAAACTTCCATGGTTCTTTCCCCAAACACTAAAGATAAATAGTACTCTAAATATACGATAAATTCAAGAAAACTACAGTCGAAAATATGAATCAAACCTCAATAAACTTCAACTAAACAACCCACAAGAATTCAACGAAACTTTCAACGATGTTCTTCAAGAACTCAATTTCTTAACATACTAAAACTTAAATTCTTTGAATTGAAACATGGTTGGCACATGGGTAAACTAACCCAACACTATGTGATCTCGCATACCTTTATAGGGATCACCCCCGACAAATTCCACACGCAAAGCTTGAATGAATTAGAAATTTCTTGATTTCTCCTCTTTTATCGTTTCTCCAATCCCTTGCGTAAACTCTAAATTTTTCTAAAGTGAATGAAGTCTTATTTTACCCTAATTAATCACTATAAACGAATTTATATAATTAGGTAAGAAAAGGACAAATTTTTCCTTCCCAAATCCGGATTAGACTTTGCTTTATCCAACAACTCAACTTCCAAAAGACATAACTCACTCATATGAACTCCTAATCGCGCAAACTTAGTGGCATGGGAATGATAATTCATAATTCCAAACATATGTGGAATTACACCTAAATCATCTTCGGTTAGGACTTATAGTGGTTTGAAATAAGTGAAAAACTCACTTTTTGGCTTACTCAAAGATTTTCAGATTTCCTTATATATTTAATAGTAACTATTTTCAGATTTTAAACTCTTTTGTTGTTCTTCTTAGTTGCGAGATGTTACAAATACATATAAAAAATTGTCAAATTTGTTAGTAATGGGTGTAAAACTCACTCATCATTTAAAAAAATAGGCCAAAATGTTCATTTACGAAAGCTTAGCCATCATGAAAATTTTGATTTCACAATTAAATTTAGATGTTCTATTTTTTTTTGAAAAAGTGACTTTACCCTTTAGTTGGCTCAGTCTAAAGTTCAACTACTAGATACACTTTAGCCTGACAGATCTTCTACGACACTCAGTATAAATGGACCTCCCTATTTGCTCGAATTAAATTTCACCTTCTGGCTCCGATTTTTTAATTTTCTTAATGTATTGTTGTCCTAAAAACCGTTAAAGATATATCTAAATAGCCCAAACGTGTAAGAATAAATTTTAATTATTTCTAAACACATCATATGTGTGTGATTAGATTAAAACCCTGAAAACTAATTTGCATTTATTAGTTCAAAGCCAAGATCTAAGGTCTTCACAATGATAGTATCATTAAATATATTCAAAATCATTGACATATGTTAAAAATTCTAAAACTTACCATGATAATTAAAAAATATTGAACTCATAACCAATACAAAAATTCAAGTCTTTCGGTTCATTAAATTTACATCATAAATGAAAATCACCGCTAAATAATTCAAATAACACCATCAACTTGATAATAAAAATTGAAACTAAAACTTATAATAAAAACGTTTTAGAAAAGAAAATTATTTCATTGCATGAAGCTTCAAATGTATAAGGAACCATTATATACTTAATTAGAATTTTCTTGAGGAGCTTGTGGAAAAGAAGCAATAACATTTTCCAGCATTAAATCAATCTCATCCAATCGACTTCATATTTTTTTCAAATCCTCTGCATTAAATACCTTTATTTGTTCCTACATTTCCTCTATGTCAGTCTCGTCTGTTTTCTGATTAGCTAAAGTCTCTTTAGTGATATCTAGATTGTCAAGCTAAACTTGTTTCTGATTCGAGTGCTTGCAACGTTAAGGCGACTATATAAACTTCCTTGGTTAAATGCACTAATGAAACGATCAATAATAGCATCAATTGTAGGATGGAAAAAAGTGAAGGGACTATGAGAGGGGGAAAATGCGATTATTCTCACATCAATGTCATATTTCCCAATCATATTGGTTTCTTTCTTGTATAAAATTTCCAGACACTTTGAAAATGATGAGTATAAATCATATTTATTTTCTATTTTGGCCATCGAAATCTTATGGCGTCCTAGGGTCTTTTTCCCTACCATGACTCTAAAATGATATAGTAATAGATGAGTTGTCCAAAAAATGTGTTGCTTATTTATAAAAAAACATCCTCAATGATGTAATTAATTTCTTGCAATACAATAAATGAAAACAAATCTTCTCATTATGTTAAGATTAAAGTAACAAAACATAATTTTATAGATATTTAAATGAATATAGTCTTGCACTAATCATAATAAAGAAAACTAAATAAACATTCTAAATTAAAGAGATTAACATTATAATTTTGTTAATGACTTTATCAATTTGAGGAAAGTAGGTGAGAACACAATTTGAAATGAAATAATCTATATATCAAAATCTTCAAACATTCAATATAATAAGAAAATTTTTAATATGCTATTATAATCGTAAACAATAAAGTTAAAGTAATTAGAAGAAAAATAAATTTCTTGCCCAAAATTTCTTGGAGTTTCGTGAATGGAAGTTACTAAAATTCAAAAACAAATCTTAGTTGGTGTTAGGAACTTCAAAATATTTGAAAACCAAAATTTGAAAATCTAGTCAAATTTTATAGTCCAATGAATATTTGAAGGTTAATTTTGAAAATCTACTCTCAAAATGTACGGTCAACGCTATTTAAAAATATTCGAAAACTATATAATTAGACATATAATTCACTACTATAAATATTATAATGATCCATAATGCCAAAATATTATTTATCTTACCACTAATTTAAAATTGTTTACGTATCTTATGCAAAGATACATGCGTTTTCCTACAAGGTACATAAAAAGGAGAGAGGAGAGATTGGGGAACTAGGTGAGCAAGACTTGTAACTATCTCAGAGACAATGTAAATCACACTAGATACATATATGTGCATGTATTTTGAGTGATTCACATATAATGAGATACCATATCTATCTGAGAGTGGTGAGTGAGATGAGAGAGAAGAGAGCAATATTTTCTTTACATGTATTCCAAATATATGAGGATTCACTTGGATGCAATATATCTGGAACAAATTAACAATTCCACCACCATCAAGAAATAATTCTCGTTTATGCACAGTTAGTACACACCTCTTAAATTGCTTTGCATTCATAAAAAGTCTCGAGTTTGGCTGTGGAAAAAATTGCTACCATTCAAACGATTCAACTTCAGAAGCAGTTTGTATATACCAGGATCCTGTACATGTAAAATTATACTCTTTTCAACTAAATTGCTTTGAAACCTGAAAGATGATCATAACTATCACATTTAGAAAATTCAGTATACATGATAAAGCAGCCAACATAGTCCCGACCACCATTAGTAACTTTGCCCGTAAGCTTGGAATAACTGAAAGTGGAAGGAATAGAATGGATCTACTTCCAACGCTGAATAAGCCAAACAGGGTAGAATTTTTTGTAGTGTATAGTGAATAATTTATTCCAAAGATCATCCAAAGCTTTGTGAATATCAAAAATGGATAGGTCATAGGAAATAGATACTATAAAATTATTCCAGAATGAAGGTTTACATGTATTTCAATAACAAATTCTATAGGTTCGTTTCTGATGGTAAAAATTTCCTCTTATCATCCTTCGTGTCTTCCTTTTTAACATAATCAGCACATCTATGTATCACAAAAAATTTGGAGACAGAATTTACCATATCATTAGGGGGGAATGAAAAGCTCAACAGGCTTGCTGGATTTACCGAGAGAATTTGCATGTTTGTGCATATCAGACGATTCATCAAGCACCTTGCACACATTGCTTTTGCATTCCAATTGTTCACCGTGATATTGCGATAAAAGTGAGTTAGTTATGCTGATCCTGTCACGACCCAACCCGATGGGCCGTGACTAGTGCCTGTTTTGGACACTCACATACAAATCTGTTAAGTATAACCAACTGAAACTAAGATAATATGGAATTTAATCAAATCAAGCCAACCCTAACGTCATATATATATAAAGTGGATCTGTCTCATAAGGAGTCATAACCATTCAACCGTAACAACATACGCGAGCCGACAAGGCCGCCACTATCCAAAGCATAATAGCATACGCAAGTCGACAAGGCTGCCACTACACAATACACAATGATGTATGCAGCCGACAAGGCTGGCCCTATACAAGCGGACATCCAAAACAAACCATGTCCAGAACATTCTCCAAAACATATATATGCAACCCACATAATGTCTACAGACCTCTAAGAGTATAGCAGTGAAACTCGACGGGACTGGGTCCCGCCATACCCATAGACAAGCAAAAGACTACACAGAAAGTTATGTACCAAAACGACTGGGCTCCGGAACAATGGAGCTCGCCCAATCAGCAGAGAAGATATCCTAGGCGGGAGGATCATCGAACTGTGCGTCTACACCTGCGGGCATGAAACGCAGCCCCCCGAGGAAAGGGGGTCAGTACGGGGAATGTACTAAGTATGTAAAGCATAAGGTAAAGATGACAGGATACCAACATGATAAGTCGAAACAAGATATCACTACACATGTACCTTTTAAGTGAAAATCATGCATATCTTTAACATATAAGGTGCCCGGCGTCCCTAGTAAGGGACTCGGCAAAATAATCATTATATATATACATCATACGTACCCGGCCCTCTAGTGAGGGACTCGGTGAAATAGTCATCACATCATCTCCGTCATCATCATCATCATAACCATCCTCATCACCAATCATATATATAATATACATACCCGGCCCTCTAGTGAGGGAATCGGTGACATATGCAAGAAACTCAGCACGAACATTACTCGGCCCGGGACTCGGTGAAATATTAAATGACTCTATGCACAAGTAGAATATTATGAGCAGCCATATGCAATTAAAATCATTTCTTATTACTCAATAGAACAATCAACGTGAACCAGCAAGGAGTATTACCAAAGATTAACGTTTTATCAAGATTATGAACCTTTAATACAATATGGAAACGTAAAATCTCAATGACTCTAAGAAGCACTACCATAGATATGAGAAATCACCATAGCCTTAGACATAGCCAATATATAGAGGAATAGTTGTGGAAGCAAGAATTTATGTCACCTAGACGCTCTAGAAGTAAGTATCAAACCTGTTCGTCATTCGCTCATTTTCTAAAAGTCATGCCAAACAAAGAAAGAAAGGATAGTGTTACATACCGTATAGTCGAGCTGCATGTCCAATATTTACTGCTCAAGCTATTAATCTATAACAAGCAACAATCTTGCTGGCAATTATATAGACGTCGTGCTTTACTACTTATTGTAAGGTAGCTAATAATCTAACGAAAATGCGGCAGCACTTCCCCTATTTTCCTTACTTCGTCCCAATTGACAACAACCCAAATTATCCACAGCAATACCAGTAACACATATAACCCAACGAATCATATTAAACAGCCCCCCCAAAAACAGTTCTGTCTCGGCAACCATAGTAACAAAACAACGAAACACCGAGCGATAACTCATTTTATAATTCGCAACACATCTACCTTATCGTATTTATCCTTTGGATTACATACCCATAATCACATCAACATATACATATCACCAAAACAGAATTTCCCGCATTTTGCTTTAATCAAAACAGCCCAAACACTAACACGACACCACTAATAATCCGATTATGGTTTCCATTCATACTTAGCACATTCAACAACTAAAACAAATTTCCTAAGCTACTGGTCACGCCCCCTTCTTAACATTATTGGATAATTAACAATGGCATTCTAAGAAATAATACACCAAGCAAAGATATTACTAACCGAATTCTTTTGTAGCTGCTGGCCGAGAGTTGCATGGTTCGTTTTCTCCATTTCCATGGATGCCTAAGCTAAGTGGTGAAGAAGATAATATGTTTGAAATGCATTTCACCACCTCATTCATAATATGAAGTGTAGGAATTTCCCCTCTAAACTTACCCCACTAAGGGCCAACTCCCAATCTGATTTCTTTTAATTTGTCTTGAGTGTTGGGGCCCACTTGATTAATTTAATCCTTATCATCCACTAATTAATCCCTCACTTAATGTTAATGACACTTACATTAGCCAAATCATACTTAATATCACCTTTGGAATTAACATCCTTGCCTAATATTTCTTTAATCACTTGGAACTTAAAATAAAATCTCATTCCCCGGACTTACATCTACTAGTTCATGACGTGCACCACGTATAAAAATGAGGCGTAACAGCTCCATTGTGGATGTGTATACGTCCCGCCTGGGAATAGTATATCTGACTAACTGAAGCTATCTATCCTCAGAACAACTTTGGTACTCAATCACAAATGGTAACTGTCCGAGATTGGCAAATCTCCCTTCCTCTGACTTGTATCCTTTCTGTTTGAATTGAACTCTCACTTTATCAGCGAAATGCGGCCAATCAGCTAATTAATTTTTCTGAAAGAGCGTTGGTACAATTTTAATGCTTCACCATCAAGGTATAACGATGCCATATTAAGCTTCTGATCTTCCTCAATTTTATAGAAATCAAAATAATCATCCTCTTTAACTATCCAGGCCTCCGGATTCTTGCCTCTAAACTGCCATAATTTTAGTAACTATATTTTGTGGTTCAAAAGAGATCGTAGCCCTTCCCCCCTAAACCTCCAGAAACATCAAACGAAATTCAATGAGTTCCTTATGGATAGAATCTCAATAATCACGAATTGAATGATTAACGGAAGCCTTGAGTACCCTATGGTCCTCCGCTAGAGAAACCTCTGGATGAAAGCACCAATAAAACAAACCCGAATTCACATAAACATTCTCTTCATTGATAGCCAAATTACAATTAAAATAATTGAATTACAAGGAAAAGTACCAAAATATCAAGTAACTAGATATAAGAGATAAGAATGGAGATGAGAAGTTTTGATTCTAGAAAGAGATGAGAGGAATAAACGTTTTCTTCATAATACGCATAACCTTCTGTCTAAACCCTACTAATCCTGTTTAACCAATTGATAATTGGGCCTGGATCCCAAATAAAACTCTCTAATATTTTATGCGGCCAAATTATCCCATCCAAATCAGCCTCATTCGCTATTTTTAACACATAAGTCCGTACAAATTCTACTTGATTCACAACAGATACCTGTATTTGAAAGTATTTGAATGCACAAAATCTAGTAAAATAAATAATAATCCAAATGATAATGTATTTAAGTAATTTATTCTTAAACTAGTGGAAGTTATGTAAAACAATATTCAACGAACTTGCGTTTTGAAGTTTTATCATATACACCCTCCATCAATCCTTTATTTTTCATGTTGCACTTTTTGGAAGTGAATTTGACTAATTTTCAAAGTTAAATTAAATTAATTAATTCGATATTTTTGTAAATAAACTTAAATATTCAAAACATAAAACAATATTCAACGAACTTGCTTTTTGAAGTTTATCATATACTCCCTCCCTCCATCTTTATTTTTTATGTTATTTTTTTCGAAAGTCAGTTTGACTAATTTTCAAAGTTAAATTAGATTACATTAATTTGATATTTTTGTAAATAAACTTAGATATTCAAAACCTATATGAAAAGTACTATAAATTGTAATATTTTGCATATTGATATAATGAATTTTTTAAAAAATGTTAGTCAATGTTGTTTACTTTAAATCTATAAATAGAAACCACGACAAACAATAGTAGACAGAGGGAGTGTAAATGAGCGCACAACGAAAACATAATCTTGGTTTATTATTTTTTTTACTAAGCAATTATTGAATTAAAAACCTAATCAACATATTTTTGTGTTAATACAATCCATATACAATTAGTTCATAATTATCATATACGAATATATAACAACTTATGTGTGATAATACATATAAAACATTGGTCAAATTATTTAGTAATGGGTTTAACACTGTGCTTATCATTAAGAGAAAAAGCCAAATTTAAAATTTGCAAAAGCTTAGCCATCCTGAGAATTTCAATTTCACCACTAAATTTAAATATACCTTTTGTTCAACACCATGGGTTAAAGGAGACTTTTCTTAAACTTGTTGTCTTGCCTTCCATTTTCACAACGTCCCCAACTTAGGCTTTTGACATGACTTGGCTATTCAATCAACTATAAATCAAGAGGATTGAGTAAAAACCAATCCGGATTTTAGTAAGGGTAAAGTGGTCATTTCACCCTACTATTTCCTAATTTGTTTAAAAGGTTTACTAGGGGTAAAATTAATCCTGGAGTCAGATTTTAGAAGATTGAATATGCTTAGGTCTTGGGAGAAAAGAGAAGAGAAGAAGAAAAAAGGAGAAAAGACAAAGATTTCACCAAGATCGTTGAGTGAGTTTCGTTGGGAGTTATCCCTTTAAGGTATGTGAGATCTTTCTATGTTAGGTTCTTCTACCGACACAATATTATGTTTAATTCAGCGCAAATAGAGTAAATTGAAGGATGAAAATTGAAGTTCTTGATGAAAAACCATTGAATTCATGTTGGTTAAGTTGTAGTATACCTTTGGGTGTTTGGTTCGTGTTTCCGGGCTGTTTTATGAGTCTAAACTATTGGGTATTAAGGATTTTAGTGATCCTACATATCTGGGTTGAGATCCATGGAGGTTAAGAAGGTTTAGAATTGAAAATCGAAGAAGAAAAGTCCAAAATCCCGTGTGACAAGCCTTGGGGCGCCGTGCCATCGAGAGCCCCTCAGGGCAGCCTTTGTCTAAAAAAGCCTGGCGCGCCGCTAGCCAGATCCTCTCAGGACAGTCTCTGTTCTTCAGGCTCTGGTGCCTCGCGCCTCTCGCAACGCCGGGGTCACCTCGAGATCCCATTTTTCCTCATCTTTTCGTACGAGTTCCTAAGTATTGTACCTACAGTTCCTAGTTGATTACAACACTCTAAAGTACATCTAAACATCATAAAATCATCCATAAACATGAGATTATGGTCCTTGAATCCATAATCCAATTCAAGGAAGTTGAGATCAAAGTCAAAGAAGTTAAGAGTCAAGTCTAAAAGTTACGAAGCAACTCAAAGTTGAGTTCTTAAAGTTTTCAAGATACTTAAACAAACATCTTTACTTTTTTTAAGGCTCATGCTACAAGTTGAGCAAAGAGTAATGAGTTGAGTTTAAGTCTCAAATGTTATAAGGGAACTAAGTATTCCCTAAGATTTTAGTTTCAAGTAAAGCAAAGAGCAAATAATGAGTTCGTTTCTCGAAAGCTATAAGGGAACTAAGTAGTCCCTAAGAGTATAAATGTTTTCACATTTTGAGAATGAAAGGAAGCTAAACTTCCATAGAGCCTTAGGCTAGTTTTAGAAAATTGAACTATGATTTCCAAGAGAGCTTTTAAAGCTAAGTTTGAAATATTAACTACCACAGAAGACCTTTTTTTAAAAACATATGAGCTAAGTATTTTGGGAGTAGTATTGAGCACCGATATGGGGACACGAGTTGATATAAAGTCAAGTCTCTATACACCATTTATCCAGCATGGATAGATAAAGGATCATACTTTTTAGATGATTCGTTAGTGATTTTTAGCATAGACTAGTGGATACACTTAGTAGTTCAGGTACTATACCGATGACAAAGTATAGGACAATCCTCTAGCAATGTGAGGTACGACATTGTACCATCGCTTAGGCTCATAGTGATGGTTGTCAGTTAGAAAATCTTCCATAGAAACTATACTACTTTCATATATAAGTAAAGTTGAGCTTTTATTGCATTTCCTTTAATGAACTAAGTGTTTACACTGTTATACAAGCTTTATATATATTGCATGCATCTTTACTACTGTATATTGAGTTATGAATTCTTGAGTTGACCAAAGCCAATGTAAGCTCATTCTTAATCTTTTCAAGCTTCATAGTAGTTGTTTAGCATTCCATCTAGCATACTCGTACATTCAATGTACTAATGCATGTTGGCCTGCATCATCTTATGATGCGGACGCAGGTAACCAGTATCAACATCCAATGCCTCTTTGATTTAGATTGAGCATTCAGAGTCAGTGGTGAACCTCCTTGCATTACGGAGGACTCTTTAATATTTTTTCCCCATATTTTCTTTATAGGATATTGTGGGTTTGTCTCTATATTCATCTTATTAGTAGTATAGGCTTCATAGGGAGATAGATAGTCAAAGAATTCAGAATTATTCTCTTTTATATTACATGTCAAATTTTTTTAACTTTGAGACTGAGTTCCATTTTGGCCAAGATAATTTTTGAAGTATTTTCTTATGAGAATGTTCCAACTTTTTATTTCAGTTAAGTCAAGTCTTCTGCTGAGTTAAGTGAGCCAGAACAAGGGTTTGCTCAAGGCCAACAATTGATATTGGATTCCAGCCACGTCAAGGGTGTAGGCTTCGGGCGTGACAAACTTCGCATCAAAGCACAAGATTTAAGAGTCCAAAGGAGTCTATGAAGCCGTATCTGTAGAGTCATAGTCATTGGTGTGAGGTGCACCACATCTATGATTAGGAGGCTACAAAATTTATGAATTTCTCACTTCATTCATAATTCCTTTAGTGCGTTAGTGTTTTATCTCTAAAAAGTTTCTTTCTAATTCGTGTGTGCACGTGTTTCAGATCAACATGTCTCCATGAAGAGCAGTCAGAGGTAGACCAGCCAGAAGGTATGTCGAAGATCCAGAGGTACCTAATGAACCGAATGTGAAACCTCAAGGAGAAGTCACCAATGCTTAATTCCATGAGGCTATCCGGATGTTAAGCCAAGTTGTGACCAACCAAGTCAGGAAACAAAGAGGATCTCGACAAGAACAGGCTGAATCTTCAAGGATTTGGGAATTCTTGGAGGATAAATCCCCCTAGATTCATTGGTTCAAGCACTACTGAGGATCCAGAAAACTTTGTAGAAGAGGTGAAGAAGGTGTTTGAGGTGATGCATGTTGTTGACGCTGAGAGCATTGAGTTAGATGCTTATCAACTCAAGGGCATTGGTAGGACTTGGTTTGATCAGTGGAAGGAAGGTAAAGGTGAAGATGCACCACTTGTGAGTTGGGATTGTTTTGAAGAGGCCTTCTTTTCCTGAAAACTAAGAGAGGACAAGGTATACGAGTTCCTCATCCTTAAGCAGGATTTGCTAAGTGTGCATGAGTATGGGTTGAAGTTCACCCAACTATCTCTCTATGCTCCTGAGATGGTTAAGGAGCAGAATGAGCTTGTTTATTGCTGGCTTGGGCCGTGCTTCAATCAAAGAAGGTAGGATTGCAATTTTGATTGGGGACATGGACATTTCAAGGTTAATGGTCTATGTGCAACAAGTTGAAGAGGAGAAGTTGAGGGTTAGAGAGGAGTAAAGAAAAAAGAAATCTAAGACTGGGACTGAGTCTGGGCAACACAAGGGTGGTTCAAGTCAACCACAATTTCAGAAACAAAAGGGGCATGCACCATCGTCTGCTAGTGCACCTGCACCTCGAAACAGATGTGAGTATAATAGTCAGAATTTGCAAAACTTTAAGACTAGACCAGACCAGTCCCAAGGTAGTGTGGCAAGGGGGTAGTTGGGCTCTTGTGTGTGGTAGGTGTGGAACCACGCTGGTAATTGTCGTGATGCTCATTCGGGTTGTTTCAAATGTGGTAAATAAGGGAACTACATGAAAGAGCGTCCCAAGAATAAGAAGGGCGGTGGAAATCCGTGCATTAGAGCCCAATCTTCATCACTTGATCCCCCAGATCGGGTTGCACCTAGAGGAGCCACTTCTGGTATTGGCGGATGGGCAAACCGTCTCTATGCAATCACTAGCCACCAAGAGCAAGAAAACTCTCCAGTTGTTATCATGGGTATAATCAAAGTCTTTACTTTTGATGTTTACACTTTGGTAGACCCAGGAGCAAGTTTATATTTTGTAACCCCGTATGTGTTATGCCTCGTATTTTTTTATATGTAGTGCACATCGTGATCTAGTACACGTAAGTCTGAGGAATGAGATTTTATTTTAAGTTCCAAGTGATTAAAGAAATATTAGGCATGGATTTTATTTCCAAATGTGATATTAAGTATGAGTTGGCTAATGTAAGTGCCATTAACTTTAAGTGAGGGATTAATTAGTGGCTAATTTGGATTAATTTAATCCAATGGGCCCCACCACTCATAATTGGTGGCTGATTAGGATTAATTTAATCCAGTGGGCCCCACCACTCAAGGCAAAAATTAATAAGGGATCAGATTGTGAGCTGGCCTTAGTGGACAAGTGTAGAGGGGGGCTTCCTCCACTTCATACTATTAAATGAGGTGGAGAAATCTTCTCCATGCTAAATAAAGTGGTGAAATGCATTGTTGCATATCATCTTCTTCTTCACCACTTGTCTTATGCAGCCATGGAAATTGACAAACCAACCCTGCAACTCTTGGCCAGCAGCTGCAAATAATTTGGTTAGTAATCTCCTTGTTTGGTGTATTAATTCTTTAGAATACCTTTGTTAATTATCCATTAATTTTAAGAAGGGGGCGTGACCAGTAGCTTAGGAAGTTTGTTTTAGTTATTGAATGTGCTAAGTATGAACGGAAACCATAATCGGATTATTAGTGGTGTCGTGTTGGTGCTTGGGTTGTTTTGATTAAAGCAAACTGCATGAAAATTCTGTTTTGGCATTATGTATATGTTGAATGTGATTATGAGTATATACTCCAAAGGATGAATACGATAAGGTAGATGTGTTGCGAATTATAAAAAGAGTTATCGCTCGGTGTGTCGTTGTTTCCCTGCTATAGTTGCCGAGACGGAACTATTTTGGGGAGGGGGATGTTTAATATGATTCGTTGGGTTATATGTGTTATTGATATTGCTGTGGATAATTTGGGTTGTTGTCGGATTGGGACGAAGTAAGGAAAATAGGGGAAGTGCTGCCGAATTTTCGTTAGATTATTAGCTAGCTTACAAGAAAGTAAAGCGTGATGTTTATCTAATTGCGGCACGATTGTTACTTGTTATAGATTAATAGCTTGAGCAGTAAATATTGGATGTGCGGCTCGATTATATGGTATGTAGCGCTGTCCCTTCTTTATTTGTTTGGCATGTCTTTTAAAAATAAGCGAATAATGGACAGGTTTGATACTTACCTCTAGAGCTTCTAGGTGATGTATATTCTTGCTTCCACAATTATTCCTCTATATATCGGCTATTTCTAAGGCTATGATGATCTCTAATATCTATGGTAGTGCTTCTTAGAGTCATTGAGATTTTACGTTTCCATATCGTGTCAAAGGTTCATAATCTTGATAAAACATTAATCTTTGGTAATACTCCTTGCTGGTTCACGTTGATTGTTCTATTGAGTTATAAGAAATGATTTTAATTGCATATGGTTACTCATAATATTCTGCTCGTGCATAGAGTCATTTATCATTTCACCGAGTCTCAGGCCGAGTAATGTTCGTGCGGAGTTTATTGCATATGTCACCGAGTTCCTCACTAGAGGGCCGGGTATGTATATTATATATATGATTGGTGATGAGGATGACTATGATGATGATGATGACAGAGATGAAGTGATGATTATTTTGTTGAGCCCCTTACTAGGGAAGCTGGGCACCTTATATGTTAAAGATATGTATGATTTTCACATAAAAGGGTGCATGTGTAGCGATATTTTGTTTTGACTTTCCATATTGGTATCCTGTCATCTTTACCTTATGCTTTACATACTCAGTACATTGTCCGTACTGACCCCCCTTTCCTCGGGGGGCTGTGTTTCATGCCCGCAGGTGTAGACGCACAGTTCGGTGATCCTCCCGCCTAGGATATCTACTCTGCTGATTGGGAGATCTCCACTGTGCCGGAGCCCAGTTGTTTTGGTACATAACTTTTGTGTTGTCTTTTGCTTGTCTATGGGTATGGCGGGGCCCTGTCCCGTCGAGTTTCACTAATGTACTCTTAGAGGTCTGTGGACATTATGTGGGTTGTATATATATGTTTTGGATAATGGTCTGGACATGGTTTGTTTGGGATGTCCGCTTGTAAAGGGGCAGCCTTGTCGGCTGCGTACATCATTGTGTATTGTGTAGTGGCAGCCTTGTCGGCTTACGTATGTTATTATGCTTTGAATATTGGCGGCCTTGTCGGCTCGCGTATGCTGTTATGGTTGAATGGTTATTACTCCTTATATATGACGTTGGGGTTGGCTTGATTTGATTAAATTCTATATTGTCTTAGTTTCAGTTGATTATACTTAGTAGGTTTGTATGTGGGTGTCAAAAACGGGCACTAGTCACGGCCCATCGGGTTGGGTTGTGAAAGGTTATACATCTCAAAAGTTATAAGGGAACTAAGTATTTCCTAAGAGTTAAGTTTCAAGTAAAATAAATAATAGAGAGTGAGTTCATTTTTCCTAATCCCACTCACTCTCTCGAGCTTAAAGTGTGGGAGGGGATTTAGGATTGACTTTCTCAAGATGAAGCCAAGTCAACCCAATAACCACAGTCGATTGATTTAGTAGTTTTAGACCATTCTCTCAAGCAAGCCAAAGACACTAAGATGAAATAATATTTGCAACTACCATCCCATCAAGGTCATACACAACTACTGAAAGAAATCAAATTCAAACAACAAATTCACTATTAATTAGCACAACCCAATAGTAAATTCAACTCATAGTTACATAATCTTACCCCAACAATTGATGGTTTTACCTATATATAGTAAATAGATAGAAATCGATATAGAAAAATATTTCCATCAATTGGGTACAACAGAAAATGCCTTTACACACGTCAAAGATAAAGATTCTTCAAGACCCACTTCCAATTTCTTAGAGTTAAAACCCTTCAAATATTCAGAGCACAAGAATAAAATCTCCCAAACATTATAATAAATAGATTCTTGAAATATTAGAATAATCAAAGTCTACAGACTAAAATATTTTTTCTAATTACTATTCTCAACGAGTATTAATTGTTTCGAAAATTTGTGATGCGAAGGACCACTAAACGCAGTTAGAAATGATAATCGATCAACTCGGCGATCCAACCTTTGGTATATTTCATCGCTGTCTTGCTTTCGCCTTCACCATCTTCGCGTGCTAAAAACTTTGGACGATATAGTACAGCTTCACGAAACTGTTTGGCCACACGCAAACTACTCCTTTTTATCTCCAACTTAATTCTCTCATTCAGGGCGTTGCATGCTGGAACGTTAGGCGAGGACGAGGCCATTGGTGACTCAACTAACTGGCTAGGCGATCCTTAGGCCATCTTTTTTTCATTATTTCAACTACCTTGTTCCATTTTACTCAAAGGTGTTTTTGCTTTGTCTCCAAGTCTAAATACCTGAAACGTAAGGTTTTTCATCCGTTATTGATAAAAAAAATGCATTTTAGGACACTAAATCTACCAAAATGTTTCCCTAAATGTGTCTAACTCGTGGACTTATCAATACACTACATAAAAAAAGATCATTAGTGGCAATTAGTAGAAACAATTAACACTCTTTGTATATGTCCCCAAAGTCTTTAACAGTATTAGTTTTAATTACACTTAATTAATGTCGATAAATAATTTAACACTATTTATTAATTTCAATATAATTTGCCTCTAAAAATGATAATGTATAAATTAAGCCTTTACACCATTGCCATTAGTGTATAAATTAAATTTAACTTTAATCAAATTATTAATTATTCAACTAAAATTTCTTGTTAAGATCAAAATAAAGGATGCTTTTGGAATAATAATTAGAAAGAGAGAGGGAGAAAGAAAGATTTTATTATTGAAATTGAAATTCACTAATTATCCAACAAACCATCATATAGAGGATGGAAATATATAATTTTTTAGAACATGTATGAATTGATTTACTCGGATTTTACAGGTAATTTATCCGTAATGATTGATCATTGCTTTAGCGTATTCGATACATGTTCTCTTTTATGGGGTGGACAAACCCAATATTCATCATTATTATGACAATGACTTGCTCTTGGGGGATCATAATCTTCAATGGGGATTAAAGATATAACGTAACCATTTTCAAAAGAAACAATTATCAAAACCAAAGCAAGAAATGTTGTGAAAGATATTGAGTATGGAGTCATTTTGATTAACCTAATTTTTTTTCTATTGTGAGTGCAAAATCATCATGCTTTTTCTACATTATATAGGCGAAGATGTGATGAAGCTACTAATTATTTTTCAATTCTATACAAAAATAATATTTATCATATTTGATTATTTTTGTCTAAATTATTTATTATTCTTTACTTAAAATATATACAGGAGAATTTCATTAATTTAATAGTCCTAAAACTATTTTGACTGAATTTTTTATTGTAGGGAGAATTATATTTTGTCCCTTGATTACCGAATAACTTTTGTTTTTATTTTTTTTATTGGTAGACTATTCATTCTTCTTTACATGGATAATATATATAGATTAAGAGTCATTTGGTATTATTGTTAAAATTGATGAAAAATACACTTCATTTAATTAAGTTAGTTGATAAATTCAACTTTGCAAACTATCATATACATGAAGTTATAGATTAAAAGTTTTTTGATATTATTATTAAAAATGCTTATTTTCATAAGAACTTTTAAAAAATATCTTTTCCGAAACTTATTTTTGAAAAAGCAATTAGTGTTTGACTAATTCATTTGAAGTCCTATTTACAAGTAAAATGTATTTGACTAATCTTTTTCGTAAAGCCCTTTTGGGAGTCAAATTACTATTAAGGGAAAATATTAATCTACTTTTGGGGTTAAGATATTTTATAAAAAGAAACGAGTTTTAACATTTTCTAAAAAAAATTAAATTTATTTTTATAAAAATATATGTTCATATTTAAATTTTGAATCAATATTATACATTTTTTTGAAGCGTATAAATCATTAATTGTTATTTTTTTTCTTTTTTCCTAATATTACAAAAATATTGTTGTTATGTTCTTATTTTTCTAGTTTTATAAAAACTACATAAGTAATAAATAAAATAATAATACAAAATGGAAAATAAAATATAAAACTTGTTACATAAAAATAAAAAATAAAAAATAAAAACTAAGTGAAACTTAATCGAACATATGAGATATGTTGGTTATTATATATTGAAGAGACATTTTAGTATTGAAAAAATTAATTTTCTAATTTTTCTTTTTTAAGAAGCAGAAATTTTGAGCTTCTTCCAAGCAGCAGAAAAACTAGTTCTGCTTCTATTAAAAAACACTTTTACAGGTTTGCCAAAAACATTTTTTCGTAAAGAGTGTCTTTTTCTCAAAATAAGTGTTTATATGCTCCTTACAGAAATACCAATTATGCTCTAAAATTAGACCAAATATGTACTTCAGGGGTATGTCGTAGGTCCTAATATATACTTATTCGTTTTTTTTGGTTATTTTTGTGAGAATTAAGAATATTTTTGGGAAATTAAGTAATAAGGGTATGATTGGATCAAAATAGTAAGGGTGGACTAAATTTGATGCATTTCACTTAATGTAAGAACATTTGGATCCATTTCCGTAGGATGAAATACTGAGAGATTAAGGAACAATCCAAGTCTGATCTCAAAGACCATAGGAAGTTTATAATTAAGATTTAGTCGTGTTACTATGTTTCAAGTGTCTTTATTTATTTGTAACCTTAAATTTAAAAAAAGGAGTATAAGTTAAGCTATTGAAGCTCTCGAAACAAATGTTTCTTTTCACGGTGTCCTTTTATATCGTGAATATTTAAAATATAATAAATACACCTTCCCATGTCGACGTGACTCAGAGCTAGTGTTTGATCATAGAATTGTAAAAATTTTGTCTAATATTATTTGGGTGAAAAGTTAGGCAAAATTTCACCATTTGTTTGATCATAGTATTTGAGAAACCTTTTTCACTTTTTAGAAAAATATATGATTTATACCCATAAGTTTTAAAAAATATCAAAAGTAACGATAAAGTTTGTGTTACAAGTCAATTGAATTTCATTACAACAAATAACAAGTAGTGTCCATGCCACTGGGCAATGTTATAGTTTGGAGTAAGTGTGACCAAGAGAATTCCATACAACGTGAAGTAGACAAAGCACATTATTTTGTTACCCTGATGCGACATATTCACTAAATATTTCATCACTATTTTTGTTGTTCACGTAAAAGTTTTGTAATATAGACATAAAACTAGAGGGTGATTTTGTAAAAGATAAAAGTTTGGTGTAGAATTTGAGTTTTTCTAAGATACCAAATAATGAGATTTGGCTCAAATCCTACTTTTTAAAAGTATTTGGGAATTTGAGTTATTTGTCAAAAATATTTACCAAATATTGACAAATTCTATAGACAAACAATATTTGTCATATTTTACCTTGGATTTCTATGTTCAAATCGGTGCAAAAATATCATATCCCGAGCGTACACCCTTGATGTGGCTGAAACTCTATAATCATTTATAGTTGGTCACCAAGCGAAAGCTCATCCTCGCTGGATACAAGATGTCACAACCCCCACCATCAATGGGAAAACAACTACTACAACCCAAACCAAACAAATAAGACAAACTAATACATTTAAGTTATGTAAGCAACTTAAATAGTAAGGAAAGACACAGGGAGTTCATATAAACTCCAACGGAATAATAACAATAAAACTGGCACTGCAGAAATAATGCCTAGAACCTGAAAGTTAATGTACCAAAACATCTAAAGTTCAACAAATCTAAACACGAAGGGATACTACCTCATAATAATTAATTAATACTAACTAGAACAAGTCTAAGTCAGAAAGGTGGACAGACATGAAAGAAGAACTCATGCCAGAACAGAAGAGTTGACTCACCCTTGAATTCAAATAATCACCGGTCTTTTAAGTGAGGTCTGTAAATAGCCACTCGAAGATGCCCCGTACTCAACAAAAATAAGAGTAAGTGCAGTATTAGTACATAACAAGAGAGTACTGGAAAGATCACTTGACTAACCCACTAAGTGTAACATAAGCAAGTCAAGTAAGAAAATAAACACACGCATATACCTAACATATACAATATCTTCAACATTTATGAACAACGTACAATTTCATGATTCTAAAGTTACATAGTAATGTCATGTATTTTGTCCTCTCATGGAACCAAAACTCTAACTTTTATTATACCGGAACGTTGTAACGACCCTAAAATTAAATAAGAAGAACTAGATCCTCATGTGAGATTGAAGTTGAGAACTTGATAAAATATAGGAGAAATGGATTTTTAAGTTTATGAGAATTGAGGTCAAACAACAAAAAATGACTATAACATCTGAAAACTAGTAATTTGAGAAAGTGTGTTCTAAGGCCTTGTCATTGACCTTTAAAATGTTGTATTAGTGTGAAAAATTGTAGAAGTGACTTCTATACATAGAAAAATATATTTAGGGGTTAAACTTCTGGGTACATAAATCCCAAACTACCATACAAGGGGTACTTGAGGAGAATCCCAACTCTACCCAAAAAGCTATAAAAACGGCCTGGTTCACCAGACCCATTCACGACCAGTAGATTGATCTACGGATCGTTAACCTTGGGAGTGGATCAAGGCCTCAAATGACAAACTCTGACCAAAATTATGTAACATTGGTACGTGGCATCAACACATCCATGGTGTCTTGATGGGGAGTTGTAGATGGAACCTATATACATGTCTTTGGCTCGACCAAGTGAAGGGTGAAATGGTAAATTCATCCAAAGTATTTTTATAGTGCATGGACGGTTATTTCAGGTCTATTAACATATTTAAAGAGTATTTAAATTGAAAAACTTGTTTTATAAATTATGATTTTCAGAAACCTTTCTTCTCCTAAACTCTCTCTCAAGGAACCTCCATTTGAGCCGGGGTTTTCATGTTTCCAAGGTAAATTTCTTCAATTTTTCAATTCAATTTTTTTAATTCTTCAAGTATAAGTGATTTTAATCCTTAATAATTTATTAATATTTCATTCAAGGAGTCAAATAAAAAGAGTTTTTTAAGTTTTTTAATAGTAAAAATCCTACTTTCTAATCTTATTTGGGTTAGATTGTAAAACATTTTCAAATACATTATAATGATGATATGCGGTATAATTTATGATTTCAAGGTGAATTTTTATTGAATCTATTAAAGACCACATGCTTTCTCCAAACTCTATTTTCAAAATTTGTTAATTATGGAAGTATAATAATAGTATGTGTTTGCATGAAGTTAGTTTACGAATTTATGTGATTATTTATGCCTTATTGTGGTGAATTATTTATGTATTGATGATATAAGGATCATGACCTATGAAGGGAAGTTATGAGTGAATTCATGTTGAATTGCTTATGTGGATAATTGAATTGATTACTTAAATATGTCAATTGTGTTATCTCTTGTAATATCTTGGATCTATGGGTTGAGATTGATTTTAATTGATATAGAATTGTGATATATTGATGTGTGATCCACTTATGGTTGATATGTTCACTTCCATGTATTTTATGATTATCTCTAGAGTGCAATGGTGTTATGATTGGAGTCATATTCTTGATTAACAATTAAGAATGATGACGTTTTAGGTTAAAAATTACTCTCACATAACACTCATGAAGGAAGAATAAATTAATGATGAACGATGTTCTACACTACTATTGATGAATGTTAGTCTATTGAAAGGTTATTGACAACTGAACTCTACTGAATATGCTCATCCGTAAGGTGAGGCGGAGTGTCAATTACAAATTGTTTTTCATAATTCTGAGTGAATGAATGCATGTGGTATTTTATACGGATGCTCATTCGGGAGTTGAGGCAGAGTATCGAGTATCAATGTAAATATTTCTTTTGAGCTTTCCAATGATTAAACGAATGTTGGGTTTGAGATAGGTACTCCTACATGATTTGAGGCATTGTGTATGGTAGTAATATATTATTCCATAATAACGAATGAAAGTAATGAATGTCTTTATACTCCATGGTGAATAATTCTAACAAAAGAATGGATATTGAATGAGATAGATACTCATCCATGAGTTGAGGAGGGGTATCTAGTAGAATTCTCTAGAGGTGGATGCCCATCCATGAGTTGAGGTAGGGTATCTAGTAGGAACCTCCTTATCTCATAACTATGTGCGCATATAGATTGATAGCTAGTGGATCCACTTAACCTAAAAAGAATGTCCCTACCATAGGGAAGTACGAATCCCTTATTCGGAGAGGGTGACACCATATTATATAAGTTTCTCACATGGTCTATGTCGGTTAAGGCTTACCCAACAAAGAATGTAATGAACTATGTCTTCTAACAGATGTACTACTTATTGTGGGTGGTGGAATGGGACGCCGACTGTGCATTTTACAATAAGCACTTGAGATAGGTGATGGTATGTTCCTTATAATGATAATAAAATGAATGGGCTCTTATAATGACCTTTTGAGAATGTTTTTGTAAAGTCTATTGAATGAAGATATTCCTAATTCAATGAAAGCTAATGATGAATATTGACTTGTACTTAATGTAAACATGCATGCTATACTTGGATGTATTATGAGTTACTTCATTGTCATCACTTGTTGTATAATGTGTCTTGTGTATAGTGACTTCAAAGGAGTATTTAGTGTGAGTAGTAGTATGCGATGCTGCTTACTCATTACTAAAGTATGACTGAGAGTTGTCTTATATATTGGCCTTAATGTGATGATGTGATTCATATGATGTTTATGTCTCTTTATGCTTTATTTTGTAATGGTGGAAAGGATGAATGATTAGTTCAATTTGATGGCCTTTAGGTGCTTTCTTGGTGTGGATTGCACAAGGTATAAGTTGAGAGTTACTTGAAGTGGAGGTTCAAGGTAATGTTAAAGGTACTATATATGTGATTCAGTTCAAATGTTGAATGTGATATATATGTTGGTTGTGACGTATATTATGCCTCTATTTTTAAAAAATTAAAAAAATTGCATTAAAACATGATTTTCAATACAATGTCTCCCCTTTTTAAGCATGTCATGGTTATCATACTCAGAACTTAATTGTGCTAGCACCATATTCTTCGTGTTTATACAACAAGTGTAGGTTGTGGTAACTAACTGGATTCTCTAGTTGAAGACTTTGGATCATTATTCCTCCAAGACTTGGTATGTCCTCGTGTATTTAAGGACAAAGAGCTATCTATTATGTTTCTTTTTTTATGTAATAGACATATAGTAGTTTTATATTGTAAAGGGTCGTCTCCCTATTATTTTTTAAGATTGTGTTTAAGATGGCCATGT